>NW_027526203.1:120830467-121034521 GCF_048455015.1 Haemaphysalis longicornis | reverse complement strand
GTCCTAGCTGCGCAAAAATATGGTGCCCATAAATCATTCGCCCTATTAAATTCTGGTATTCAAGATTCCACCCAGAAGTTAGGATCTGTAAATGTAGCTTAATTAAAGAAGAAGTATCACGTGGGCTAAGAAATTATTCTTAAAAAACCTCAACAATCGGTACACAGAGGTCGACTGTATACAACTTAAGGTAACCGCAGGTAAGGCTGCTTATTGGCCTAGAAACACACAAACAGGGGTGGAGTGGCCAGGGACAATACGGGCTACCGTGATAGGCCCGCCCCGATTCAACCATTGCAATTTCCCTTACTCTGCAAATTAACGAAAAAGATTGTTATATTCTCAATACTGAACTGTACTTCCCAAGTTGGCCAAAGTTGTTATTTCTCAAACACACTTCACTAGCGAAAACAAGACGAGGATCCACAGAATAAGCACAAAATGTTCCATTCGAATTGAAGCAGGAAGAAAAGCGAAGCAGGGCTCAGCGCAAGAAGCGGGTTAAACAAAGCCCGTTTTCTTGTGATTTACCACTCTGCATACTTTCTGCTAATTACTTGAATGAAAGTAGGAGAATTTCATTCTGGGGAAAACATGCGGCTGCCCTTGTCTCCCGTGCCGTAGCCATCTTACTGTCTCTGTAATACACCCAACCCAACCGCTCGACCATGGAGTACAGTAGTTACGTCGCATTAGGCCGTTAGACGTCCAGGTTTAAAGGGACCCTGCAAAAAGTTTCTCCAATTTTATCTTAATCCTAAAGGATTTCGAACTGCAGTCAGCCGACAAGCCTTTACTCTAGGAAAAAAAGGTAGGTAAAGGCTGCAACTTTCAGTGTTCGTATTTCAAGCGGCGCAGTTTCGCTCTCCGACCTACCGGTTCGTCCCTCAGCATCATGGCTTGGGCGAGGCGCAACGTTGCTCCTCCGCGAACAACTCCAGCTCACTCTCCACGGCGAGAAATGTGGCTACTCAGCTGTCCCGAACAAGCGTCATCCAGCGGCATTAAGGACTCGCAACTCCTAACGATTCGCAGCAGGCCGGGCTTTGTCGGGTCATTGCGCACGTTGAGGGTGAATGGACGCTCTCGGAGCGTTTGATGTGGAGCAATACTAGCGGCTGGGCTGTCGGTGTCCGTGGAGGGTGCGGGGATGTACGATTCACCCGAGGTATGCTGCGACTGCAGGAAAGCGGGGCAGTGTGTTAACATCGTGGCGGACTTGACGTGCAATCGTAAACCGGGCCACCGCAGAGAGAGAGAGAGACACCTTTAATGTCCAAGTTAGGTCAGTCAGGCTGGGCGCCCGACTTGTTACACCAAATAAGGGTGAAGGTGTGATGAAAATGTATGAAAGGGACTCTCACCTAGTCGTGAATACGCAAACACACAGAGGAACGCGAAAAGCACACACACAATCAGCCGATATTGTCACCAGGTTAGGAATTATTTGATGGTCATGTAGCAAAGCCGCTCACCGGAGCCGTCGCATGAGGTGGAAGAACCGGGCAAGGCGGGCTGTGGTTGGTGGGCGTCCGCTGTGTCGTCGGCGGCCAGTCCCGTCGGTAAAGGTGCGGGTGCCCCGCTGGAGATGGAGGCCAAGGTGTCGGCGTTGGTTCGAGGGAACGTCACCGTGCTTGGTGGCACGGAGGGTACCGTGTGTGGCGGCGTACTGTGCGCAAGCCGTGCGGGTACCTCGTGTGCTGCAGGCAGCGACAAAGCGTGCGTGAACCGTGCGGGTACCTTCTCTGCTGCAGGCCGAAAGCTGCCGTCGCTGAAGCCGCAGTGCGCGAGCACGGAGTGCGAAGGTCATCGTTAGGGGTTTGTCTGGGCGGTGGTGGGGCGAGGACGCCGCGGAGCTAGAGCGGAAGCGTCTCCCAAAGAACGGAGTGCTTGAGTGGCTGTATTGTAACCTGGTTGAGCCGGAAGGTAGCCTCCAGCTTGAAAAACCAACCTCCGAGATAGCGCGGCCCAAACTCCGGTATTAACTCGTCCCTCCACGTCGCCATAACGGTGTGCCGGTGGCCAGGTAAGAGGCGCGGAGCATCGGGGTCACCTGGACTACATTTTATTGAAGAGCGGGCCCGGCGACAACTATGAGTGCCGAATACAATGCAGCACCCAGGTGCGCAGTCATGTTCGATGTTCTGCGTGGCAAAGTTGACGCGCCAGTTCTGTTTGCAGATGATGATGACGCCGCTAATGAAGACGTCGGCGATGGCGTCGCTTCAACGTCATTAGAGGGATATAGCGACTATTGGCGGGCTTCCTTTCAGTTGCAGCAATGCACACACTCTGTAGCCACTTAAAAATGCCATATAAGCAAAACTGAAATGGTAGGCAGATCTGACGCGACGAAAAATCGCAGTGTCACTTTCTGCTGGCAGTAACTGTAGATCTCACAGTGATTGCTGACCCGAAGGATAGAGTGAAAGTGTTCAGCTGAAGCGTGGCAGAGTCCCTTTGAGATCTTTAAATTGCGCACTCTCACACGTCCGTGTGACGGTGCCCAACTTCCTGATGTCAAAGATCCACGAGCCGATAACCCAGTTGTCCATTCTTCTAACAGGTACCTGTATGGCAATGAAAATACTATGGCTCGAAATAGGACATCGAAGGATCTACCCTCAGTGGATCTCTTCAGAGACCTTAAGAAGTGCTCGGAGTTCGGATGGAATCACTGGAATTCTAAACAATGCGATGAAACAAATTCCAGTCAAGAGCGAACCAACTGCCATACAAGCTCTGGAAAGGAACCCGAACGAATTTAATTAAAAAACCTAAAAACACACCAGGTACCATCAAAGTTGCAGAGACATCTGCGTAAGGATCCTTACCGCAGCGACGCTAGAGCACTCCTTCTTGACAACAACATTTTAACTGCTGAAAGTACACTCTTAATCTGGTTCCACGTAAGATCCACTTAGTAACTGGAACTTTTTTGCAAAAACGTACCACTTATATATTTGGAACCGTGTTCCACATATCCTGAAAATTAGGTGGAACAGTGCACCACATATTTTTGCAACTAAATTATGTGGATCGGTGTTCCAAATAAAAGTATGCGGATCACTGTTCCAAATAAAAGGGTAGTTTAAGTTACTGGAACATTGATCCATGTAAAATGATTATGGAATTTATCCGGTGCGCCGTTCCAGGTACCTTCAGGCCAGCTATTTAAATAAAACGGTGTTCCTATAGACATTGGGAAGCTGTCTATGGGACTCCACTTTTCCAATATTTCTGCTTTCCTGCCGGTATACACGAAGGTCATAATCCAGGCTGGCGGATGCATTGGTATCAGCAGGAAACCGTAAGCACCATTTTAACACAGCCTTGATATATGACCCGCAGTGATACCAACAATTGGAAAGCAGAAACCACCGCAGCAGTGTTGTCCCTGACAGTTCCCAACAGTTGCCTATCGGAGCACAGTTCTATTTAAAAGTTGGTCTGAGGCACCTAGAGCGGCACACAGTCTTTGGCTTCACCCGCAATATCCTGTTCTAGGTTTCAGCTGCATGTAAAAGAAACAATATACTTGCATTAAAATACGCACGAAACCAACTATTATGACTCATACACTGCTTTTCAACATACTATACAACTTTATTGGGTGTTAGTATGATACATTTCAGATTTGAATAGCTGTCTATTTTAAATTGCACAGAAAATGACCAACGTACAAGGAATAACTACCATAACGATAACACTAAGCTCCAAGTGGCATTTTCACATATTCACCTTTACTAAAAACATGGTTAATAAAGACGGTATTAGGGGCAACTGCTTCACAAATAAATAGACGTGTGCGTCTACCGCTGCACTGACACAGACATTATACAAGAGTGAGCATCAAATATGCTGTCTTATCAAATAAACCAAGGTAATTCAAAGGCGGAATGACTCATTGCGCTTGCCCTACTATGTTTACGCATAACTGTTTGGGAAAATGCAGTTTGCGATTAAATTGTAGGAAAACGCCTAAAAACAAGCTTTACACGATTGTATTATCACCAACCTACAACAGTGCAGTGCAAGACTTTAGGAAAACAACGCTCGAGCCAAGATTAACGATAAACATTTTGACACGAGAGGTCACATGTGGCAGTATGCCACCATTAAAACATGATTATTAAAGATAGTAGTTTCCTGACACCAGACGTAAGTGTAACATCAAGCTATCTGTAGGCAAAATAAACTTTATGAGCGTCCTGAAAAGGCCTTTGACTTAAGGCACGTTACTTGCCCAAACCATTTGTAGTTGTTTAAAATATTTCATCCCAGAATTCTCACAAAAGCCAGAGTGATTCTTATATAATTTTGCAAACCAGGTAGCTGGAAGCATGTTACACATATTAAAATTTAACAAGCAGACTAATTATATAGATAATCAATTCAAGCGGGAACAAGTCAGACATCCTTAAGAAGCAAATAAGCCAGCGTTGAATCATACAGGTGACCAGTTTTACAAAGCAGACTTGAAAGCATTTTTTCCAGCCCCAACATTTTACCTTAGGTGAAATTCACAGTTGCGTGCTATAAAAACCCTCCCGTCTTGCTATCAGTGTAATTGTGACCAAAGCCCTGCTTCTTCCAAGCAAGAAATGCAGCTTTGTTTAAAGAAGAAAACTTGTTCAAGCCAAATACGCACATTTTCAATTCTTCTAGGTCATGGGTGTCAGCTCACATCCGGTACTAAAATTTATCAATGAAGGCGGAAACCATCTGCGTAAATAATCACTGTCACTTTTGCATCAGCAGCAGCACTGCCATGAAAAAAAATCTCATGAGCGACACTTGAATAATAAGGACGTTACAATGTGGTGCCATGAACTACATGAACACCCACTATAGATCCAAAGGCAGCCTGCGCATTGTGCCAATGATGAAAAATAAGCCACGACTTCATTGTTCAGTTGACATGAAACTTGCATGTGCCAGTAACTTAAACCTCTTCATCTGATTCCACCCCCTTCATGCATTTCATTTGACCTCCTTCATGCCTTTCAAGAGATACTTTAACCTCTACCAATAATATAAAATCCCAAGTAGAGCTGAACACTTCAAGTATATCAACAGAGACACCAACTTAAATGACACCAGGCCACTGTCAAACTTCTCATGCCTTCCAAGAACTCCCTGCAAAAGTCCTAAGAACTCTTCAAAGGCACACAACCATATGAACATGATGACACGATGAAAAAGATGACATATGCGGCGAAGAGGATGACCACATCCTGAAGTGACAATGCAGGCGGCGCATCCGTGATGTGTTTCTTGCGGGCAATATTTATGCCGCCAGTCCCTTCTCTCAGAATAACCGGGCCTCGCGAAGACTTACTGCTCACCTCATGTACCTTCAAGGAAACAAGAAAACTTTGTTACATGGTTGCTTTAAATGAGTGAGTTGCTTGGACCCTTTCATAACACAGTAATTGATTTAAAATCAGTGATTTCTTGGGTTTTTTCTGGGAGTGCTGCTAAAGGTGAAAGTGCGCTAAACAATATCACCACAGACAATCAATAAAATTGCCCTGATTCTGGAAAGTATCCAACTTTGCTGCCTCGGTATCCTGAATATAAGGTTTTTTTTATCCTTGAGAGGTTTCGTTTATTAATCAAATAATAATTACTATAATCACCTTTCGGCCTTATATTTTACACACCTTCTCTCTGCAAAAAATGTTCTCTGTACTGTACAATGTGCTCCCTAGAATGCTGTAGTGAGACTGGCTGATTATAACTTACAGCTAAACGATGTTTCTACCACAAAGAAATAAATGGCCAGTCATAGGAAATCATAAATATCGCACTGTGGCAGAAATTTTTTGTGGAATTAGTTCCACCTAAAATATTGCCCTCTCGATATGTATTACCTCCATGGTTCGTAGTGGTAAGAGGCAGAAGTTTGGCTGACTGATGCTGAACTCGGCTGTTGCGCAATTTTCTTATAAATCGCAACTATAGCACATTTTATTGCTGACATCACTTTCTGTGCTCTACACAATTCCCGTAAACAACTACCCGTTATTTACCCACCTATGAAAATCGAATGCAAGCATTACTCATGATACACCTGTATTTGGGAGTGTTATTGGTACTACGGGCGTATTAAAAGCGGGAAATTTAAATCTTCAGTTGCCACGGTATTGTTGTAGCAGCAACCACGTTGGGCGTGTCCATGGTGCTGGCAAATCACAGCAACAACTCTCAAGGTGTAAAAGCTAAATATTTACAAAACTAAAATAAAAAAGTGGACTTTTTGGCCACTGTTGGAGCATCCGTAATAGGCGGAATGTGAACACAATGGCCAATATTGGCGTTCACGATAACTTCTTAACAGTGAGATTTTATTAGGACGAACAGACCCAGAAATTGAGTCTCGCAAAAACAAAATGCCAGCTTACCCAACCAAAATTAAGACCCGGGTGTTTCTGCCAGGGCCGTCTCAAAGTGCACTTCCAGGAAAGTTTCGCTAGCGTGTTCCGAAAAGCTCCTACTGTCACCTTGAGCCACAGGCCAAGCTGTCACTGAAAAGAAGTTGCAAACCATTAGTTATAAAGAAACTACCTAAAACGCGCCATGAAAGACCCAAAAATGGCAGTGCGTACTTGTAGAATGCAATGATTTCATCCCGTGCAAGAGCTTTAATGTGTTGCCTTCCGATGATACACTTCCAAGAAGGGGTCCAAATACAATTAAAATGGCCATATGCATTCCTTGTACCGCTGTTTTAGGTGTATCTTCGCCCTATTACCTAGAAACTAAACAGTACAAAAATATCCGAGAATAAATTTATGCCTTGCTTTACCCAGGGAGCACGAGAAAATATTGAACAATGTCTGATTCGTTCCACTAAAATAGAATGTCTTTTTTACAGCGGAAGCACTAATAATCTTTTCTTGCTAAACAATTTGAGATATGAAAATATTTGAACATACTTTAAGCTCACTTGTCCTTGGTCTATGCGAACTGGTGAATATCTGCACAATATGCACGACTCAAAAAGTACTATTTTGTGGCTTATGAGCTCCACAGGGCATTCATAATCCGCCACACTCTCCCCGACGACCCTCCAGCAAACCAAAGATGTCTTCAGCCAGTGAATGCCACAGCCATGACTTCGCAGGAGCATGTAACGAAAGGAAATAATTTGTTTTCATTTTTTTTTTTGCAGAGGAACAAAAACATTTCTCACAACCTATCAGTGGAGGGACAAATGTCTCCACAGTCAGCCATATACTCTTTCTGAACAGGTCATTAAGTATGAATACAGAATGTAGCAATCTGCTTTTGCAGTATAGTATAATTTCGACGTTCAAAGGAGAACAGAAATGTATTAATGTTTGGTGCACATCATGATGCAACAACTTTGCACCCGAGCGTTTTGAAAATTATTCTAACTCTCGAGCTGCCACTGACATTGATAGCAAAAAATGGCAGGAATGGATTATTTTTAAACTTACTTTGAGACGCTAAAACTTCTAATAGTCCACACGTGAGTTTTATAGGTAATTATTCTTAGTTATCAGGTTACCACTGACATTGACAGCATAGAAACGGCACCACACTTTCTGCGTGTTTCCTCCTGCCTTCCCCTCCACAAAAGGAACGTTTGATTACTACTCTACTGCTCAGACAACCACTTTCGCTTGCATTTCACTACACGTCAGGGAGCCAACTAACGTTGACTAGTGTAAATAGACCATCTGAATTCATCGAAGGCATTGGAAGAAACAACAACTACACACACAGCACAGATTAACGTAAGCAGTGCTGCCGTCAACGCCTTGAACGCACATCAACATTAGGCGGAATAGCGTGATTAGCACAGTAAATTTATGGCTCTCAGAAGACCAACACAACGCAATTAACACGGAAGTTTGAAAATACCGATAAGTCTAAAGACAGACGCTCCGACAAACAGGTTGTGCTGTGTGTGCGCGTGAGACAATAGCGTGCGACTAACCCGAGAATATGCAGTACCGCTGACAGGTACAGCAACCGTCAATATACAACTAAGCAACACCACAGGGGACATGCAGACTCGAGAAATGCAGCACCAGCCACTTTCTAAATAGCACTAGCTAACGTACGCAGTCAGAAATGTCAAGCCCACTCCGACCCACAAACACACAAGCTTAAGTGAATAACGGTCGCAAACGTTTCTCGCATCGAACAGGCAGCGGAGCGGCTCGTTTATTTGACGCAGTGATGAACAAGTCAAAGAACAACAACCGTTACCAGAACATAAATAAGCAGCACTGACCTTTTTTGCGCCTCCCGGCAAAACGTCACTTCGTCGAACAGTAAATACAGCCCGAGGACATGAAGAAATCAGCAGTTTCACGCCACACCCAAACTGGTAACCGTTCCCGCCAGTCTGACCGACAGTTCATTTAGTACATCAGGCGCATAACGCGAGCAATCGAGAAAACCGCTATAGAAGGCCACTGGTGGCGCTGCATGCGGACAAACAAAAACTAGCTTGCCTAAACGTTGAGACGTAGGGGCGCTGCTGTCGTTAAAAGTGTTTACGCAGTCCCATTTTTCCCTCATCGTCGTTGTACCCGTTGCCGTCCCACTATACCATGCATCAACGCAAGCGGCGCTGCCTTGCATTCTTTTCTCCATGCTATCAACGCATGCGCACGGCATGCCGCACTGAAGTGGCGGTCGTTTCGTAATCGTTTCGGCCAAATTTTTCTTTCTCCGTGCCTTTGGCGATGCACGCCGTGGCCAGTGACCAGTCCGCGGAAGAGGTCACAAGCTCGGCACCCTTGATCGCTTATATTTGCTTCGGAAAATGGGAGTAGGCCTCTAAGCGGACGTCTACGCGGCTCTGAGGCTGGAACAAAGAGCTCAGATATTAGCCAATTTAACACGTAAGTTGGGCTAAAGTTGTTTCTCTCCGCGGGCCGTGAGCCAGTGCGGTATGTGTGCATAAACTTTGATGACAGCTTTATTTCGTTGTTTGCAGTGAAAACAAAACGACGCTTCTTTATTGACTGCGTTCTCTTGACAACAAGTCTTTCAAATACCAATAATATATACTGCGACGCTCTTTGATACCCACGTTATAGAAAACTACTTCCGCATAGTGAATCCAGTGTGATTACTCGCTAATTAGCGAGTAATAATAGATCTGCCCGTTTTCCAGCAGTTTTTCTTCATGAACACCAATAGTGCAGGAAAAGAGCAACGGGGGGACAAGCCGGAGAAGGCAGGTCATTCGGTGAACTTGAATTACTACGGCAAGTAACAACATTAGGGTAACACTGCGAATTTTCGCGATATTGCAATGCATAATTTGAAATAAAAATGCAATTCCAGTATAAATATATAGAATGTAAGGCAGATGCCGCGGGGTAGATTTAGTTCTCCGGGTTTTGTGTCATTCTCCTCCTGCAAAGAGGCTTTCGTTTTTGCTTGTGAAAATTACTAGCCGGGACGAGACAAAATACAAAAACTAACTTCTAAGCATATAACTGCATGCGTAGCATGATGTGTGTGGTGTAAAACGTGACGCAGTCGGTTACCATTATGTATGTACCCCATCACAACTTAAGTAAGGTGGACTAAGTACCATTGAGCGCGTACTACGCACAGCGAGATGATGACTGAGTGTTGAACAAAAACTGCCGTTTCTGCGAAGCTTTGTAAACCAAATGCATAAAATGTAATGGCCTGAACAAGTATTTCGTAATGAAGATGTTGACATAAGCACCACGAATTCTTCAGCGCTATAGCAGCTATGGCTTTGCCCAAACGGCATATGGGGAAAGGGGAGACGTTTAGTCCTTCTCAAATTGAAGTCACAGGTGATTTTGTCCTTGACGCCTTAAATTAGAAAAATACGATGTTCACGAAAGCGGTTTGGGTGCCGCAGAACACATGGAAATGGGTTCCTGCAATTTCTTCTTTTGCCTAAGATATCCTCCTCTCGACATTTTAATGCTTGGTACGGCGTTGACAAAAAAGTGGGATTTTGTTTTCTGTCAAAGGACATCACTAAAACTACAGCTTAGCCGTATTATGAAAGTGAACTGCTGCAAGGCAGTTTCATAGATGTCGGCGAAGTTCATTAAATTTTATGTGCGGTGTGCGCGTGTATACTAAACACGCACGTGCATCTTGGGTCAAGAAGCACCTAATATATATGCGGTTCATTGTTCCAGTTGATGCATGAAAGAGTGCATACTTCACTGCCGTGCACGAGTTATGGGGAACAAGACACCAGCAAAAAATATACAAACGCACTCTCCCTAACCGTTTACTGGGACATAAGTGGTACAGTAACCGGAACCGCCGACATCGCATGACCCCATTTCTTCGGTTCCAGATAAAAACCACGAACATAAAGAAAACAAGCTGACGGTTCCAGATAAGATCCACCTATATCCCTCGTTCCAGTTATTCTTTCGTTCGGGTCCACATAAAATATATGGATCACGCTTTTTAACTGGAACCTATATGGAACCAGATTAAGAGTGTAGTTTCGAATACAAGCTGCATATCCTAATATTTAAACTAATTAACAAACAGCTTCCTGTGTTCATAATTCCCGAATGGAGCCTATTAAATACAAACTTCACAAGGTTTGCACGTAATCAAAATTTCATTTTACCTCTAGTGCATAACAATTACAGCATACAAAGTGCCTTCGTCTGCGGAATCCGGCTATGGAAACCATACCTCCAGAAACCGAAATTTCTCAATCAATTGGCAAGTTCAAAAAAGAACTGAAATCTTTCATTACATCCATGCCACACTCAGCATAATTGCGATTAGTTGTTATTTTTGTCGCTGTATTTACCTTTTTACAATCTCTCCCTCTCTCAGTCATGCCACCTATTCACACCCTTCTTCCGATTATTGCAAATCATCGGTGGTTGTTGTATATCGCTGCAAATAGATCTAATTTCTTTTTGCGTTCCCTTTTTTACTATTTTTCAGCCTGTAACTATACTACATTCAGTTAGGAGTGTTGACTTGCCCTCTTTTCTTTCCCTGTAAATTTTCGCTTTTCCTTCTTTTTCGCTGTCCGGTTGTCGAATACTTTGTGTTGCCCACGATGTATCTTGTTATGATTTTTGCTACTGCTGGTTGCTACTTTTATTAAATTTTTATGTTCACTAATATACGATGTCCCGATTCAGTCTTTGACTATGGGACCTCCTTCTGTATGCAAAAAAATTGTAATTTATCTCTTGTTTAATAAAATCTCTTCTAACTTTGAACGAGGGTTTTTATCGCCGTGGCCCAGGAGAAACAAAGGCTCTCTGGGCTTCTGTGGCTTAAAATGTAAGCGTGAAAGATGGCGGATGCGAGGTGTTGGTGAGTTTTAGCTGGGAGGCATCAGTGTCAATGTATAAAAATGTTTATTGTGTGATGTCTAGACCGAGCTGAACAATTTTGCTTTTTTAGAAGAGAGAGGAAGAGAGAGAGAGAGAAATTACGAAAGAGGGGGAAGACGTTTGTTCAGGAACAAATCGCTGTAGCCGGAAAATGGCGTTAAAAGATAGTAGGGCGCTCAAGGATAGAATCTGAAGTCTAGGGTGCTGGATGGAGCAGCTCTTTTCCCTGCCCTTTCATCAGCTCGCGCTGACTTTGAGGTGACGAGTTGGTCAAAGCTGCTTCCCATATCTCGAAGAAGAGGAATATGTTATTTGTTTGAGTTGCTCTCCCCTAACCATACCCTTGGAAATGGCTAGGTTGCGTGCAAGAGGGTGGATGTGTCCCCGATTTTAGGACAGTTTTAGGTAATGTCTGATGTTCCCGCAGGACACCTCAAAGCACATAGATGGGGAAAGATGGCGTTCCCAGGCGTAGGATGAGGATTCGTCCTCAATGTTTTTCGAGGACGGCAGTGCGGAGCCGTGGTTACAAGGAGCATGGTATGTGAGTTCATGTGCGGTCAGTGCTTCTCTCTCTTCGAGACAATTGGCACCGGGTGTCCAGTTGACGTAACTCTTTCTATTCTGAAGGGGAACATGTTCACGAAACGCTGATGTATTCTTCCTGCAGAAAAAAGTATAATGTCGTTTGACAGCGTGTAATGCAGTTACGCTTCTATTTGATACTTCCGCTTTTCGTATTGCCGAGAGGATGTCTCCAACTTCCACTTGTTTGTTCCTGTATGTTGGAGGGTCATGCAGTCACCAATGTTGCCACAGCAGTCAACAACGACAGTTGGGGCCTCCTGATTTTGTGCATTGAGTCGGTGTATACTGTGGTCTGAGGATATTGGAACTTTCTCCGAATGAACTTGACACTGCCATATCGCCTCTTCTTTGGTAGGATTGGATCCATATTTTTGTTAGAGGAGAGCTGGTCACTGGATCGGTGTCATGCCTATCACGGCGTGCACGCAGTAGTTTATTTTCAAAGGGGGTGTGCCGGGCTTCTGTATGATGGCCCCTCCCGATTTTGTTTTTCCATCCGCTTCCTTGGTGCTATGAGAGTGGTTTCTTCGATTTCTTGAAATCTAAGTGCGTTAGGAAGACACAAGTTCAGGTCATATTCATCGTCGTCATAACCAACATCCTATTTAGGACGACTGCAGGGTGATGTACTTTCCGAATGACATACACCCGCTCTTGTTCTGCGCTTCCCGAGTCTCTTCTTTGCTCCGAATATCGTTTTGTTATCCCTGCATCGAGAGTATGACCATCCCTTTCTTCTAGACCTCTCTTTACATGTCTATTCTGTTACCCTGGTGGTCCCCCCTTCGTTAGTTCGTCTCACAGTCAAAATTGCGAGGTTGAGGACTGCCTTATGTGTTGTCCTGATGATGGTGTTCCTTGCACTTTCTTTGGTGCGGGTAAGTTTGTGGTGCGGTAGGCGCTGCAATATTCGGATCATGACCAGTGCTTGCAGGAGTATTACCATTTCTTTTAAGGTGCATCCCTTTGGCGGCCATCTCTGGGATGAACCAGTTGCCGGCGTAAACGAGGAAACCATGGCCTGGACCGACGGGTGAAAGAAAAAGCGAAGGATGAAAGAAAGGAAAGGAGCGGAGTGTCGCGAAATTGGGAGTGGAGGGCGGTTCACCGTGGCGGCGCGAGTCAGCGCTCTCCGAAAGTATGCGGTGAGGGATGTGAATGAGGCAGTATGTAGTGCCTGCACGAGGCACTCGGGTCGATGCTGGGCCAAAAACTGGAAGGGGGAGTGCGCGTGATTATGATGTGCGTTCGCTTAAGATGCAGTTCGCGGTCTCTTCCTGAGACGCCCTTCGCGCCTCCACCGGAGAGGCCCACCGCAGCCGCCATCGAGAGAACCCACGAGTAAGTGCTGCCTCAGCGCACTGCTGCTGCCCCCAAATATCGCATTAGGGAGTATCGTAATCGCCAGCTTTTTCTCTTGTTCTTGCTCTTCCCTCGGTTGGGCGTTTTGTTTGTGGCAATTCATTAAAGAATTTCTGTTTTTGGCGATTGTGAGTTTCACCCTACCGCTTCACTCGAGGGCAACCCCGATCCTACTTTCGCGACTGTTCTCTGGGAGGACATCAGTAGCTATTTTTATGGTGAGTTTTAGCTTGGCCGTGTGGCGCCATCTGTCGTTTGCCAAACTGAGCTTGCAGCTGCGACGGAAGTTTGGAAATATTGAAAATATCTTGAAACCCTATGTGATTACACGCTTTATAGGGGGCTCTATTGTAGTTCATTTCTGCTCATAATCTATGCCTCCCTTGATTTCTGAATGATCGGTGTTAATCCTTTGCCTCCTACTATAGTTACATCACGCAATATTGGTGCCAGCATAAGATCCCATGGAAAACACGCCGTGGTGGCTCAGTGGCTAAGACCTTGAGCTACCGATCCCAAGGACGCGAGTTGGATTCCCGGCCGTGGCGGCCGTTTTTCTGATGGAAGCAGAAAACAAAAACGCCAGTTTGTCGAGGTTTCGGCGGACGTTAAAGACCCTAAATTTGTCTAAATTCATCCAGAGACCTCCGCTACGGCGTACCTCGTAGCCCACGTGTAGCTTCGGGGCATGAATTACCAGAAATTTGTATTTGTCATCTTTTGGTGTCAACACGCTTTGGTGTGATGGCTGAAGTCGCGGACACGGCTGGCGACCCTGCCTGCCCGGCAATATACCATCGACTAGGCATATAACGAACTTCACCGCGAAAGCGCGGAACCTGCTAAAAACGAGTATCCTTTCTTTCGTATCAGACGTTGTATCATTGTCCTTTTTTGCAAACTTCTGTCACATGTTGCTCCACATTAAACATTCAGCGGAGCCCTGGAATCTTGCTGCCTCAGCCGTAGCTTCCAGGTGGCAGCGGTGACATATTTCCGTGTACGCCTGATGAGCACGGCTGATAGCGGACAGATAGGAGCCACGGGGAAATCGAATAATGAGCCTAATAACTCTATCGGGTTAAAAAAGAGAAGCTTCATCCGCAGCCACAAATAAATGTCCGCTCAGAGGCATTGAATCACCATTTAATGCGTTCGCGTTAGCAACTCATAAAAGGTGCTTCAGTGTCCTCGAGGTCTTGTTTGATATGACAGCCCCGATGAAATATCAGGGCCTTTCCACTCTGTAAAGAGGAAAGTCCAAGGAGGCTCACGCTCTGATTGGGCTTGCTTTTTTTTTTCGTGTAGCGGAATTGGGGATTCGGTGATTGAATTAAAATTATAGCGGCCCGAGTTTTATGTCACAAACGAAGTGCACACACGATTGGGTTGTAGAAATAATATTAATGTGTTATTATACAATGGTGACGCCTATCACAGGGCGGGCTTGAGTGCATCGCAGCAGAGCGCGTGTCACTGCGCAATGTGAGGGGGTCAAAGACGCCGAGCAATACGCGTGACTACAAAAACAGGCCACGGCCGTGGATGGGAGTACAAAATGTGGCAGTAACCATACTGGCAGTAGCGAATGAAGACCATATTAGCAGGAATACCGATCAATTTGTCTTCACCCATTACCACAAATGCAGTGCTGGGGAGGTCATGTTTAAGGGATAATATGAGCCGTGTTATACCAAAATATGGAGGCCATAAGATTTATTTTGTAAATATTTAAGAATTTTTTTCTTCCACTGAACCCACGCCACCGCCCAAATTCTTGCCGCCAGCATGCGGCCTTGGTATCCCAGCTATATCCAGCTTCGCTTTAAAACGGATCGTCTGAAAGTGGTTGCAAGGAGCTGTCAGAAGGTTCCGCTTGATTGTGTTATTCGCTTCGAAACAAATACGTTTATGCTCCATGGCCCCCAATTAGTGCAGCCCGCCATTGAAGGTCTGCCATGATTGTTCGATTGGGGAAGGCAAACTGAATGCAAACGTGTCCAATACAACTGCTCAATAGGTGTGCACTTGTTTACGTTCATGATCACTTCTTGTCGTGGCAGCAACAATTAATAATCCGCGAAAAACAATTTTGTTTTTGTTTTGGGCCAGATGTCTGCACTACGTCGGGAGAATAGCCGCGGCGGAAGAATGCTTGATACCGCGGTCGTTAATTAAAAAGAAAACTATTTGTCTCTTCTGCTTTTCAAAACAACCTTACAAAGGTCACTGGTTGGATTATCTATCCTGATCCTCTACCATTTGGTAAGTTTTCTGGCATGATTTACCTGGCTTTCTTCGTTTGCTCGTTGAGCTGTCTCTCTGTGGTGAGCATCCGAAATGCCTTCCTGTCTTCGAGAATAAATGTGCGTGTGGTTAGACCTTTTAGTGGGGTCAAAAACATTGTTGCTACTTTTTAAATTTCTTGGCAGCTCAACTTATGAAAATATTTCAAATACTTTCTGAATTCAGGAGTACCACAAAGTGTAAAAGAACAAGAGAAAGATGTAGTCGCCTTAGATACAGGGCCAAAACCTAAACAAGGTATGCGGGAATTCCAATGTCCCTGGCACAGAGAGGGGGCAGAAAGACCGCACAAAAAATGGCCGACTCGAAGAATAAAAAAAGAGTAAAATAAATAATAGGAAAGGAGTGCGAGTTTCCTCGGGTTGGGATTCGGACTACGGTGCAAACGCAATTCGAGACGAACACACCTCAGCAACACTATCCGACTAAACTTGCACCTGAAAAAAATCAATAGTAAATGCCTGTCGAATCAGTAAACTCGATTGTTTTTGTGCCATTTGCACGAACTTCAGTTGCTTTTGGCTGTAAGCATCGTGCTTTACTGCAACCATCGTGCAAAAAATCTAAGCTAACCTCTCCACCTGCCCAACTTCTCCACCGTGGTTTTTGTGGCTTTAGCGCTAATCCCAGTCTTCGGATGCTCTCCAGTACCGACTCCATTCTTGCAAGATGTTCGCTGATGGTTCTCACGAATTCCGAAATGTTGACGTAGACGAGGCAAGCACGCCAATTAAGGCCGGCTAGCACAGTGTCTTGTATATTAGAAGCGTTGCTGGTCGGGTGCACAGCTGAACGGCATCACTTTGAACTCATACTCCCATCGGGATTTGTGAACACAGTCTGCTCACGGATTCTCTCCTCCAAATCAAGCTGCCAATACACGCTTTTCAAGTCCATCGAACAGAAGCACTTCGCATGGCAGTGGTGGTGAACGCGTTCGTCGATTAGTTGTAGTGGGTATGCGTGGTTATTTTTTCCTTGATCCTAGCCACATGAATCTCATGAAGAAAATTATCCATGCCACAAGGAATCTCAATGTCGGAGAATTGTGAACTCCGCGGAGGATAAACCAACACATATTTCTATAGTATACTGTTGGGGTGAAGATATTTGATGGGAACATCAGACATTAAACTAAAACTGTGCTTAGTTTGGGAAAACCACACTCTTCCATGCAGCCTAGTTATGCCCAATATAGTCTTATTAGAGTTCAGCTAAAACACTACATATTCCACTTCTATCTAGACATGGTAGGAACCTTTGACCATCCTGTTACGGCAAGATCAGTGTGAGCTGCTTGAGGGGTCAAGAGAAGCAGCGGTTCCATGTGGTGCGCTAAATTTCTGGGTACACCGTTGAGCCCCCTACAGTCTCTTCAACCCTCTTTTTAAAGCCCCAATTATTTCTTCCTCAAAGGAGGTCTTTACTGTCTCTGTGTATATCTTACCGAAAAAGCAAACATGTTCACTCCCAAAAACACATCTGAGAATAAGAACTTTGGAACGTTCAGATTGTCTTCTTCTCGGTCAAACTGACCAACACCCCGCAAGTGCTACACGTCGCCCTCACATTTTAAGCCACAGTACCGCAGAGGGCCTCTGTCTCTCCTGGACCGGGTCGATTAAAAACCCTTACTGTTAGTCTTTCCTGCTTTGCCGTCCTTCAGTGTTCGTGAAGCATAAATACAGCAACAACGTTACAAAACGCTTCCTTGACATCTAAGTAACACTGTGACGTGGTAAATCTTGAGATATAAACGTATGTTTCATCTACAACTTTTGTAAATATGTTGTTTATGTTGCCCGCATGGGCGATAATCATAAACCTTTCTAGCAGGGCTCTATTACACGTGGTAAATAAAAGTGCAGGAGGAAGGTACCCGAGAAATTTGCAATGGCACGCAGAAACAGTTTTGGAAAATATTAACCTTCATTCGATTTTTCCTGGCTGTTAGGAGTAAAAAGGTAGGTTTTCACCCTATACCCTTTTGTTTTGAGCAGATCAAACCTGTAATTACCCAACTATGGCACACACTATAAATAAATAAATAAGTAAAATGACGGCTGCCGCATTGTCAACATCCGCACTGCTCTCTAGCAGAGCATTTTTACTATACGCGCTGACAGGAATCTGGCGGAGGTGTCCATGCGTCGCACAAGAAGGCCGTCTGTGTCGTCACGGGCCTCATCATGCTGCGCTCTCCCCTGAGCTTCCGTGTTGGCTTCGATTGAAGCGTCACAAAACCGCATAGAACAGTGTGTAATTTTGTAAGTACAAAATAAAGCCCTGTTTTATTTTATGAGTATGAAATAAAACACACAGCTTTTTATGCCTACAAAAATGCACTTGGTTTCAAAGCTAAGGAAATTGAAAGTGAAGTGTATTCCGTTTACTGGGAGTCTCCCGGATAGGTAGTACATACGATTGTACAGGCCAAGCTAGTAGTTGACAGTAATGTAAAATTTTGGGAGATACTCATTTAAAACCTATTTTGCCAATATTGCAGATAATAAATTGATAGAAAAGCTCATACTTTTTTCCCGTGTACCTTGAAAACATCGCATTCGCGGTGGTTGCACTTGTTTTTTAGTCACAGAGCGCCTGCTATAACTTGAGCGGCAGCACATTACCAGTGTTGTACGGAACGGCGTTACAAGGAACGGCGTTCCTGGAACTAGTTCCTTTTTGGAGGAACGGAGGAACGCCACCGTTCCATTAAGGCTCGGTGGAACTGTAACGGTAACTCGTTACGTTTTTGAAGGAACGGCAGGAACGGCGTTCCTGCTGTTACATCGCTAGGATTTGACTGTTTTTGATGCCAAGGCTCAAGTACAAAAATCCACAAAACGCTACTGCGTTCCTCTTCCTATAAGATGGTCAGTTTGCCCGCCCTTCAGCCCTACGTGCTTCCTCGAAGGTCAACAGCAGAAGAATACCCACGCATCAGGCCGCAGCTTGTGCTTGCATTCATGCTGGTTGCTTACGCGGCGTTCGACGGGTGAATAGCTTAGCCGCGAGAATGCTTTTCACCCTTCATCGTTTGTCTGGGGAGGCCAGAATGCGCGTCTGGCCGATAGCATTGTTCCCTGGCGGGGAAAGAATAGAGAGTTTTAGCAGTCCGTCTGTTCTTTCGTATGCGTTGTTACTGGGTTGACCGGGACCCGGCTAGGTGCTTGGGCATTCGTCGCGGTAGGGGGATTAGTTCCGCGGGCCGGCCTTCGCCATGTCCGCGCTTCCGCACCCTTCCTACTCGCCCTTCCGCGCGCTCAGGAGCAGACCGGTCCCGGTCAGCCCGGTAACAACGTAGCCAACGAAACGGGCGGACTGCTAAACGGGATCCGGACATTTCGGTGTCGTACATTTCGGCCCAGGACGTTTCGGTGTGGACATTTCTGTGCACGGACGTTTTGGTGCACGACGTCTTGGCCCAGACATTTTGAATGAGGGGATGTCCCAGGCATTCTTTGAACATTTTAGCTTTAAAGGGGTCCTGAAATATCTTCCGCCGATGCGTGAATGTACATGTAACCAAATAAAGCAATGTATTAGCAATCTCCTCCCGCAAGAATTTTGTTGAAGCGATGAGTATTAGCTGAGAAATCGTAAATCAAAAACCGCGCATTATCGTCGCGCCGCGTTTCCTCCTCGTTTCAACTTACTCTCCGCTGTTGACGGCGAGCGAGCCTTCCCTCCCATGATGCTGCGCTCCTCGGCGGTGACGTACTTCCGCTATTGTGCTGCTCACACAGCCGTCTGCTACGGGCAAAGCTTTGTTGACACCATGAATCCGGCACTCCGCTCAAGGCTGGAAAAGCGAACGAAAAATCTGGCCGCATGTGTGCGGCGGCCTGGCCTTGCCCTTTCGCGGTGTACGTTGCTACAGAACTTTGCTATCGGCGGCACGCGACTCTTTATCGGCAGCGAACTCGCAGCCGCACGGGGAGGATCCTGCGCTCGCTCCCTTGGATGCACAGCGCACTGTTTATCCAAAAAGCGCCGTATCAGATGTGGCCCCGCTGGTTCAGCTTGGGGCGACGCGTGGTGGAGAGCGGCAACGTTGGCAAAACATGTTCCGCCGCGGCTCTGAGCTGTCTAGCGCTGGAGAGAGCACCATTTCTTTGACAATATCAAACATTGGTTGCCCTGGCAACAAGGCACAAACCGCTCTAGAAGGCTGTTACGGTTGCGTGATCCCGGTTCAGCTTGGGGCCCCACCTCGCGGCATATGGGCACTGCAGGCATACTACTCACTCTCATTTGGAAGTGCGAGATGCGTTTGGCATTACAGGAGGCGATGGTGTGCGTGTTGTGGACGCCTTTGTTTCGCGATGAAATGCGACGTTGTGCTTCTGCGGGTGGATAGCGCTTCCCATGGTCTGGATTATCTTTCTCGAGCGGCGTACGACTCAACCTCGCATGGCGTATGTGCAGTGTGCGTGGGTAAAAGCCATCTCGGCTTGTGCGCCAGAGTTAAGTGACTTGCTGTTCGTCCCCGCCAACCGCGCGCGAGGTGAGTGCCGAATTTACGAGGGGCAAGAGGAGGCAACCCATCGTCTGTCAATCGCGGTTCGGACTTGCAACGCATGTTGTGACGTTGTGTTCGTTCGAAACGCATCTCTGGATTGTTTGGAAGTTGAATAAAATGTATGCGTCAAACCCGGGCATTCGGCTCGGACTTGCAACGCATGTTGTGACGTTGTGTTCGTTCGAAACGCATCTCTGGATTGTTTGGAAGTTGAATAAAATGTATGCGTCAAACTCGGGCATTCGGCTCAGGGCGTTCTCTGCGATTGCAAGAAAGAAGTGCCACGGGGCTTCAACGCTTTCTTTATGGAACGTACTTAAGAGAATATTCATGTCGTGTTATGGCCGTGTTGCATTCAGTACAAACGGTTAAGCGTTTGTTTACACTTGTTTCGTTTGTCGTAAAATGTCCAAGCACTCCGGCACTCCGCTGGCAGATCAGCCGGCGAGCCGACGCTGAGCAGACGACTCATCTCTTTGCCGGAAGTGCGTGAAAAAGCCGCCCAATAGCAGGATGTCTAGCTCATGACGAACATCTGGGAATCGATGATGTAGACATGTGAAGATGGCGGCGTCCAAAAAGACGAAGGAAAGGGTGAGAAAAAAGCGACAAACTTTGCAACAAAAGTGTGAGCTTTCCGCTGCGCGTAAAAGAGTAATACTTGGCACAGATGATGTTGACGACCCAATCTAACGATTGCGCTAGTCAATTTAGTGTGCTCAAAACGCCTTTCAGGGCCCCTTTAATATTGTAATTTCGTGACTTGATATGATTTTACGTTCGAGACTTGTGCTTGCGCCGCCGTTCGTGAAAACAAACGCTAAACCCGGGCGGAGCATTGCCACGTGAAACCCAATTTCTGTAGTAGGTGGTAAAAATTAACGTTGTTAATTTGGATCCGTTCAACCATTTTTTTGTTATTTTAACATTCATGTGAACAACCCTAATACTTTAAGTGTTACCAAAGCGCTTTCCTTTCACTTCACCCAACAGTGCAAGACGCTGCTGCTTTTAGTCTATTCCACCCCCCCCAGCTAAACTACCGCAAAAAAACAACAGAAAAACGAGCTCGATTAAGCGCGTGTGCATTTCGTTTTAATTATTCTCTCAATCAATCTCGCCTTCGTTGCATTCGGTGTCAGTTGTACTTAAAACTAACAAACCAACGATCGCACTTACGGTGGTGTTATTTAGGGGAGGAGAAAGCTCAGCCCCGCCGGCAATCATCCCCCTAAGTAGAGAGAGAGGGGTGTCACTTGTGCTTCACCATTGCGTCGACTGGACTTCGAAAACTTGAAGACGACTGTTGCCGCTCTCGTCACACTAGCCTATTCATTTTTTTTGGTCCTTATAATGGGAGGAAGCGATGTATACCTGGGGTGTCCATGATATGCGCGACTTGATGAGTTAATTCCCAACGGGGCGACTGAAGGCGCAGAAAGAGTGATTCCTGGAGTGGGGGTACCGTCGGTACGACCGCGATGCGCGGGAGGGCGTAGCCAGCAAACGATAGTGGCCATTGTGTTCTCAGCGGCTTTTTGGGGGTATTTTTGTGCCACATTATAGAGGTTACGTGCCGTCATGGTGAATGTAAAGCTTCTTCTCTGTTTTAAACGCGAAGTGTGCTATGTCATTGTTCTCAATGTATCACCGAATTCCTGCAAAAGCCTCCACTAAGAGGCTAGCGGTATGTTCTAAATGAAAAATAAAAAAATCACGGCGGTGACGCTTCGGAGACCATGAACTTCACCACGCCAGTAGGATTTTCAGGGGAAACCGAAAATAATATGGCTGAAAAAGAAATCTGGTCGAGATTCAAGTGTAAAGTCGGGGGTAGGTGCTGCTAGGACAAAGAATTAAAATGTGGTAAATGTAGGCTTGTAAACATTAAACGAAGGTTGGTTGTCCCGAACGCAATGGGTGGAATTTGTATGCACAACCGGTACGCGCTTATTCAGCATTTATGACATTAGAACCTGCGGCTGTTTTCCAAAAGGCCTGTTTTTCCTCCCCAACAATATCCTAGACCAGTGTTCGCGAATTTATTTTAGCAAGGCAGCCCAGCCTACGTAATACTCTTCATAAGGTTTTCTTCATTCTGGGGGGCTAGCTAATGTTTCTTACTTTTAAATGCAGAGCATTTCAGTAACTCACGATGTCACCCGCGTTGACGTCCGTAGTCCGCACCGTCGTTGTCCCTACTATATAAAACAAAAATACTATCCGGCGCCCGGTTTCGATCCCTTGACCCTGCGGGCGGAACGCAATGTACATGGTGTTCTACCCACTGCGCCACAAAGACGACACAGAATGGGACGCTACGAACGCGCCTTATATCGTTGACTCATTCAAATTACTGCTGACGAGCGCTCTCTCGTCAGCAGTTGCCACAAGTGCAACAACATTAACGTAACGCAAACTACTTAACGTCGTGCGCCCCCGGAAATGCTCTGCATTTGATCGTGCCCCTCGCGAGGGGGATGTTTCACTGCGTCTTCTCTCGGTCGCGGGACCCGTGGCGCCATCTGGCGGAGGCGCGGCACAACTCGTAGCACTTTGAAAAGATGCGGCGCCAGCCAGCTGTGTGTGTGCGTGCCGCACTTGTACAAATGGCGAGTGCATTGGCTGTCCACAGAGCAAAGCATTCGTGCAAGTAAGCCGTTGCAGTCAGTCAGTCACTCAGTCAGTCAGTTAGTTAGTTTTCATGGTATTGTAAGTAGCGATTTCCAGGCGTTTGACCAGATTGAAGAAGGCCGGAGATGCCGGAAATAAGAACTTGGGAGATTGATTTCTGACTTGAAAAAAAAAAAAAAACTGGAGGAATAAAATTGGGCTGAAAAAACTTCGCTGACTGGTCAAGAGGAAAAAAAGTACCTCTTGAAAGCTTCAGCATCGTTTTCAGCTACTCCTCGTGGTAGCCCTCGTAGCAGGAAGCAGCCCCTGGACTCGGGACCGTCGCCGTGGTAGCAGGTAGCACCGGGGAGCTCCGGGAACGTCGCCGCGTGGGAACCGCCAAGGCGTTAGTTGACGGTGCGTGCTCGCTGTACGCAGGCGCCCGACCGTCGCCGCTGGGGCCACCAAAGCGCAGGTTAGTGCTACGACGCGGAAGTAGGAGCCGATGCCACGTCGGTCTACTCCGGCCCAGGCTGATGTGGCTCTGGTCGATGACGTGGCCTCGTACACCCGGCTTTTTTCCATTTGTATGCGTTGGAAATACATATTTATGTGGAGCGGTCACTTTTTTCCTAAATGTTGTGCTTTTACGAGAGTGTAAATGCTTCTGACGCGATGTTAGTGAGGTACATTCGGTCCGCATAAGCGCCAGGTGTGTGTCATAGGCCGGCCTCGCGAAACCCGCATATGAATGGAGCTGGTTGTAATTTCACGGCCCTGAAATCTACTAACAGTACCTCCGTAAGCAGCATTCGTTCAGATACTCATGCTACGTAAATCGGTTTCGTGTGCTTACATAATCTATCGGAGCACAGTTCGCCAGTTACGCTTCATATCTCAGATAGTGATCACTGCCCTGAACAAGCCAATATGGCATAAATTTCACGGACATTTTACGAAATAAGTACGATGGATAACGCCAAATTATATGCGGGAATCAGCACACGACAAAAATTTACTGCTAGGTCGTCTTGTCGCGAGGTGAGCCCTCGCAAACATTTATCATCTGCTACATATATCCTCCGCTTATATATCCGCGTCCGCGACTAAACGCTTCCTCGAAGCATCTTCATTTTGGATATTGAGAGTGTGCATGTAATTTCTGTAATTTGAGGGTGTGTACTTTAAAAAAAATACAAAAGAGGTGGTAGACCATCGTAAACACCAGTTAATTGTCTTAGCTAAAAAAGAGCGAATATAAATTAACAACCTGTCATAAATGAAAAAAAAACGTGTGCTAAAGAATTCAATTGGCTGCATAACAGGTGTCCCCAGGAAGAGGTATTAAACAAAAGTATATAAATGTAGACTTTCTAAAAATACCTGGAAAAGATCGAACATGGCATCAATCAAAAAATAAATTCACTGCTACAGATTATTGTCCATAACCCACGTTAACCGGAAATAAAAATATAACGGCTGTCACAAAGAGGCAAGCACCGGATAATTTGGTCGCCGAAATGTCCGTACACCGAAATGTCCGTACACCGAAATGTCCGTGCACCGAAACGCCCGTACACCGATATTTCCGTACAACGATGTGTCCGTACACCGAAATGTCCGCCCTGAAATATCCTGCACCGAAATGTCCTCGAGCCGTCTGGAGTTTGTCCGGCGCTCCCTGACCCTGAAAAAATTCACCTAGGAGCGTTTCTTTTGATTATCTTTATCTCCAGATAATCTGCTGCCGGTGGTGTTAAAATATTCGTATAATATACGTAGGTCGATGTGAGTTTTAAATGTCTCACTTAATTTCGACCCAGGATTATCCGACACTATGTTTACATTTAAAAACCTAATTGTAACGTTAATGTAACGACACGTTCCAATTTTCGAAGTGGAACTGGAACGCGTTGCTTTCGCAATAAAGGAACTTGTAACGGGAACTCGTTTCAAAATTGGCAGGGAACGAGGAACGAGCTTTCGTTCCTATTTTGGAGGAACGTGTACAACACTGCACATTACCTTGTCAATGAAGCAGTCCGGGCGATGTAAACACATTTACTGCTACTACAAAAAGAAGCAGGAAATGATCTCTCCTTACCACAAACTAACCAAGATACATTGTGAGGAGTTTTTACTTATGTAAATATGTTCCGATGGTGGCTCGCCGGCACAAGTCCTCCCACTTGCTTCTCATGAAGAACAGCTGTGTAAGCGAGAACTAATGGAGTGAATGTCCGGGTTACACGCTAAGCGATAGAAGCCAAGCGAGTTTCCGCCATTTACGCCACCTAGCAGACATATAACGCAGCATAGTGAAAAAAAAACCTTACAACACACTTTAGAATCTGATGGCCAAACTAGTTGCTGTGCACCCGGACCCCCACGCTGACAAGGATGCCCAGGCGCAGTTTTTTCTTCAGTATGCTTTCTGGAGAGAAGACTCCATGCTCTCGGACACATTCGGCATTGCTCCAACAGTGGCGAAATGTTTGGCGGCTCGCCCCGTATGGTTGACGAAACCGCCATGGCGGCCGTGTGCCCCTTGTCCACAGCACACTGTCACCTTGTTAAAATAAATAGCGCTGAACACAACTCATCGCAGCCATCGTGACAGCGCACCCTTCTGCCTGCTTCGATCGCAAGGCAGCGTGATTGTCTGGCAGCCCTTTCTCATTTTGGCTTCCTTTATTCCCTACCTCCATCTTCTGAGCATGGGTAGGAGGTACGCTGAATTGCGTTGAAGCAGGCTGCTGCTTCCGCGGCCATCTATGAGCCCTTCTGTCAGCCACCTGTGAACTTATGTACGCGCTCATAGCGCTGCTCTTCATCACACGGTCGTATGGCGTAAGAAAGCTACAGCTGACACAGGGGCCACCTCAACACGGACCCCCTGCGAAGCCGTTGAGGTTGACTCTTGAGCCATGCTTACTCTTACGGTTGAGTGCGGAGCACTGGCTGCCTGTCAAACGCGTGAGGGGGATCGATCTTATGGTATCGCCCTCACTTAGCTCGCGAAAGTTTCTCTCAACGGCTGACACATTTTTATGAGCAGATATTTAGGGCATACTAAATACGCATGATGGAATGCGCACGAGACGCATAATTCCGCATTCCTCGCCATTGGTCGGAAGGCCCACTCACGAGTGCGCTGCAACACCCCAGTCAGCACTCACGAGTGAGGGGTGAGTGAGCCTCGCCATCGTTTTGGGCTGTCTGGTGTGAGTGCGAGTCAGTGCGAGCCACACGCACAGGGAGCCCCGTTCACTACTGGCGAGTGCGAGCGCCACTAACGCCGAACCCCACTCACCAGTCGCGAGTATGAGAGAAACTGGCGTGGAACCCCGCTCACCACTCGCGAGTGCATTCGCACTACTCGCGCCATTGGCGGGGCTTACCATGGTGAGCACCACAATTGTGCTTGTACTCGCTGTTGGCTATTCGTCGCAGGAGCCGCTCGCTGAGATGGTGGGTAATGGCGGAATAACTTTCATTTTCGGAAATATGTCTTCGCTGAGTTCCTGCCATGGGGTACCTTTGCATTAATTCTCCGGTGGTGTGTACATTTAGGAATGCCATTTCGATGGCCTTCTGATGCCGCAATGCACTAATACTGTTCGGTTTCATGACCCATGGAGCGTCTGCTGCACACACTCGCGTTCGAGGGGAGACGACGACTGGTGAGCGCCAGCGCGAGTGAGTGCGAGTGGTGACGGGAATGATGAGCTTTAGTGAGTGCCAGTGGTGATGGCGAGCGGTGAGCGCGAACGCGAGTGAGTGTGGGTGGTGACGGCCAGCGGTGAGCGTGAGCGGAAATGAGTGCGAGAACTCACGGGGAGTGGTCAGCGTGAGCGCGAGTGGGTGCGAATGGTGAGGGAAGTGAGTGCGTGAGGAAAAATATATTTTTCTGTGTGAGCGTGAGTGAGTGGACCCCAGTTTTGCCGAGGTATATTCCTCGCGTCATTCGTGTCGCGCAGAATAGGGGAAACAAATTGGGCGGCTTCACATCCTGTGCGAATGTGGGCGCACCTGACGACTGCTTCTAGAGGCTCACGCTCCGCGGAAGGAAGTATCTTTTAGCTTAAAAACTTCATAGTTTTTTTGCTGATGTCTCGAGAGTACCATAAAAAACATCTTGAACTCTTAAAGTTGGGAGTAAAAACCTCTAGGTCACATCTAGACTGATCGCTTAAGATGTGCCACGCGACAGCGTTATTTAACTTCTGAGTCGTTCCTTCCTTCGATCCTTCACTGGACAAGGCTGAAATTATTTTTACCATGCATAAGCATTGCGCAATACTCCACTCGGCAGACTGGAAGGAGCAAATGGAGCAGAAGAGGAGCTCAGAATACGCCCTGAGACGCCCTGGGAGCATTTTGGAACGGTGTTGCAGCATTTATCATCTATGCTTCACGAGCAGTGAAGGTGAGAAAAGAGCGAATGTTTACATGAAAAGGATCACCACTGCTCATGACGGGCGCATGGAACGGGGGGGAGGGTAAGGGAAAAGAAAAAAAAACATATTGCGGGTTGTTCTCACTGGAGTATATAACTGGACCAGTTCTTGAAATCTGCACTTAATGGGCCAATTCATGGTAATGGCAATATAGTCAGAAGTTCATACAGTTTCACCAGTTCCATCTGGGGTGGATCCGCTGAAACAACCCGTTCTAGACTGCTTTTAATTCAGTAAACTGCAAATTGAGATAATAGTTGTGCATAAATTTGTTTCGGATGGGGGTGTGCTTAAGAGATTTTAGTGTACGGTGGCTGGCAATGGCTGACTACCACCATAGTGTGAGGTCTGATGGAGGGGTGGTACGGCAATAAGGACATCCATGGGGGAGGGGGGGGGGCAGGCGTGGGGTATGTAGGCTGCGTTTGCAGTAAATTTGTAAATCAAGGTTTTGCCTTAGCGGGGAAGAGGTGGTAGCGGCTGAGGTAACAAGCTGGAGTTTGTGCTTTTATACGGGTGCGTCGGCCCTGCTTGTGCGTGTGTATCCGCATTGCTGGGGAGGGCGAAGGGAACTGCGAAGGCCTTACGCAAGGCACGAGTGAAGGTTGGGAGGGGGCCTCTCGTCAGCCGCCTGTTTGCCTGCAGAAAATGATGCGTGGATGGAGATGCAAGGTTTCGGGAAATTTTAGGGCCATGAAAAAGCGTTTTTCACGTTCTTTTTCGGAAAATTATGAAACAGTTAAGAAAGACGATTCCGCCCACTCGTATTTTAATTAGACATAGTTCTTGAGGCGGACACCTTGGATGTCACATCAAATGCGAAAATTGATTGTAGTTTCTGTTGACTACAGGAAGGAAACCAAACTATGGTGAATGTAAAAAGAAATTAGGTGAAGTATATACATAGAGACTCTTTTGGGTCCCGATGAGATTCGAATGTCGGTTTATCAAGGCGTTTAACCAAGTGTGGTAACTACCCTAACCCTGTACCGTGCAAGGAGGGAACAATAATTAACCGGATACGTGCCGCATGACAGGGGAACAAGAAGGCACCGCAAACTCGATGCAGCAGTGAAGAAGTATTCAGTCATCGCTGGTTTCGCAGTCAAACAACTTAAGAGACTTAAGTGTCCAATAAATGTTTCCGTTAACACTTAAAAGAGCATGTTACTTGGTACATGTTAATTGCTACATGCTGCAAAAATTGTTACAAAATTGCTTCAAATATTTCTACATGCTGAAAAAAACGTGTTTTTTTCTAATGCCCATTTTTATTTGTGAACCGCTCACATCTCTATTCATGGCTAGGTAATCAGTCGAATCGGGTGCTGGTATTTTTCAGCGGCAAGGGTTGAATTTGACATGAAATGTCATGCATGGCGAGATGGATGAAATTATGTGATCTCAAAGCTGCGAGGGCCTCGTAACAATCTGTGAGGATGCCTATGGAGTGCGGAAGAGGTGGATCGCAATCGAAGGCGACCGCTGCCAAGGTGTAGTTAGTGACGTATAGTTCCTCATTGAGGCTTGAAAGTGCTCTGACAAGTATGGTGGTGTACCCTGGGAGAACGGGGCCCTTAGGACATGCCCAAGTACGGCCCGTGCCGTAATGATTTAGGGTTGCGTCCGTGAAAATGTTCAGTTCGTTCTGAAGGCGGTCTCTTTGGAGGCACCAGAATCGCTGCTGCTACTGCCGCCATATACGTTTACTTTGGGTATAAATATCAAAGGCTCATCGCCGCGAGGGTGCTATGGTGACTGGGGAGCCGGTAAGTACAGGTGGTGTTCTGGCGTTTAACGCGACTAAGGCGTGTCTCTGGTGTATGAAAGACCTTTTGAAGCCCGCCTGGACTTTCCCTTCCTGAATGTTGGCTTCAATAGGAGGAAGAGGTACAGCTTGCTCCCGTTTACCAATGTTTGTATGCTTTGGTGAGCCATTGAATGTCCAGAGGGTCGCCAGATGTAGCCTCTGAATGGTTTTGAAGCGGGTCGTGTTGAGGTCATGACCCGTTGCACCGTAAGTGAGGGTGCTCACAGTGAGAGCCATGGCTATATTCTGGATGGATATCTGCGATGGACCACCACATTTTTATTAGACAGTCGACAGATGGATTGTGGCATTGCATTCATTTTATGTTTTAATTTTTTGAGCCAAACGCCGGGGCTGTTTTTCTTCAATTGGAAGGCCTAGTAGTGTAGTGGGCTTAGTTGAAGCCGATGGTCGCTGTGAACTATGTTGACTGTAATTTATTGGGGTCGATTGTGTAGCTTACAACCATTCAATTCCAGAAACTGGACTTTCCCAGGTGCGAGTTGAAGACCTAGGTAAGCCAGATTGAGCTCAAAGATAAGTCGCGGTCGGTACGCCGCTCAAAAACCTTGCCCACTAAAAAATCGAAGCCAGCCGCTTGCGTTCAAACCGTGATATAAATCAGCGTATATGGTTAGGCGGGCACCTAATTCAATTTCAAGTTCTCGAGCTACTCTGCTCATTGCCAGGATGACAGGTCGTCATAATCATCATCATCACCACCAGCCGATCTACGCCCAGTGCAGGGCAAAGGCCTCTCCAATTCATCTCCAATTACCCCGGTCCTGTGCTAACAGCGACCAATTTATCCCCGCAAACTTCTTCATCTCATCTGCCCATCTAACTTTATGGCGGCCCTTGCAACGCTTGCCTTCTCTGGGGATCCAGTTTGTTACCTTTAATGACCAACGGTTATCTTGCCTTCGCATTACATGCCCTGCCCACGTCCATTTCTTCTTAATTTCTACTGATATGTCCTTAACACGCGTTTGTTCCCTGACCCACTCCGCTCTGTTCTTGTCCCTTAATGTTACAGCGATCATCTTCCCCTGCATTGCCCACTGAGGCGTTCTCAATTTAAGCTGAACCCTCGTAGTGAGCCTCGAAGTTTCTGGAGGACAAGTAAAGGGACTAAAATCGACCCTTGGTGAGCCCCGCGGTAGAGGCAGCAAGTCACGGGTTGTCATTCAGGTTGCGCCGCGTGGAGGAGTACATGGTGGCTTTGACGAATAGGTGTAATCCTGTTTTGCGTGCGGCCACTATGGTAGGCTCGTTCCAGTGCTCCTATAATACACGTGCCCTAGTTCACCTAGTGGCTGACGTTGTGAAATACCTTTCGCAGGTCAACCACCATTATGAGATCAGGCATTGCGTGATGGTAGTGGTGGTGGTTAATTACAATGCGCAGAAGCCAGAGGCTATCATGCGTGCCAACATTGGGCCGGAAGCCTGCTTTGGCTTGGTGCAAAAACGGCTCTACATATTCTAAATAATAGGTTGATAAGTGCAGTAGAACGCCCAATGTATTTAATCCCCGCAAGAAGTGATTTTCATGGTTTTGTCTTGGGCGAGGTGAACGCACTACGTGAGATTTTGAAAGTATATATTTGTGTTTCTTTTCAATAAACAAATAGTTGCGAGTTAGCGCCGTGTCGTCTATGTTTTTTCTACTTTCGTCCCTGTTTTGTGAGCGCTTCCATCTTCAAGATAGGTTGATAAGTCGCTCAATCAATTTGCAAATGACAGGCGTGAGGGAGATCGACTTAAGCTTCTTCATTTCACTAGAAGGCTTGTTTGGTTTAGAGATAGGAAAGATAAGTGTTAGTTTAAGGTGTTCTGGCACTTGCCCCTTCTCCGAGAGGTCATTGATGTGTGCTAGAAGATGTTCGAAGGCCTAAGATGAGAGGTTGCGGTGGTCCTGCCACGTCACACCGTCATGACCTGGACCAGAATGAGACCGTCCCTGGCCCTTTCTGAAGCTCAACTCGGCCACTGTAAAATTGAGTCCAGGTCAGGGTCACGGTGAGGGATATCAGTAATTGGAAGTGGAGCGGGGGGATGTGGATGCATGAGGAAAAAGTAATTATAAATCGCCGCTTCTCTGTAGACAGGTCTGCGGTGAGGGTTAGGGTAGCAAAATGAGGGGTTCGTTTTTTACTCTTCTGGGTAAGGTTGCGATTGAGACGCGAAAGTCCCACTAAGCCTCTCGCGTGAGTAAGATTGTTTTTTTGATAAGCTGTAATCAATCGGTATTTTCTGGCCTTTTTGGAGGTCTTTCTTGCATCTTCCATTATATCTGTAGGTGCGAGTGAGGTGATCTACCTTTTTCCAAAGGTTAGCCTAGGGGTTGTCCATGTGGGGTGTTTTCTGAGCACATTCGATGTTCTCCTGTGCTAGCGTAGCTGTCATGGTGTTTAAGAAGTAAAAGTCACTTAATTTGGCGGAGGTGCATTCACTATAGCATCCCGAAAGTTATACAAATCAATGTGGTTCATGGTTTTCCGTTGGCGAAACTTCTTCCCACCAAGATGGATAAGTACGGTGAGGTGATCGCTGCCCCAAGTGGTAGAGGACGGTAACGATTTGCGAGTAAGGCCAGGAGTAGCCTGGGTATAGTCTGGAGTCGTATCTTGCTCAATAGAATTATTTATTTAAAACGTACTGCAAGCCCATTGAAGGGCCCAAGAAGGAGGGGCATCACAAGGAAAAAAATTAGGCACAATACACATGGTACACTGATCAAAATAGTTTGAACAAATACAGGAATTCACCAAAGTTACAAAAACTAGCAATACACGTGCCACACTATTAGAAATAGATTGTACACATTCACAAGAATGCATCGAAGTCGCAAAACAATGCCATTCAGATTTCCAATTGTTCAAGGCGAACTTGAGTGGTAGTGCATGTTCATCGATTAAATTGAGATTGGAGTGGCAACGTCTTCTACCGCTTGTCGTCGAGATTATCTGTGGCCATAGCCCCACGTAGTGCTCTGTGCATTGAAGACGCCACCTAGAAGGATGGGGGTACCGGTAAATTGGGTCATGAGCAGGAAGCCAGGCGAATGTGAAGCTACGTTTCGTTGACTTGACACGTGTGGAATAGGCAGTGGCCACGATAACAGCTTTGCCAGTAGGTATGCGGGTTTGCACCGCGACGACTTCATCATTGCTTGAGTTGAATTTGCTAAAAATAATTTGCTGGACACCTACGGAGAAATCCACCGTGTAACCGGAGGGAACTGAAGGGGTCGTACAACCACGTCGACTGTGATGAGTTATGGAGGCGGCGGCAAGCATTACATACCCAGCCAAGTCATGGGTAAAGCGTGTTTTTGTAGGAGCATAGAGAGGGTTTGAATTTGTTTTATTGGCTGCCTCACAATAGTTTGTGGTCCACAGAAGCGTCAGCAGTTCCAGTGTGATGTAGTCGGTGTGCATATAACGTCGTGGCTTGGTGGGTTGCGTAGGACTTCGCGAGGGGGTTTCTAGAAGGGCTCTTTCTTGGCCAGTTTCTGAATAATCAATTCAATTGTTGTTCTAACGTGACTAAATTGGTAGGGAAAATTTTTGGTATTTTTGTGATTGGCGTGGCGCGCGCAGCGGTCACGACGAATGTCCGTAATGTCAGCCTGCACGGAAATCAGAAGAGAATTGAGACTACTTGCTGCGTCAAGCCATTTCGACCTCAATGGTGCCCGTCAGAACGTCCCTCTAGAGACCAACCTATCTCCGTACAGGCCCAACACTTCCATGGGGATCATCACAATAGAGTTTATGAAACAAACGAAAAAACCCTTCGGTGGCTTCTCTGCTAACAGGCCAATATCCTGTCTTGCACCCGTCTCTGCTGCACGCACCGTGTCTTGGTTCAATTCGACACACCTAAGCTACCAAATGTAGTAAAATTTTATATGTCCATTGCGAAAGACTCTCCGTAGCAACCCAACCGGGTAGTTTGTTATAACTGCCACAACGTTGGACACATGGCTCACTGCTTCCCGACAGAGGCACTCTGTAACTCCTGTGGCAACCTTCACTCGGACGATGATGGTTATGGGCCCCAAATTTACCGTGTTTCGTGTAAAACATTTGGACACATTGCCTTAAAGCCCGCGTGCCCAGTAGATCTCCCACCGTACTAGCCAACAGCCCTCAACGGGATGCATTTTCTGTGGGGTGCATATGGCGGGGTGCATCTTGTGCTGACCGCATCAAAGGCAATTCAGTATCGGCGGATCATTCCGATACCATCCCATCCAATGCCAGGAGCCCCAGGATACATCTTTGACCTCCACATTTTGCCAGCTGGCCGCAAAGCATTTTGATATTCAACAGCTGCGAATATAAAAATCGCATCTCCATACATAGAACGAAAAGCTCAAAAGCCACGTCCTTCCGCCAAATCTAACTCAAAGCTTCGTCTGACGTGTGAAAACCGACCCAGGCATAGATCGAGCACCAAGCGCAATAAAGAAAGACTACCAGCAAGGGTTTTTAATCCCCCTGGCACAGGAGAGACACAGGCCCTCCGCCTTGCTTTGGCTTCGCATGCATTTTTCGCTAGTTTTCCCATCCGTTAGGATATGAGGGGGAACCGTAGCGGTTTCGGTGTGATGGTCAGCTTGAGCGAGAAGAACACGCTGTGAATGGTTAAAGTAACTCTTCTTTGATGTCTGTACCGGAGTGAACGAGTTTGCTTTTTTTGCTAACAGAGACGCAGAGACAGAGAACAACTTCCTCGATGTTTAAGAAAAAGGGGTAATTATATGATAGGAAACTTAAGGTGAACAAGAAATGTAGGGCACCAGATGCAACCGCTCCTTCCCTTGCCCTCCCAATAACATCCCACTAGCCTTGAAATAACGATCTGGTCAGAGGTTCCTACCAAGTATCGATAGAAGTAATATATGTAATGTTTTAGGTGTACTTGAATAAGTAGAACTTGGGCACAGCTAGGCTGCTTGGAAGAGGATGCATGTTTCTATGAACGCAGCACAGTTTTAGTTTAATGTCTGATGTTCCCATCAAAAATCTTCGCCCATATAGAAATATCGATACTTGTTTTGGTTTATCCTCGAAAAAGTTTACCTTTCATTGGCATTGAGAACCCTTCTGGCAAGGATTATGCTCCTCGGCCTAGGATGAGGAGACGTTTTTACATTTTTCAGGAAGTGAAGTGTGGTAGTCGTTGTGGCGAGGACACGGTGTATGAGTTCGCGCGGCCGTTGGTAGGAGCTTTGTTCTTTTCCAGGCCGCTTGTGTCCGGGTGTTCAGGTGACGTTTCTTTCTTCAAGCTAGAATACAGTATATCACGGGAGCGTTTAGATATTCTTCCCACAGCCAACAGCCTAATGGTCTTTGAGTTTTTATAGATGATTCCTGGATACTATCACTAGTCCGATATACAAGAGGGGGTCCCTACCTACAGTTCATTCGTTCATGGAGGTAGGAGCGTCATGCAGTCACAAACATCGTCAGAGGCGTCAACTACGCAATTGCTACCTGGTAGTTCCGTAAATTTCACAATCTGTGCATTTTATTGTCACAAGATTTTAAAACCTTCCTAGGCTGAACTTCATACTCTCATGTCTCCTATCGTTGTGTAGTCATGTATCCATGTTTTTATTCGGAAGCAGTTTTTATGCGGAGTCGCTGGATCGGTGACACGTTTTTCATGGCCTCCATTCGTTTGTTTCCTTTCCGGGGTTGACTGTCTTCCATACGATGAGCCGTCCCGATTTTCTTTTCACAGCCGCTGCTTGGCTCTAGGGGAGTACTTTCTCTGATTACTGGAAGGTCTTTTTGAAGGCCCAAATTTGGACCTTTTTATCATCATCATCAAAAACAATAGCGTGTTTAGGTCCAGTGCAGGACGAAGGCTTCTCGCGCTTACCATCACCCGATTTTGTCCTGTGTTGCTCGAGTTCATTCCTTCATCCCGAATTCTATTATTTCGTCTCTGCTTTCGGCTAATGGTCTTTCCCTTCCTCTAGACCCGTCTCTGCGTATCTGGTTTGTTACCGTCGAGGTCCCGCGGGTGTTATTTAAAAATCGCCATGTTGAAGTTGCCTTATACTCTATCCTAATGGGGGTGTTTATTAGTTTCCTTAGGTGTTGGCAATTTTGATCGGTAGGCTCTGCAATATCCCCCCGAGAATCAGTGGCTGCATGAGTCATCGTGTTTCTCATTCCTTCTCTTCTCTCGGTTACGGTATTTATAATGTTGGCAAGTGGTTAAAGATATTCTGTATTTTCCTCATTTGGACATGGACTCTGCAGCTTGCCTCTATAGCCACGTCGAGCATTTTTACGGGGTTGTTGTCTAAGACGACGTCCGTACCTATTTCGGTGGTCCTTTTTAACTTAGCTGTTGGCCCCATCTGTCGTTTTCCAAAGAAAGCTTCAGGCTGCGCCAGAATCGTGGCAATATCGAAAAGTACTTTATAAAATCCTGTCATTACATGCTATATTATCGATATTAGTTCATTTCGTTTCGGGTTATGATGTACACCTATCTTGAGTTTTCAGCAATGGCGTTAATCTTTTCCCCTGTTTTAGCTGGGGACGCAATGTCGTAGAGTGAAAACCAAACCATGCTCACTCAGTGGGTAAGGCTTTGTGCTGTTCAGCTGTAGGATATGGATTCGACTCCTGGCATCGGCGGTCGTTCTCCTGATTTCAGCAGAAAAGAAGGAAAGTTGAGAGAGACAGAACAATTTTATTTAGATCGCCTGCAGATCGGTTTAAACCTCCCTCAGCTTGGTTGGCTTGTCTTCGCAGGACGCGGGCTGAACGTCGTCCGGCCGACCCCAGAGGTTTGCTCCTGAGTTCTGCCTCACGGGTGCGGAAGAGCCACCGCCCTCCTCACCCTCGGCGTCGCTCGGTCGCTGCCTCTGTAGGGCCGCCGATACCTGCTGTACGGCCTGTAGTTGAATGTTGTAGTCGTATGTCTACGTCGCTGCTTCTAGCTGCGGCGGGATCGTCGTCATCGTGGCTGCCTTTCTCGCGTTAGCCCTAAAGTCCCGCAGGATGAGCCATCGTGGCTCGCCCCTTCGCGCACAGTCTACACAAGTCACTTTCGTACATAATTTCGCATATGTGTTTCGCATGCACGGGGGTTATCACGGAGTCCGTCTGCAACTGTTTGTATAGCAGGGCTTCTTCCCGAGTGGGCCTCGGGTGAGGGGACGGCATCGTCCTTCTATTGAGTCTGTACCACTTCACCGCGTCGTTGTAACTGGTTATGGTGTCCTTGGTACCGCCGTCGTCGTTGCCCACTACTACGTCGTCGGAATCGGCCTGGCAAGTCCTCGCGCAACGGCGTTGGCCGTCTCGTTGTGGTTCGCGTTCCCTCCCTGGCCCGCCATGGATTTACGCATGTGGGCCGGGAACCACTTGATCACCACACCACCACTGCCGCAGTTGGCTTCGGCCTTGCGCAAGATGCGCGCGGGCTCACTGCACAGACTGTTCTTGGCAAAGTTCCGCACTGCTGTCCTGGAGTCGCACAGCACCGTTTTGCAGCCGGGATCGGTGATGAACGATTGATGAACTGATGAACGATTAGTAAGAAGTTGAGATATGGATGTATCATAAAAAACTGATGTAAAAGGATGGTGAGCCATTGATGAGATTTTAAAAGCATAGAGCAGGTCTGTGTAAGCTCGCTGACGTTCTAGGCTCCATTTGTTGCACTCTACATACAGACTTTCAACTGGACTAGTCCGAAAGGCACCACACATTAAGCGGAGCCCTAGATGAAGCACAGGGTCCAGCATTCTGGGGGATGTTTCAGTGGCTGACCCATAGACAATGCTACCATAGTCCAAACGTGAACCTATCAAGCTGGCAAAAACACGCAAAAGAAGTTGTTTGTCAGCCCCAAAAGAAATGTGCGACAAAACCTTCAGGATATTCATTGTTTTTAAGCATTTATGTTTAGTTCTTTTATGTGTGGGATAAATGTGAGCTTTTCGTCAAAGATTATACCTAAAAACTTGTGCTCCTTTTTGACAGGAATCGAGACACCGTTGAGATGAATGTCTGGATCCGGCCGGATGCCACGCCTCTTGGAAAACAAGACACAAGTGCACTTCCCTGGATTAAAATTAAACCCGTTGATATCTGCCCAACCAGCTAGCTTGTTAACACCAAGCTGTGCTTGGCGCTCGCAGAGAGACAGGTTGCAAGACTTAAAGGATAATTGTACGTCGTCTACATAAATTGAGCAGGAAATCGACGGTGGCAATACCTTCCTAAGGGAATTCATTTTCACAATAAAAAGGGCGCAACTTAACACTCCACCGTGTGGCACTCCATTTTCCTGCACATGAACCCTAGAAAGTGAAGTTCGAACTCGCACGCGAAACGTTCTTTCGGACAGGTAACTGGCAAGCGTGTTCATCACCGAAGACATGACGGCAGCCGAAGAGGCTGCCATGAATTTGGCTCTCACTCTACCGGGGGTTCGTGAGGTAGTTACCGGTTCCCAACAAGCCTACCGAAATTGTCAGTCGGGTTTGGTGTCCGGACCTGCACTGCGTGTGCTAAAAAACCACTCCCCAAATGGTTCCAGTCAGCTCATCTGGACACCCGCTTACGCTTCAATGGAGGGCAACGAATACGCCCAAGAAGCCTGCACTTTTACCCCTCGTGCTCTGGAGCTGCACGAGGACAGTCACCAGCTGGTCTCGTTCAGGGACATAACCCAGCATTATCGCCTTTTCAGACAGACCCAACCATCGCCTTACCCTGACTTTTCCGTATAACAACCAACTATTATAGTGTTCATACAATCCGTCTCCTTCCCACACCCGACGCGCCTTCACTTAATGAACCCGAATCAAAAACGACACTGAATGTAATATCTGCTCAGATGTAGGAATACTCTGCCACGTAATCGGGGTATGCGACTTTAGCCCTGAGCACCCTTCTCTCTTTCAGTGAACTACGAAACAAGAGCAATGGGAGATGCTGCTGTCCAGCCCTTCTCTGCCTACCCAGCTTCAGCTGGTGGACAGAGCACAGGCGGCGCGGACTGAATATTGGCTACAGTGAATAATGAACCACTGCCCTCGGCCGCACTCTGAGCCGTTCAGAAATCTTAATAGAGGTATTTCCTCTTTAATCTCCTCCTTCTCCTAGTCCAGCTCCTCCTTTGTCTCCGCCGCCGATCTCGTCACCTCCGTCCGCGATATCAGAGACGGAGAAGTGAGATCACCTCACACCGGGTTTGAGCTTTAATTTTATAAAAAAAAATTGCACCATCTTCCCTAGGGGAACCCTGACGTGATGCGAAGCATCCCGGAGTTCCCTTTATTTTCACTTGCGTTGGTTACCCACATCGCGTGAGCGTTGTTGGAAACTCCGGGATGCTTCACATCACCTCAGGGTTCCCCTCTGACAAACGGGTCTGTTAAGTGGTTGGCTGATGGTGGCTGAACTTGTGTAAGCCATTCCACTGGCAGGACTGTCGGTACTCATCAGACCCCAGAGCGAGACTCATCCGACGAAGCAACTGCGGCAGCGGCGTGTGCACGCGGTTATAGATAGCGCTGGCGTGGAGAGGAGGACGGAGGGAGAGGAGCGCATGCGCGCGCTCTCCTGCACCTGGCGTGGTGAGGAGGACAGGGGGAGCAGCGGGCTATCGCACAGCAGGCGTGGAGTGGAGGACGGAGGGAGTAGCGGGCTATCGCGCAGCTGGCGTGGAGAGGAGACGGAGTGAGAAGCGCATTATCGCACAGCTGGCGTGGAGAGGGGAATAAGGAGGGGAGCTGCGGACGCCAACGAACAACGTACAATGGACAACGGACAACGGACATAGCGCCGAGCAAAAGATGCTTTGCATCTAATAATTTGCACTTATGTGCACACCAATACTCCTCAACCAACCACCGTTCTTGCATCATGCATTAATTTAACGTAGCCAAGAATATCTATTTGAAGTACTGGAGGGTGCGGTTAAGTGCATTTCACTTCTCTCTAGTTTCACTATTTGTACTACCGAGTGACATGAGTGAATTTAGGTGACGTTGCATGGGTATTCGCTGTGGGTGCCGTTTACAGCTTTGCTTTCCATCCACATTTACAGGGTGAATTGGCGCTAATTTTTTTTCCATATGTTTATCTGAGACTTGGTTGTCACGCAGCGATAAAACGTTGTACGGGTTGCGGGGTATACCTCAGAGCATTGCAGACGTGACATGCCGTGCTGGTGGATCCGCAATACTTATCAAATCATCTTTATCATATACGCATTGTCATGATTTATTATTTATTAATCTTCTTTCCGAAACTGTTTGGTTAGAGCTTCATCACAGCGTCGTATCAATAAACAACCGTAGCACTATAATGGCATTCACTTATCGTTCTCTGTGGTCTTTCTATTCAGAAGTTTATTCCCAGCTCGAGAAAAGTTTAAACACCTTCGCAAATGAAAATAAAAATATTGTAATATGCGGGGATGCAAATAATAATATCTTCGATCCTAACAGTCAATAATGTTATGAATAGATGCAATGTTTGCGGAGCATTGGTATTTCTTTAGTTCCGTACCCAACTCGAATCAAATCTAACAGGCTCGGGCACATTGATAGACCACATCCTGTCCAATATTTTCACTGATTGCACAGCCGGAGTAATTGACTACACAATTATCGATCATATTCCCATGTCTTTCTGTTTATCTTCCAAAAGCGCAAGTGATAGTAGCAATGCTTGCAAGACATCATTTAACTCGGAGAAGTTTGCACAAGTCATTCAACGTACAACGGACATAGCCCCGAGCAAAAGATGCTTTGCATCTAATAATTTGCACTTGTGCACACCAATACTCCTCAACCAACCACCGTTCTTGCATCATGCAAGAACGGTGCGGGGTTTTGATATGATAATGGCCTCCTCTCCACGCCAGGTGCAGGAGAGCGCGCGCATGCGCTCCTCTCCCTCCGTCCTCCACTCCACACCAGCGCTATATATAACCACCTGTAAGCGAAGAAAACTGCGCTGAAAAAGCCGTCGAATCGTTTTCGGCTAGACTTAGTGCCTGCATTCAGCAGTGTGCGACCACCATTAAAACTGTGAACTGGTATCGTTCACCCAGAAGTACGTGGATTACGGCGGCATTAATGAAATAAATTACCAAGAAAAGGAACATTCACAAAAAACGTAGATCGCAGCCTTCTACTACTGCCTTAAGAACGCGATTAAATAAACAGTCCAACACATTGTCCGCTTTAATAAGGCACGCTAAAAGTGTCTATTATCAAAATGTGATCTTAAAAAAATGGAAATAACACTAGGCGCAACTGGCAGGTTAATAAACAATTTCTTAATGGCTAAGAGCACCGAACTTGCCTAACAAAAATAAGACGCAACTCTGAAGTATTTAGTGGCCCAACTATTATAGCTAATGCTTTTAGCCATCACTTCGCCGCTTGTGAATATCAAAAGCTTTACCTTCTTTACCCTACTTAAGGCGTTGTGATCATTCTTTTTACCTACGTCCTACATGTCCTGAAGAAGTCTTGGATGTCATTGCATCTCTGAAGAATACCGGTGCTGGATTAGATTTTATTCATCCTTTTCAAGTTAGGTTAATTTCGAATGCTATATCACGCGGTTTGGCAATTGTTGTTAACAAAATGTTCGCAGCAGGTGGGTTCCCGGATTGCCTCAAAATTGGCGAAATTATACCTGTTTTTAAAAAGGGGGATCGTCTTTCCATCGATAACAACCGACCAATATGCATTCTTCCTTTCTTCACTAAAGTATTAGAAAATACATTTTACAAAAGACTAATGATGTATCTGACCAAATACCACCTCTTATGTCCTGAACAGTTCGGATTTCGGCAGGGTCGCTCCACAGAACTAGCACTCATTCACTTCATTGAAAACATTACACAATCCATCAAAGATAGCTTCATTGTTGGGGCTGTGTTTATTGATCTAACCAAAGCGTTTGATACAATAAGTCACGGAATAATTTTCATAAACTTGAATTATTTGGAATAACCGGGCCACCACTCCAATTTGTCAAAAGTTACTTAACCAGTCGATCCCATGTAGTACAAGTGAACAATAACTCATCATCCGCGAAACCTATTTACAAAGGAGTACCACAAGGCCCGACCCTATGCCCATTGCTATTTCTGTTGTTTATTAATGACCTAACCCTTTCACTCGCTCACAGCAAATGCCTTCTGTATGTGGAAGATACAACTATCCATGCATCTTATAAAAACACCGCAACACTAGCACAGCAACTTGATACAGACCTAAATAACGTGAATCTGTGGTGCAGTAATAGCCTATTTATTAATCCAACAAAAACAAAATTTATGTTGTTTCATTCACATCAAAAAAGATAAACGCTCTTCCATCTGTATCCGTAAATAACCACGTGATACAAATTTCTGAGACAGCCAAATTTCTTGGTGTAAGTTTAGATAAGGAACTGAAATTTCATTATCACGCTCAATCAGTGCTTCAAAAAGATTCCTTTGGTATTCATGTAATTATTAAGACGCCTTCATACTTTCAACCACATATTATTCGAGCCTTGTACTGTGCGCACGTTCACAGTCATTTCTCCTATTGCTTTTCATGCTAGAAAAACACATATTTTACGCATTTAGATCACATCCAACGTCTACAATATCAAGCCATGCGAATAATGACATTTAGTCCATTCCTGTCTCATTCGCAACAAATCTATCATATCCTAAATATTCTTCCGATTAAAGAGTTATCCCGGTTGAAATTGTCAATATTAATGTATGGGCTTATCAATCATGACGCGGACATTCACGGCATCAATATCAATTATCTCTTAAATACTAATAACACTAAGTTTGCTCAAGGCAACAACCTTCTGTTGCCCAAAGCATACAAATTACGGCAAATTTACCACCGCTTTAGCTGGCATATCTCTATGGAATACAATTCCCACTGAAATTAAAAGATCGTGTAATGTTCATTCATTTTCGCATCTCACTAAAAGATATTCGCTAGACGCAGTTCATGACTTCCCATGACTCTGCGTTAATCTTATCTGCATATTTAGCCTCGTTGCTTTCTACTTTGAGTAGTTACTCGTATTCATATCTCCACAAATAGTGCTGTTTTATTTTATTGTTATATTTTTTGAAAAAAAAATTTCAATTCACTGTCTGGGCAAAAATTGCATTTATACTTCTATGTTTCCAATAATGGTGTGCATATAGGGTGTCTTCAAAGTGTTTTATGCATTGTCTAAACTTATATAATAATCTGCTCTTGTTCCTGCGAAGAAATCACTGCTTTCATTATGTAATATTCCCTAAATCGGTTTTGTCATAGGAGCTTTCCCTGACAGTTTTTTTAACTTTGGGACCTCCTTCTGTAGCATGTTTATTGTGTTGAACTATACTGTACTTATTATTTTGAATAAAGTTGAGCTTGAACTTAAAAATTGGAAGCGTAATTTTAATGAAGCTTACAGATATAACATGCCCTTGCACCCTTCATTATTTTTACCAGACCATCCTATGTTCTCCTACAAAAAGGTTTTAGACCTAGTTGATGTAGACTTCTTAAAATACATATCATATAGCGCATAACCTCACCTGTGTTCATTATGCAGTTACACTGTTTCATTCATTATGCATTTAAACCCTAGGTGCCTGCGCTCACTATGTTTTAATACGACCCCACACACCGTTTCTCTTACTACTCACTATGTTTTATTTATGGCCCTATACACAAACCTTTGTGGGATACGTGTCAGGGGTTCCTCGGGGGCCTTGCCAGCTCTCTGGGGTAGGCCCTCACGCTAGCTCCCGGCGTGTCAACCACGCGGGCTCCCATGGCTACGGCAGCCCAGCGAGGTTCGCCGATACGAGAACACAGTAGACAGTAGTGCCGAAGCACAGCCGTTTATTTGGGGAATCCCAAGCATGCGAGCACAAGGCTCGACGGCGTTCACGAATCACGCCGTCCGGGTCGTGACCGCGAACGGGAGGCAGGCACTCACGGCGCGCGACAAACAAAGCTCCCACCTGAGATGCATGAATCCATCACCGCCGCGTTCCGCCGATCTCGCCCCAACCGGGTCTCCGACGAGACTCTCCCGTCTCCCGCGCCGCCCGCGCGCCTATGCCCGCACACATAGGCGGTGCCATCTCTCGGGGGACGCCGATTGATTTTGATTTTGATTTGATTGTAGGGTTTAACGCGCCGACGCAACGCAGGCGATGAGGCGCGCCGTAGTGGAGGGCTCCGGATTAATTTTGACCACCTGGGGATCTTTAACGTGCGCCGAAATCTCGCACACACGGGCGTTTTTGCTTTTCGCCTCCATCAGAAAAGCGGCCGCCGCGGCCGGGAATCGAACCCGCGACCTCGTGCTCAGCTCGGGGGACGCCGACGAACCAGCAAAGCGCCGGACCGGTTTCAGCGCACAAGCGTCTCTCCCGAAGCGCGCGCTGGCTCGGGATCGCAGGTCGCGGTTCTCCACGATTCCCACACTCCTCCCCCCTAAAACTGGACGCCACTTGGGCTCGAGTGACATCACGTTGCACCACACTCGTCACGACGTCTCAAGTCAGCAAAACAGCCACCGAACGCCACTCCCATGCCAGTCCACACCAAGGTTCGCCACACCATGCCGTCGTCGCGATGCTCGCCTCACAAACCCGCAAACACATTGCAATGGTTCCGAGTCTCTCGCGGTTGGGCAGCACAGCAGGTTGGCAGGCCCGGGGGTAGCCTGCAGCCGCAGCCGACGAACGCCGGGGTCGCGCCATGATGCGACCCCCACTCCCAGCTCGAGGCGGCAACAGGGACGGCCGCGCCCACTGCGGCTGCCCGAAGGCTCGCGCCACTCGCGTAGGCGCCAGATCCCGCCGCCTCCTGGGTTCCGTGGCCGCTTCGGCCGCAGGTCCTCCCGAACGGTTGGCTGCCGCCCGGCAGGCCGGAGCAGCAATTGGCGGTAGCTCCGCGGGCCGCGCTCGGCCCCGCCGGTGGTTCAGCAGGCCATCCTCGCTGTCCGTGGCAGTGGTGACTGACGTGGCTCCCGGTGGTATCCGTTTGCAGGTCTCGCTCTCACCGTCCAGTTTAAACGATTCCCAAACTTGACGTGGGGAGCAGCGGGACTCCGCAATCTCCTGTGACTGGCCGGAAACCTTATCGACGATCTCGCCAAATAGGGTAACAAAGATGCCCGAGAGGACTCCCCTTGCACGTTCGCTTGCTCGCGGAATCACGAGTCCGGCAACTGTGCTCCAGCAGCCAGCCCCGCCTGGAGGCAGCTCGCCCCACTATTACGGGGGATCAGCATCGAAACACCCGTCCGAGTAATTTCGGCTTGGTGCGTTGGTCCGCAAAGCAGCGTCAGCATCAAGCAGGCGGGGCTCCTGCAACTCACTCGCAGCAATACAAGCTGCCGTAGAGCCAACGCCAACCGCAATACCAGCGGCTTACGGGCGCAAATCACCGGTATAGGTCGCCTGAGAGTCCGTCTCTTACCAAGACTGGCGATCTCTCGCGACCAACGAGCCCGCTGCCGAGCCGCGCGAAGCTCTTACTGCCTAAACGCAATCTCGAGCGGAGACCTCACGGCATCGAGACGCACGCACTCCGGAAGCGCGGAGACAACGGTCCCATTGCTCCCGCTTCCCCCCCGCAGCGAGAGGAGACTGATTCTTCAGCGATACCCCTCGCTCTTTGTCAGGCGTCAAATCGGCAAACACTCCGCCTTGCACTTGAAGCGCAGTAGCGGCGGCTGGCTCATCGTGCGGCTTGCGAACTCCCAAACACCGCACCCTCGCTCGGTAGTGTCCGCCGTGCCTGCGGGAAACTTCAACCGGCGCCGCCGGCACGACTGCGCGCGGGCGGCGCTACGAGGAAGGCGACCCGCCGCCATGTTGAAACAAGGCCTACGCACCTCCCGTCTCGCAAGCGGGCCGCCACTGCGGTGCTCGGAGGTATCCTACTGACTCACCGCCTGGTGCGTGTAGGAAGGTTTACACATTTGCCGTCACGGCTGTATCGGGCATTATAACTGTCTGCCTGCAACCGACTGGCGCGAGGCGTTTCGTCCGAAGTCTTCCGGACAAAGGGTAGCGGGCTACGACTGCAGCAACGCATTTCTCGGGGAGCTAGCAACCTCGAATTCGTCTGAATACGAGCCCCACGTTGGGCGCCATGTGGGATACGTGTGAGGGGTTCCTCGGGGGCCTTGCCAGCTCTCTGGGGTTGGCCCTCACGCTAGCTCCCGGCGTGTCAACCACGCGGGCTCCCATGGCTACGGCAGCCCAGCGAGGTTCGCCGATACGAGAACACAGTAGACAGTAGTGCCGAAGCACAGCCGTTTATTTGGGGAATCCCAAAGCATGCGAGCACAAGGCTCGACGGCGTTCACGAATCACGCCGTCCGGGTCGTGACCGCGAACGGGAGGCAGGCACTCACGGCGCGCGACAAACAAAGCTCCCACCTGAGATGCATGAATCCATCACCGCCGCGTTCCGCCGATCTCGCCCCAACCGGGTCTCCGACGAGACTCTCCCGTCTCCCGCGCCGCCCGCGCGCCTATGCCCGCACACATAGGTGGTGCCATCTCTCGGGGGGACGCCGACGAACCAGCAAAGCGCCGGACCGGTTTCAGCGCACAAGCGTCTCTCCCGAAGCGCGCGCTGGCTCGGGATTCACTTTCACCATTGCCATGGCGATCTTTGCCTTTGTAGGCCTTCGGCCACTAAACCCCTAAATCATCATCATCATGCGTCCTCTAGTTTCAGCTCGTCGAGTAGCTGCGAATCCCCCCGGATAAACGGCAACTTGCCCGCTCGGAACGCCGACGCGGGGCAATATTACATGTTCAGCTTAAAAGGACGTTTTTGAGGATTTCTTGTGCTCCTAAGCCGGCGCACATAACCGGTAATCCGCGTGCACTGGTTTAATGGAGGGGCGTGCACCCGATGCTATATATTTCATGCACTTACTGATGACATGCCCTTTGCGCTTGCAGGATGTACAAAGTTGGACGTCAAACGGCGAAATGCGACTTTTCCGGTGTCCTCTCAGAGGTCGATAAAATTGGTTTAGCGGGTTCCACAAACATCAAGATGCCTACGAAGTGGGAGTAAAACAGACAGTTCGTAGATTCCATCAAGGGCGTTCCAAGTTTCATTCAGCTAATTGGCAAGAAATTATCCTCAATCGCAAATAACCAACAAACCTGTTCGGTTTCGTGCGCTCCATGGACTGCGTCCAGCTTCGCACATCATACTTCTTCACAGAGTGGAAGGGCATTAATTTTTTTGGCCACTGCTGTATGTTCACCTGCGAACGAGAATCCTTAACGTGGTTTTTCACACCGCGTTCGCCCCGTTTCTTGCATATGAACCTTTGTTTTTACGCTGATTGCTATTTCCGCGATCGGTGCTGTGTTCATCCTTGAGCGCATGTACAGCCATCTTTAGGCCCTTCTCCGCATTTCGTGCTCGGGCAGGTGCAGTGGCGGCCGTCGACCAGTGTCCGCAGCAGGCCACCGTAGAGTAGACTTCGCTTGGCACCACCAATTTGATCAGCGTTTCAAAAAACACCTCAGATTACAATTTCTAGTACACTTTTTCACCACACAATCAGCCATTCTCTTGCACGTACAGCCTCCCAAATATTTAATAATATAGCGGGAGCGACGACCGATCGGCATGTCAGCGCCTTATCACGGTGGTCACCGGCATAATAGGCGAGGGTACGCGTACGCGCATTGAACTGTCTGTTGTGGGGGCGTCGACTGCTCCACTGTTCTTCTCAGGGTAACACACCCCCTGTTTTTCTTATCTTGAAATGCCGCTTCGCTACCGCCAAAGGTATAGCTAAGCAGCCTGGGACACAAGATCATTCACGCGCAGTGGCAGGGGCTGTACCACTCTCAAGGAAACAGCGTAGCACACGACACTCATACAGCAGATAGACCTATGCGCGTTTGCGTACTCTCGCCTATTTCGCTGCTGAACACCGTGATAAGGCGCTGACATGCCGGTCGGTCGTCGCTCCCACTATATTATTAAAAATTCGGCAGGCTGTACGTTTACTTTGCCTTTCGCGATTGCTTTGATTCTGGACCGCAACATCGAGTGGTTGCTTCTGCGGCTTGCGCGGTTCGAGCCGCTTCATGGGGCGTACTCGAATGCACCGCCGGCGGTAGTGCGAAGCTTCCACGCGCAGAAAGCGCTTCATGCGTTTTCTGGTTGCTAGATTTCTTGTTAATGACGCACGAAGTATTGCTACTTAGCTAAGCTGTGGTTACAGCCCAGAATGCTGATCGGGCAAACGAACAAGAAGTTTGGGAAACCAAGAGCGTTGCCGTCCCCTACATTTTCTAATACCCTTACGGATCGGCAACTTGGGGCACCTCCGTATTTGTTTGAGCCCGTCGCTTCGCGAATGAAGCAGAGAGCCCCTTACGACACGAACGGACCGGACTGCTCGCGAAGGGAATCCAGTAGCGACGTCCGCTCAGGTAGGAAATCTTTTATATCTAGGAGTCGTTTTAGGGAACAACTAAAAACACAATAGCATTATGGCAAAAATACACGCAGAAGCAATTCAGCAAATTAAGGTTATATAGGTTAGACTACACTCCGGCTTAATTAGGAAGTCAGACCAGAAAACTAGGAAACAGCAATGCGGCGGCGCACGTCGGCTTCGTCTTCGAATATGACGTTAGGTCCGGTCGCTGCCTCTCTCGCTCTCACGGGGTTGCGGGAGTGATCAGTGGGTGGCCAATACGGCTGTCTCCAAGGTAAAAATGTAGTAAAAAACTTTACAGGTGCAACTGACCAATGTAATAACTGTTGAAAAATAGGTTTTTACCCGATTAAAGCCCTTCAGTAGCCATTTAAAGCAATCAGGGCACACGCCTACCGCCCTGATGAGTCCATGCCCACAGCGACTCACTGTTCCGGCTGACGTGCTATGCGGCCACCGTCGGCACCGTGGAACTGTTTCAGCCCATAGAGCAATACCAAAAGCTGCGGCTACAGTTTGTCGCCGATCGCCAGAATGCAACCAATCGGGTAAAATCAGTTACACATGCGAGAGAGGGGAAGATACCGTGGTAAAAATTCGCGCAATGGGTAGTAATGCACAGCCGCATTCCCAGAGCCGATCAAATGTCGGCCGCGATGATAAGGCTGTATGGGTACCGGGCATCGAAGGAGCTGGCTGATCCCACCGCTTTGAAGATGGCGCCACGGGGGCGTCCCTTCTTATTGCAGCAAGAGTAAAGTCTCACCCACCACGCTGCACGCGGATAGACGCGTCGCATGCTAGCCCGGTTCGCAGGATCCTAGCGTGCATAGAAAAGGGTGCTTGTATAAGGCCTCCTGAAGGAAGGTTTGTGAAACGCGCGGAGTCCTATTGCCAATATGGTGTTTTCGCACATTTACGACAGGCTTTCATAAAGCATAAGTTAAGTTCTAGGCACATAAAAAGTTTTAAACACATTAAAAGTTCTAAAGGCATAATTTCTAAGCACATGGTTTACAATTAAAATTTTAAAAGGTACAAGCACATCGATTGCTGCTCTCAACTCAAATAACGTATGGGAGATGGTCAATTTGCCATTTTCCTGATAACGTCGTATTGAGGAGACAATGAGAGCAGCTAGAAATATGATAACCCTGATGTTTCAGGCCCAAGATGGCACCGCGCGGACACAGAACGAGCCAATACATTAGACCGATGAGATAATGTGCCAGGCGCTGCGTTTTGTGTTGCGAGAGGTCTTTGTCTAAACTCTAACGTTCCCTTGAAGTTACTTTTGGTAAACAGGACCGCGGTTCATAAAGCGACCTAGCTGGAATTATGTACCGAGTGATGCTTCAGTTATAATGTCAAGCTAAGTTCAGCGCTGGCTTGCCACTCCGGTTTTTGTCGATCGCCAGTTGTGAGCTGAAAGAAAGGCATGAAACTGTTGCACATTCTTGTTTTAAAAAGGCTGTGAAGCGCCCCGCCCCCAAATCGTGTGGTCGCCACTCCACGACGTACAACAGCTGCAGCAGGCCGTCCGTACTCCTCCCACCAACCAGGGCTCCTACAAACTCACTGCTCCCAGTGTAGTGAGCGCATCCAATCCTACCCTCCACGCCCGCCATCCCCCCCCCTTAAACGTCGATCTGGTGACACCACCATAGAAAGAAACCTAACGGTTTACGATGTTCGAGCTCTTGAAGAAAAATTCGGCGCTTCCAGCACTGCTCGTTGTAATGAGTTCAGTGCACTCGTCAGTCAATTCGTGGAAATTAAAGGATCCGTTGTCTCCACCGAAAATATATTGCCCTCCCAAAGACGCACTTGTCCGCAACAAAACCGCAGCCCCAGGCCTTGCGGGTCACACTCTGTACACTCGCATTCCTGTGACCTTAGTTTCCGGTAATAATGGCGTCTATTCTGCAGTGCATCCTCCCCGGCTACCCCTACTCCCCGCCCTTCAAGCCCGTTTAGGGTCTGGTAGTGGAATTGTCGGGGTTTTCGGTCGAAGCCCGGCCATCTACAACATCTTCATCACCTGCGCCACCGATCCCTCCCAACGCCTGATGTAATTACCATGCAAGAGACAGTGGTCCCTGCAAAGTTACACGGCTATCAAGCTTTTCATTGTCAAGTAACAGAAACAGATGCCCCAACACCAGTAGGGGTGACTACCCTGGTGCGACTTAACGTCCAGGCATGCCAAGAAAACTTCATCGCTTCGGGCACGGAATGTGCTTTTATCAAAATCTCACCTGCAACAATGCCTCCACATACTCAACATTTATAGTGCCGCCAAACAATCCGAGAATCTCACGTTCGAAGATTTGGATGAATGGCCTGCCGCACTCCTCGAACAACGTGATGGTGCTACCAAAACAGTCACAGAGCAAGCTCACTACCTTGATGTGGTTGATTCTCGTGTCCCACATTTATGGGAAGCCAAGGAGGGGCTTGCGCGCCGAGGCAGAGACAGAAGCACAACCGCCCTCTCTGGCGCCGCCTGGATAAGCTCAACCAGGACATTAGCAAACCTGCCAAAAACGTGACCAACCAGCATTGGAATTCCCTTTGCGATATCATGGACGGCAGAAATGTTGTTCCTCAGACCTGGAATATCCCCCTCTGCCCGCTAAATCCAAACAAAAAAAAGACAGCACAGCAAGAATGAAATCACCACCCCCCTCCACAAGTCATGTGTTTCCAAGCAAGAGCTTCTTCGACAGCTTTAGGAGCCCTATGTTGAGTCCACTGCCTCCGTTCCTGCACCGGATTGCACAGGGGGCCCTAACGAGACTTTAGATCACCCCATCATGGGGGCCGAAGTAAGGGCTTCCCTCACTCATGTCAATTTTCGGTCAGCCCTGGCTCCTGACGGCATAACCAACAAGCTTCTTCGGAACCTCACTGGATCCGCGGAGCAGGTGCTCACATACTACATTAACGCAGTGGGGACGTCGGGCCGCCTTCCAGTTTCCTGGAAAACAGCAAAGATCTTGCTTATCCAATAACCGGGCAAGGAATGGGCTAAAGCCCATCTCAGGCCTATTTCCCCAACCTCTTGTCAGGGCAAGTTACTTGAACACGTCATCCTGGCTCGTGTGGAAGCATATATGAATGATCAGGGTCTGTTCCCTCACACCATGCTCGGCTTTTGTCCTAAACTCTTTGCCCAGAACGTTATGCGGCAGCTTCAGCATAAAATGTTGCATAACCCTTTTATCTCCATCAAGACACTAAAGTCATCATGGACATCGATTTGACCAAGACATTTGATAATGTCACTCATCAAAGTATACTGATCGGTCTTAACCAACTTCGCGAGAAACCTCCCAGCTACCAGTACATTGCCAATATTCTTACTGGTCGCACAGCATCCCTTTCGGTCTAAGGCCTTGAATCGCGCCCTATGCACTTGGGCAGTAAAAGCAGTAAAAGAACAGCTCAGGGCTCAGTCAATTATCCTTGCTGTTCAACGTGGTTATGCTCCAGCTACGTCCTCTCCAGGAACGCATCCCAGGCCTGAGCCACAGCTTCTACGCGGATGACATCACCGTTTGGACAGCCGCGGGCAGCGATGGTGACATTCAAGACCACCTTCAGCAAGCTCCCAAGATCATTGCCTCTTACGCCCACTTACGGGGGCTCACCTGCTCACCACAAAAGTCTGAGCTTGTCCTCTACCACTCGCGAAAGCGTCGCCATCATGATGCTTGCGCCCCTGATATTCAGGTCACCCTAAAAGGCAACGTCATTCCGCATGTGCCCTTCATACCCATTCTCGGACTCCGAATTCAAAAAATGGGGCTAGCCCCGAAATTATGCGCACCCCCTAAACCTCACCCACCAGATTGGGAGACTTATCGCCCGCATAGCCAACCGCACCCATGACCTCAAAGAACCTAACCAGCTTCGCTTGGCGCAAGCATATGCCACCCCCTTTCTGAAGTCTACCAAGGCCGAAATTCGACGCATACATTGCATCATCCGCAGGGGGGTAAAGCTCGGCATGGGTCTCCCCCGACACACCTCTAATGGCAAGCGTCTTAACACCAGGACTTACAATATCTCCTAAGAGCTGGTGGAAGCCCAACGTGTTGGTCACCTCCACCGTCTGACCTATACACCGACGGGTCGCTCCCCCTTAACAAAACTGGGCATCTCCATTGCTACTCAGCATGGAGGTAAAGATAGTTTGAGTGACTCTATCCGATCCCGCTACAGCGTGGGTCACATCCCACGGAATATGCAACCCTGCCCGCCATCAAGATCACCGCCTTGCCAGGGCCAAGGCCTTACAGAAGGCCCACGCTTCCCTCTCCACTGCACTGTTCGTCGATGCAGCGGAATATCCCAATCGTGCAGCTTGCGTCGCCGTAGTGGTCAACTCCCGAAAACACTGTGTTGCTTCGTTCTTGGTCTCTACGCCTCACCCTCAAGTTCTTGAAGAAGTCGCCATTTCTCTTGTCCTTACAGCTACCTCAGCCACCGCATTAACCTGCGGCTCGCAAACGGCTCTTCGGAACTTTGCGACGGGTCGTCTATTCCCCATCACCAAACGCATCGTGCTGACAGCACCGAATCCGCCTGCACGTTGCCAACGCGTAGTATGGATACCAGCTCATTCCTCCCTTTCGGGTAACCAGCTGGCTAACAAGTCAGCCCGAGATGTCTGCTGGCGGGATGCCGCGCATGCTGCCTCTCCACCTCGGGAGGGAGAGAGGGATCGCCTAGTTATATATCGGGACATAAGCCAGCATTACCTCCTTAGTCTGATGCACTTCCTCGGCCCCGCTCCCACTTTAAAACGCAGGCAGTCTGTTCAGTGGCGTCGACTGCAGACTAATACCTTCCCGCTTCCCGCAATGTGACCCCTCACTTGCCCACGCGATACTTCCACACGTGCACGTGGTGTGGCCCACCTTTCGCTTTCCTCCACAACATAGTGGACGCGTGCCCCTCCAAACCCCTCCATCCTACTCTACATCTGCCCCTTACCACGCTAGAGCAATGGGAGGATACCCTGCTCAGCTCCGACCCACAAGTGCAAGAATGTGTAATCCACTTGGCTGAACTTGCCGATAGGGCCTGCGGGATCCTGGCCGTCGACTATGGGACTATAGTGTGCCGGTGCTCCCAACCGGCGCCTCTTTCTATACAGCTTTGGATGAAGGAAGTTTTTATTCCCACCACTACAGGCTCGCAAACATGGCTCACGCGCTTTACACTGGACTAAGTCCAGCCACAGCGCAAGCGGTGAGGATAAATTTAGCATACTGTAGCGTAAATAGGACCATCTCCTTCGTTGGTAAGTACCACACCTCGTGCAATGAGAACAGCGTGCAATCCGCCGGTGGAGGGTACCTGCCATTTGCGGGAGCCAGTCGTTTTAGACTGAAGAAAACGACGTCAACGCACACTATCCTGCGTCCATGTGCTGGAATTGTGCATGATCTTCGCTGACACCCGCAGTCCGAATACCTCTGCTCCCTTGCCTCTTCGGTCGGCTTTACGCGTAATAAAAAGCGGCATCACCAACCTCTTCTTAACACCTGCGTTCTACTAGGATGCTACAGTACCAATCCAGGCTGAATAGGAATAGTGTCATTTCCTTGCGTATCCGCATTATCTGGTATTTCAGACATTTTGCAGCGATAAGTCTTTCTTGTTTCTCACTCACTGATCTTTCTTACTAGCGCCATAGTGCTGACACTAGAAGCAATGAAGCTAGAGCTGCCCGGGTGGGACAAGCGTGCTTTGTAAACATGGCTTTGAAATGCATATTCACCGTTTTCTGCTCCATCTTTCTGCCGCCTTTTTTGAAAAAGGAGAAAATAAGTGGTTGCATTACAAAGGCACAGAGAAAACAGCGGTCATAGTGAGACCATACCCTCCATTCGAAATACTTTCATATCTGGGCAACCTGTCAGGAGATCTCCCGTAACTGAACTGAGCTTGAAATATTAAGAGTCTTAGTATACACCACAATCATTTCTTCTGCTGAGTTTCTGCATTCTGCAAGGGGAGGCCGTCTAATTTTTGGTAGTTGTATTTTACAAAGCGTATGAAACCCTTGCTTGTTGGCATCGTTAAGCTTGCCGATCACATCTTTTGTACTGCTCGCTTTTATTGTTGTGGGGCTTTTGAAACGCCAAGCAAAAATTTACATTCGAAATATGGTTATAAACATAAAGCTTCTTTGTACTCGTGTGAATTGTGGCTGTCAGAAAATGTAGCGAGAAAGTGATGGGATATCTGTGTGGTCCCTTTGCAAAGAACTGCTCTTGTTAGTGGCTAGACAGCGTGCGAATTCATTTTCTTCTAACAGCTCAGAGTAGCTCCATGTTTACAGTGTGGATCAAGCCTGTTTTTTCCGCGACAGCCTTAGAGGTGCTGTGTGCTTCTAGGCCCTGCATTGTCTCATAATTTGGGATTTCGGCATTTTGTTGCTTTAAAAAACCCTGCGGGAATTAATTTTTGAATGGTGAATTATGGTTCCTTATTGTCTATAACAGTTTCCCGGCTACGAGAAATAACGTCCTCCTCACTGGCCTGAAGAAAGTTTGTCCTGTACTGTCAAGTGATTATCTAATAAAATATTTATTGCGGTGCATCCTGAACTTATAGCTGTAAAACAAGCAAAAGAAAGCCTGAGCGCGGAGAAGTGTCGCGTCCCCATTTTTGTAGATTGGCACGTGGTGTTGAATCCTGTATATGAACTTCTGTCGCATGCTCCAGTGCATGATTCCTCCTTCCAGACTTGAAAGACCTCAACAATCTCATTCAAAACACACAAGCAACTTTGTTATCTACGATAACTCGTGCCTTAGCGGTAAAACGTGCGTTTTCACGAAACACAATGCCTCTGTTTGAGCCAGAAACCCATGGAAAAGCCCCAGGGACTGCTTTTTTGGTGTGTGCGTGGGGGTTTATGCACCGTGGTACCATTCATGGACACAAAGTGGAGGTCTCAGCGCGATCAACAAAAGAAGACGCACAGTGTCGAACATATCGCCACCAAGGCAAAAGTTCGTATCGGGCAGAACTGACAGACCACACGCCGAGAAAAAGTTTCCTTTATGACAGACCTCACAGCTGACGCTTCTAGGAGTGTAGCAACAATGAAATAGCATAAATAACAAAACCAACACGTGTGGGGAGCAGGTGTTTAGCAATATCATTCGCGTCCAATATTATTCGCGTGCGCTTCAGAAACTAATGATTCCATCAAAAGCCTCCCCACACCTTTGCGACAGCACAGGTCTGCGTGGAAAAAGCAAGAATAAAGAACTCGCTACCTGTAGGGGACTAAGTAGATAAGTCTGCAAAAACGCTCACTAGAGAATGATGGAATCTGGAGAGGTGTTTTCATCGGCGACTATATTTTTACATAATCAGACATGGAACCATATCAGTAAAGCTACGCTTGGATCAGTAATTTTTCGTAACACATGACGCACTTTTGCACGGTAAGGTGAAATCCCGCCGTGAAGGGAGCATTAGGCATCTTCTGTTGTCTCGTTTTATCGATAGTTAATTGGGTCTGTAACCTTTCTGGAAGCAAAGAACTTGCTATATATTTAACGCCTTCAAAATAAGAAAAGGAACGTCCCTAGAAAGGTTTCTATTATTATCTTACTTCCAACCTTTTGCCTAAAAAGGAATAAAAATGTGGTGCAAAGTATACGCCTACAAAGAAGTCAAGAAACGTCAGATAGACGCGGCAACTTCCAAATGTTTATTTATAGGAAACCTTTAGGCATGTACCAACTATCTCAGAAAAAAGTTTTGCTAGACCATTAGGCATTGCGGGATGATAAATACCCGAACACTGCAAGATGTCATGGTCGTAGCTTCCATTTGAAGCCAGCATCTCGACGATTTTAGTGCAAACAAGGAATTAGGTAAAGTCATTATGTTGAGGGGATCTCGAAGGTGCGGGATTGTAAAAATTAGCTCAAAGTAAGTATTTCTGTTCCACGTTTTTTTTATTTTTATGGCCCTACACCCCTTACATCTTTGCAATTTCATTGAATAGTTAAAAAAGCATTACGTGTTCTCTCTTTGTGTTAACACACATGACAGTGCAAAGAACGCTCCCTACTTAATAACTTTCTTTCTATTAGGTTCGTATGAGGAAGGGCTTACGTTTGGAATAGTTGGTATTTGATACCATTCATGGTAAGCGCACAAATATAACATGGAGCCAAAGACGAGTACTGGGGTAACTTCATACCGAATTTTATTGAACCAGGGTGAAATATAGCCGAATAAATGTATAGGGTTTTGTTTCACCCCGGTAGAACAAAATTAACTTCGAAGTTACCACAAGTTCTTGTTTTCTTTTACGTTTAATTTTGTGCGCTTAATATGAGCGTTTCATATAAGGCTTACTCAATGTAGGATTGGTTTCACTACGCCATTGCGTGGCTCGCCGACCCTTGGTATTGTCACTTGGGGAGGCCGCCAGCGGGTCATTCCAATTAGTTGGCTCCGTGAAAACTTTGCCACGACAATATTTGTTCCTGCAAGAATGCGGCCTACATTTGTAAGTTTATAGACTGCATTATTCATTGTAAAGCTTATGAAATCAAAACACAGGCGCACCTGTAATGCTTCGCTAACTGGTATGTGTGTAGAAACAACTAAACGTGGCAGACAATCAGGGAAGTAAAACATGTACTAAGGAACAAACGTCAACCGAAAATTCTATTGTAAAGTAATAACTAAGGTACTGGAAGCACTTTTTGGGATGGGCGAACTTACACAGCAGTCAGCAGCACCACCCGACATTTGGAATCGCCATTCCCGCCTAACGAATGCGGTCGCTAGAGATAAGACATTCATTGGAATGTGGGGAACGCTTACTGTACACGCGTTAGTCAAGAAAATGTCATCTAAGCTGCCGTAAATGCCAAAAAATCAAAAAGGATAAACAGGCTACATGATCTATACTGTATATTTCCATCCCCGGCAGAGTTAGGGTTTGGCTGAGTGGTCTGGGGCAACGGGTGCAGTGTGTCGGAATTAGTGAGTGAGACTCCTAAGTGCGATTTGTTTTTAGTCCATATTTTTGTACTCAGGCAAAGTTTTCATTACTGAATTCACCACCTTACGCTGCTACCTCCATTGTTCAACTGCGAGTTAACAGATCGCCTACAGAATGACGCTGACGCGCTGTCTATTTCTCGTCGCCACAATGGTGACATAAGCACCGCCGAATTGCAGGCACAGTGCCAAATCAGCTGATTCTCGGCCTTGTGAGAACGAGCCTCTAACGACAAAGGGGTGAGCCAGACAAGCTTCAAAGCGGGGGGGGGGGGGGCGAGTCTTGTAGCAGGGGACCGTCTCCGATGACGCCGAAATCGTTGAGCGGTTCAGCCACAGCCGCAGCGTAACGCCTCGGCCAGTGAACGTTGCATATCTAAGCGATGCAGGGAGGCTTATCTGACCCATTCTACCGCCTACAACGATGCAGAAGCGCGATATGCCGATTAAAAAAATATAGCCAATTCCAGAGCGACAATAACGTCACACGTCAAGTATGTTGTTGCCCGGAACCGAAACTGAAATGGCTTTGAATTTCAATATTGGACATGGTACACCCACCTTGTATCTCGAATGCGCGTCAATGCTGTTAGTTGTTGCGGCCGCCGGAAATGTCGCACGGTCTCAAACATCCTGTGAACCCCAGGACACGCATCCCTCAAGGGTAATGAAGCGGCCAACGCCATTACCCGTGCGAGCATACCTTGCGGGCCTTCTTCTCGTTGGTAGACGTATCAAAGACCTCAAGAAGCGATATTCCAAGAAGGTAGGCAGATTTCTGCGCCCACTAATGACTGCAGCGCCACATTTTCCCCCCACCGCATCTCAAGATAACCAGAGGGGACGCCATTGCCCTCAGACAGCTGCAAACACCTCTCCCTCCAGAACACCACTGCATACCGTGTACCCATCAATATACGCATTGACTTCTCAGCACTGCCTTACACCCAACCCTTTTAACCATATGGTGTTGGAGTGCCGACAATCACCGTCATTCACCCCATACCAAACCTCACCCTGGAAAAGTGGGAGGACCAGCTGACCAGCTCGCCACAAAAGACCAGCAACGACTGGTGGACCGGGCCCGCCGGGCAGCCCAGGACCAAGGTTTCTGGAATAAAGAGGCCTTCCACAAAGAACTCAAACACGCTAATAAAAGTTTAGTCCTCCTCAGGCTTTATCAATACATACTGGTTTATCAACCGGGTAAACGATAGAAAGTTTGTTTATTTGACCCAATCTACGCAATGCTAACAAAAACTGGTTTCACAAATTCCCTTCGGTGTCGCTTGAAAGTGAAGGCAACCAATAATACCAGGTGCTGGGTCAAGTTTGATTTCACTTCTGTGAAACCGCATTTATGCGACTGTACAGTCCTCAAAAGTCCATCCCACCGAAACTGTTAGTAAATATTAACAGCTGAGTTCGTTGCGCTTCAGCTTGGTCAGGTGGCGTTAGGAAAAAGATACCAAGCAAGAAACCGGCACCACCTGTGAAGGGGTACCACCGCAGATAGGGCGTTATAACAGTGAAGCCGGCTTGCGCGATTGCTCGAGTTTGAACACTCGGAGCACATACGGAAGCGTAGCCCTTACTTATACTATTTTAAAAGTGATAAATATGTTTGGCTTGAAAACCGCAACGTATGCCGCGGCATACACTGACTGGCACATAGTTTATTCAAGTTCCAGCGTCACAGGCATGGTACAAGCTCATTTATACGGAGGCTTATATGTAGAAAATGTGCTGAGCACTCAACTGAAAACTGTAGCAGCAACACGTTGAATTGCTTGAACTTAAAAAAAAGCCCTCCCACCTTATTACCGATTTTGTGACGCTTATAAGTGAAATGGAAATGATATATTCGAAATTCACTGAAAACATCACTTCTCCAGAAGTAAGATGGCAAGTTGGGCTAGTTGGTGCAGATTAAGATTCATGGTGAAAAACAGCGCAAGGAACACAGGGACAAAAAGGAAGAGTGGACGACGCACAGCGCTGAACTCGCAACTGAAAGTTTATTAGAAAGAAAGCAGGTATTTATGCTGAGATGTTACTCTGATGTTACTCTGATACAAAGATGTTACTCTGTAGTCGCTCACACGCTTTGTCAGTGTTACCTGTTCACGTGATAGTATGGTTATTGTGTATAAATATGTGCTTTCTTTCTAATAAACTTTCAGTTGCGAGTTCAGCGCTGTGCGTCGTCCACTCTTCCTTTTTGTCCCTCTGTTCCTTGCGCTGTTTTTCACCATGAATCTTAACTTCTCCAGAAGCACGCAATCAAAAAAAGCACGCTATCTAGCACAAAAAAGCAGGCTATTTTTTCATCCAAAGCGTATGCCGATGCATCTCCCCGGGGGGTGGTGTGCAGTCTTGTCTCCACAGCCACCCCGTACTCAAACGCCGACAATGTCCTGCCCCGCATACCTCTGGGTTGCCGAAAGCAGGTTGGTGCTGCAATAGCTTGGGAACCATGGAGGGTAGTGCGTCTAGCAGCAGTGTTGAGAGAGCGTCTGTGCTCCCCGCTGGCCCCTGAAGGCAAGGTGAGCAAGGATGTGGAGTCGCCGGTTCTACTGCCGCAAACACTGCGCGGCTGCAGCCACCTGTGGTACCCGGAGCCAGCCCATCTTGTGGTGCATGGTGACGGAGTCTGATCCGTCAGCTACTCCTTGGCCATCAGATGAAGAGATGGAGGTGACGCCATCTCTTCATCTTCAGAAGAAGCCGTCTTCATCTTCACAAGAAGCTTGTACATTTGTACCAAAGGAACTTGCACCAAAGAACAAATGACACACGATACACAGAGTACCAGAGCGACACGATGGCGTTGATGGTTGACTGTAACTGCAGGGGAGTCAGAAAACGCCTAAATTATGTCACATTCCTAGTGGTCATACACTCACCTGTTGCACTATGCATTCAAGGAACAAACGTGTGTGTTAAACACAAAAACATACTAGCAACTCTCAGGTCTCCTCCAACTACATTGAGCAGGCAAGCAGGCTCTCCTGGGGGTGTTGCATTAATGGCTCAAAATGAGATCGTAGCCCGAGAATACAAACATCAAACGAGGCTAGAAATAGGAGGTGCCACGGTGCTTGCAGTTGAAACCATTCCAGTGTGCTGTGCCCACTTGGAGCCACACGTTACAATAACGCTCCAAAATTTAGAAGACATACTAAACTAACCGCCTGAGTCGTTTTTATTAGTTGGCAATTTTACTGACCACTCTTCTTTTGTGGGAGGGAAAAACTGTCGCATGAGGCCACATTTTGAAGGATTTTATCTTTACCATTACTTTCTGTCTGTAGAACATCGAAAAACGTACATACTGCTCTCCGTGCTTACGGAAAATGCGCTGCATATATTTATTGTTTAGGTCATCCTCCTTTGCCGATTAGGTCAACCACCTACTGCGTTTGTCAGAGTAGCATCTTCACTAACAATATTCTCGATAAAACCACGCCTGTGGAAATATTAGTTCGCCAACTGGGGACGTTTTACCTCCGAACAAAGTTCGACAATTATTTTTGGACACCCTCAGCACTGACGAAATGAATGAAGTGTAGATATCCGGCATCCTTAATGCTGCGGCACAGCTACTCGGATGTCTACGGACGCGGTGACGCAAAACCACAAAGTATGGTCGACACACCAGAGTAAGGAGGCAAAAAAGACGCCAAATAAAGCATGATGTGCATTTTGAAGGTTTCCAAAACTACAAAACCTGACAAAGTTTGAAAATGAAAGGGCTACATCAAGGTAGATCCGCCGCAACGCAGAGAAAGTCTGTTGTAAAAATTATCTCTCCTTCATAAAACCTCTGTCCCACTGAACATCGTATGGGACCAAGCCCATGGGCTAAATGTAACATACTCCCATTCGCGAAACTTCGTTTTATAACAGCAGCAGATGTAGAAACAAGCATAGAAGAGCAGAAGAATACTGATGAAAACTTCACCATAGCTTCACACACTACACAGAAGCGTTTCTCCAGTACAAAAAGACAACAGAGAAGTAAAGAGAAATAAACAAATAAAGAAACAAATAAAAAAAGCCGTGGCACAGAAGAATTATATGACAGTTTAATTACACTACCATATCTAGAAAGAGCTCTATTGGTCTACAAGCGGACTGCCCCCGTCCCGGTTGCTATAGAAATTACGAAATGCTCGCACATCTTTCGGGTCCTTCTGTTGAAGCACTTCTGAAGCTTTAAACAACATTTGGGGCATTGGGAAAAAGCCAGAAGGCAGAAAAAACATTTATTGTAGCATTCCCGAAACCTCGAAAGCCGCCAACTCTCTAACACATAGCCATTACCAGCTGATCTGGACATCAGGGTCCCACAATATCTGAGCCTCAACAGCTCTCAGTGTGGGATCTCTGAGCCAGATCTCTTGAGCGAAACTGATGCGGATCTCCTTGCGGGCTTGAAGGATGAGGGCGTCACTGCCGCGAGACGCATCAACATCTGCAGAGACAAGGCGGTTCCCACAAAACACATCATCTTGCCGTTTGACCGCGCAGTTCTTCTACAATATATAAATGCAGGCTTTATATCCAAAATGTATGAAGTTGTCGTGAACACCCGCTTAATATTTGTCCTGCAATCGAAAAGGCAGCTGGATGTTCACCTGTGCGCTTTTAGAAAACCATGCTCAAAAATAGACATTTGTCCACCCCGAAAATACCCTACGGGAAGCATTCCCACAAACAACACTGCCTTGCTGTCTTTTTCGACCTAGACAGGGCTTATGACAACACATGGAGGATAAGAATAATGCAGGATCTAATACCACTAGGCATCCGCGGAAGAATACTGATTTGCCTGAACCTCTTCATGGCAAGCCGTTCACGTGCGCCTAGGCTCAAACGTCTCGAGGTTTTTTTTTCAGGAGAATTGGGTACTTGACGGCTGGTTGTCGTACAATGAAACTCAATGTTCAAAATAATTCTAAAGGCGATTTTGCATTCGGCCTATGTTGATGATGTTAAAATAGCCCGCGCATCCTTCAATGTAGCCACATGCGACAGACAGGTACTGTTGACTATACTTTGAGTGGCTCTTCCAGTTCCACTCAAAGGGTCTTACAGACCGACCACACTCTGCACGTGAAGGGAATCAATTTACGGGTTCAAATGAACACAACTATTTCTGCATAACATTTGACAAAAAGCCACTTGCTTCCTCACATTAATTTGCTGAAAAATCAAACCATTCCCTGTTCTAACCCGCAAACGCTGGGGTTCCAACATGGCTTGGCTTTGAGAGATTTATCGCCCTGTTTTGCGCTCCGGCATCGACGTCCGTATGGTATTGGTTGCACTGCGCATGGCTCAGCCAGGTTGCATTGCGTGTCGCTCAGCTATGATCCCACTTGAAACTACTGGATCCAATACGCAAAATAAATTTACGCCTCTCGTCTGAGGCATCAAGGACATCACCTATATACAGTCTTTACGTTTAAGCCAATGATCCACCACTCGATTACAACAAATCACACTGACATGCTCTTACGTCCTAAAGATCAGTTTGCTGCCAAAACATCCGTGTTCCCATAGTTACAAAATTCCCGTCTAGGAGACTTTCTTAACAACCTCAAGCAGTCAGACCATAGCTTCGCAAGTTTGAGGAAAACCGAGAACTAAGTGTGCTAGGCACTATACCTAAAATTCCCCAGACATCCGACCTACTACTACCTTGATATAAATTTCTCTTACAGGAAGTTTTCGCGCGACCAAAAAGTATTAAGAGGGCACGACTTTTACACCGGTGGTTAAAACCACCAGGATATCCTGGGAGTGCAGAAGTACACGAAAAATGGGAGAAGGTAATCAGGCTACTACAGTTTAATCAGTGTGCTTCAGTTTTCACAGCAGAACCTTACGCCATTGCTTTGGGTCTAGAAGAAAAAACCAAGGAAAGCAGTGAGAAAACCGTCACCTATACAGACATTCTCTGTGCAAAAGAGCACTACATTACAGAAACGCATGTGAGCTCATAAAACTGACATAATACACAATGTATTCACAGCCGACACGCAAGGACAAAAAAATAAGTTCTGCTGGATTTGTATCCCCCTCACGGGGCACCTTGAGTAATCTTGGTGACGGTGTTGGCGACACCGCGGACAGTGAGCCCCCATACTCTTGCTGTAATCTTCCGTGGCAACGAGTTGTAAGGTGAAGGGCAGAAACCACAAACGGTGGACGTAGGAGCCCAGATCAATCTCCGGCGGATGGGCCCCCGGCCTGTTTACCATGCATGAAGCTGCGGTACCTCTTCAGCTATCAGGGTAAGGCTGACGAAGAAAGTATTGCTATATAGTAATTTCAACGCCCCCCCCCCCCCCAAACGTGACCGGTCCCTCAAAAAGGGCCGCACCGAAGTATCTTTTACCGCGTTGCCACACTTAACATTTTCTGAACCGGATAATTACGCTCGATTTCTTGTCATTGAGTCCCTGAGTACAGCCCACCCTCTTGCATCTCAGTCAGTCTTCTTCATCGCAAAATAACTTGAAGCCAAATTTAGAAAATCGTATAAGGCAAAAAAACAAAGGAGTGGTGAACTCCTAATCTAGGTAGAATGACAAGCAGCAGGCCACAAAGCTTCTAGCGCAGACTAGACCGGCTGATCTGGACATCAGGGTCACAAAACACCGGAGCCTTAACCACTCTCAGTGTGTAATCTCTGAGCCAGATCTCTTGAGCGAAACGGATGCGGATCTCCTTGCGGGCTTGAAGGATTAGGGCGTCACTGCCGTGAGTCGCATCACCATCCGCAGAGACAAGGAGATTACCACAAAGCACATCATCTTGACTTTTGACCGCACAGTTCTTTCACAATATATAAATGCAGGTTTTTTCCGGTGCTCCATCCGTCCGTACATCCCGAACCCACGGAGCTGTTTTAAGGGCCAGGGATTTGGGCACGTTACAAACTCCTGCCGTGGCCGAACCACTTGTGCAAAATGCGCGGCACACGAACATCCGAGCGACAACTGCCCATCCGACACCCTCACTTGTGTGATTTGCGGGGGCCACATGCAGAGTACTCCCGTAAATGTGAAAAACTTCAGTTAGAAAAAAAGATCATGAACACCAAGGTCACTGAGAACATCAGCTTCCCAGAGGCGAGAAACTGGTCCGCCTCTTTCCCCCTGTGGAGGTACACCGACGCTGCTAACCGGGGGGAAGAGCGGCGTCTGGTTTCCACAGGGGCCCAGTTCAGCGAGTCTGACCTGGTCCCTCATGCAACCCCCGCTGGGTTGCTTCAGGCAGCCCAACCCGTCACCACGCTGCTTGCTGAGGCAGCAGCGGTCGTGGTGGCAACCACTTCCGTCTGGACTGATGGAACTCCCGCCTCTTCTTCCACGTTCTACAGTGCGTTGGAGGATGCCGAGGGGATGGACACCAGGGTCCCCGCATCGGCTCCGCATCCCCGTGCCACCTCTGGTGCCCCGACGCTCTCGGCGGTGGCGGCTGAAACGAAGGGCCCCCGAAGGGGTCCCAAGTCCGTCGGGGGCCCGGTCCGTCAGGCACCTGTTTGAAATCTGACGAGGAGATGGACGTCTGGCCGTTCCTGCCTGCAACGCAGCGTAAGGAGCGGCCTTCGACGTCCAAGCCTACAGAAAGGCCCAAAAAGCCAAGTCCTTGTGTAACGGCCCCGACAGACACATGAATACAAATACACACACACTCCAGTAGCTTAAAAATCTTGAAAATCTTCTTAAAAATCTTGATGATGTCTACGAGATATTGCGTTCGAACCAGCCAAGTCTGATGGGTCTTCAGGAAGCACATTCGAATACCAATGCCACAGATTTCTTGAATAGTTACATGGTATTCAGAAAGGACAGGGATGTCTGCACGCACTCTTCTGGTGGTGTGGCCATAATTGTGGCCATAAAGAAAATATTGTTCAATGGAACTGCAGAGGCCTTCTGAATAATCTTTACGACGTATACGAGATTCTGCATGCTAATCAGTCAAGTGTAATGTGTGTCCGAGAAACACATTTGAATTCCAAACACACAAATTTCTTGAATATTTACCTGGTATACAGAAAGGACAGGGATGGCTGCACACACTCTTCTGGTGGTGTGGCCATAATTGCCCGCAAATCGTTAGCATGCCACCCTGTCACTTTAAACACTGTCCTTGAAGCTGTAGCGATTCCCACGATATTATTTATTAGGTTGATAAAGGTATGCTCCGTATATATTCCTCCTGATCTTGCACTTTTGAGTTCTGACTTCGAGTCTCCGCTTGACCAGCTATCCGCACCATACATCTTCATAGGCGACCTTAATGCACATAATTCTGTTTGGGGCTCTTCTTGCACGGATGCCCGAGGTCGCCTGATACAGAAGTTTTTCTCTGGAGCATGCCTTTTGAACAAGAAACAGCCTACATAGCATAACATAGGACACAGCACATACTCATATCTTGACATGGCTATTGGTCCCGCAGTTCTCTTTTCTTGTCTTGAGTGGGGTGTGGGCACGGACCCATACGGTAGTGACCACTTCCCCACTTACCTAACATATTTAGGTAAAGGTCCATGCAGTCCATCTTCCCATAACAGGTTTAATGAATCAAAAGCAAACTGGAGTATATTCACAGAAACATCTAAACTAAACCACACAACTCTAAAACACCTACACGCGAAGGAAGCAACCCAACTCATCATGGCGCACATCCTCGACGCCGCCGAAAAGTCCATTCCCCACGCCTCCGGTGCTCCGCGGAACCAAAGGAGGTCATGGTGAAACCAGGACTGCAGGCGGACGCGAGACGCCCAGAACAATGCGTGGGGTGTCCTTTGCCGGTACCCCAGGTCAGATAATCTAATTTGTTTTATACGGGCAAAGGCTTTTGGGAAGCGAGTGCGTCGTGAGGCAAAAAGGTAGAGTTGGTGCATGTTCCTTACTTCCATCAATTCATACACAGACTAACACAAAGTCTGGACACGAATACGAAAACTAAAAGGACAAAAGAGACACAGCCTGCCCCTAGTTAGTACAACAGGGGACACACTGGAAGACCAGGCTAACACACTCGCCGAACACATCCAACGCGTGTCCAGCTCAGCACACTACACTAATACGTTTATGCAATACAAAACATTTGCATAAAAGAAGCCCTTAAGAGACAAGAACAAGTCGAATTCTGCTTACAACTCTGAATTCACACTTCATGAGCTGAAGGTTGCTCTTGCCACTTGTAAGCCTTCAGCTCCAGGGGCATACGTCATTACATACACCATGATACAACACCTACACGCAGACACTCTGACACTCCTGCACCTATACAAACAGATATTGTTTACAGGGCAGCTTCCAAGGTCTTGAAGGGAGCCCATAGCTGTGGCCATTCTGAAGGAGGGGAAAGACCCTTCCTCTCCCGTCAGCTATAGACCGATTGCCCTGACAAGGTGCCTGTGTAAGCTCCTTGAGAAGATGATTAACCGTAGGCTCGTGTACTTTCTGGAGTACAATGGTCTCCTCGACGGCTGCAAGGCAGGCTTCAGGGTGGGGCGATCTACCAATGATCAACTTGTTGCACTGTAATCTTACATAAAAGATGCATTTGTCCATAACCAGTTCTGCCTTACTGCATTTTTCGATATTGGAAAAGCTTGATACAGACTAGCGCTACGGCATCCTCAGGGACCTTAAGTCTTTTGGTGTCTCAGGCAACATGATGAATACTCTTTGTAGTTATTTGTCCGAAAGAACTTTTCTAGTGAGGGTTGGCAGTGCACTTTCCAATGTATATGTGCAGGAAAATGGTGTGCCGCAACGTGGAGCTCTAAGCTGCACATTGTTTATAGTTAAGATGAACTCCCTCCGAAAGGCATTGCCGCCAATCATTTCCTGGTCCATCTATGTAGGCGATGTGCAGATATCTTTTAAATCCTGTAACCTGTCAAGTTGCGAATGTTAAATACAGCTTGGTTTTAAGAAACTTGCTGGCTCGGCGGACCTTAACAGTTTGAAACTAAACCCTGGCAAAAGTACTTGTGTTGTGGTTTCCCGCAAGCACGGGATTAGGCGGACCCTAGGGTTACTCTTAACCGTGCATCTATTCCTGTGAAAAGGGAGCACACGTTTTTAGGTGTCATATTTGATGAAAAGCTGACGTTCATCATACACGTCAAAGCACTTAAACATAAATGCCTCAAAACACTAAACATTCTCAAGGTCCTCTTCCACCAATCCTATGGTGCAGACAAACGACTACTTCTCCGGGTCTTCACCGCCTCAGTCAGGTCTCGGTTAGACTAGGGCAGTGTCGTGTATGGGTCGGCATCAAGCACAACACTAAAGATTCTTGATCCAGTTCTATACTAGGCCCTTCGCCTTGTGTCGGGTGCGTTCCGCACTAGCCCGGGCCAGAGTCTATATGTTAAATTTAACAAATGGTGCCTTGACGACCAATTAATGTACATGGATTTGCTCTACGCTTTTGAAATGTCATCGCTGAATAACCATCCTTTTAAACCTGTTTTTAATGATACACCCACATCACCGCTCTTTGTAAATTGCCACATCTTGTAAATTGTAAATTGCCACATCCACATCTTCTTTTTGGACATATACGCATCTTCTTTTAGTGACGTTTTACCACCCTGGTAGCTTCAACCTCCATGTTGTGACTTGTCTTTTATGAAAACAGATAAAACCAGGGTACCACAAACTGCAATTTTGCAGCCCATCTTTTCCCTGCAGTATAAGTATCAATGTGCAGAGTTTTACAGTGACGCATCAAAAACTGCAACCATAGTGTCTTGCGCTGCTCAAGGGCGAAACTTTGATGCATATAGAACCATAAGCGCATACACCACAATTTACTCAGCCGAAGTATATGGCATCTTACTCATTCCACAGCACATTATTGAACACAAAATATTAAAGTCCGTTATACACACAGATTCATTGAGCGTTGTGCGCGCATTGGCATCACACAAGCCATGCAAAAAGAGAATTGTCAGTATGGTTTTCGACACTATCATGTGTATATATGCCCAAAAACTTGTTCTGGCGTTGTGCCTGGTTCCAGGCCAGGCTGTGATCGCTGGCAATGAGGTTGCTGATGAGAGGGCCGCTGTTGGCGCACTAAGGAACAGAGTAGACATAACAACACTACCACACAGTGACCTTAAGCCACAAATTCGACAAGACCTTAGTAGCAAATGGCAAGCAGAGTGGAATGAACAGACAGATAACAAACTACACGTAATAAAACCACACATGGAACTGTACAAAACTGACACACACAACAGACACACGCAAGTCGCCTGGGCTAGGCTACGGATAAGGCACACCCATGCAACGCACTCGTATCTGCTGTCGGAATCTTCAAGACCCCAGTGTAGCAGGTGCGGAGGGGACCTATCCGTAGTTCACATCCTCATTCAAGGCAAGGCCCTTGACACCACAGGACACAAACACTTCAGAAAACTCTACAGACAACATATTCCACTACACCTATCGTTTTTTCTAGGTGACGATGCCATGGTTTCTGTGAAACGCGTGGCTATGTCTTTGTCAGGCGTCAAGTTTTTAAACCTCATTTCCTATCATGCATAATCAAATCTGGCCCTATACACCAGCCATCACCATTATCTTTTATTGAGTTTACTATGTCCGGTGTGCACGCTTTTATGCCTTGTGTTTTGTGGTAATCACTTCTCTTCATTTAATAACTTCTTCTCTAGCGCTCTTTGCCCTCGTTGGCCTTTCCCAATTAGACACCAACCATCATCATCACCCGGATTTCTATCTGCGGGGGAATCAGTTGAAGTGAGACAGGAGATGGACGTGCTAACCAGAGCAGTAACTAAACAATAAAACAAGTAAACATTACTCCTTCCTTGCACAAAGACTTCCAAAGAATAAATAACCAGGGCACAACAGCAATGGTCCCTAAAGGCTGAATGATAGTGTATTTTAGCTGAAAGATCTCATGTTCCGCTGCTCTCTCGTATTTTGTTCGACGTGCAAAGATGCGTTATTCGCGTAAATATAAATATGTACATTAAACCTGGAATTTTCCTTACGCGTTTCCTGTTTTTTTGTTACTTAGCCTTTTCTTCACGTAGTAGCAGCGATGAACCGGTGTGGTAAAGGTGCTTTCACGTTGGCAACGGTAACTTTTATATCTCTAAGGCATGACCGACACCGGAAACGTTTTGTGGCCTAAGTCGGATATCTTGGACCCTCATGATTTCTGCCAGATGATCATACATGCCCATTGCAAAAACACCGAATGAACGGCTGCCCAGATCATACACCTGCGAGGTGACACGCAAAACGGGTGCGCCTTGCGAGCCTCCTGAGACGCCGCCATAGAGAGCTACCCCAGCGCCTATTCGGCTTGAGAAACAGTCGGAAAGTGAGAGGCGATCATTTGGGAGAGCTTCGGGCAGTAGAACTTGACAATCTGACAGTGCACGGGCGGTATTCTGGAGTTCGTCTGTATTCCGTCCGTTTCAACATGACGTACTTTCTGGTGTAGACTGCCTTTGGTTGACTTTTCCGCAATTGCTTTAACACGAGAGCATTATTTGCCTCATTTTTCGGTTACCCTTGGGCTTCAAGCCGTCCGCAATCAGCCGTGCTCATCAAGCGTTTGCGGAAACACGTCATCACTGTCACCCAGAATCTACGACTGAGGCTGCAAGATTTGAAAGCCCGCCTGTATCTGCAATATGGCGCAGCGGCAACTCAAGTGTGGAAATGCGGACAGTGATACAAGGATGTACAAGAAAGAAAGGACACGCAAAGGACACAGGCACTCTACACACAGACGCACCCTACTGACACGGTCGCCTGGTGTGCTCGGGACTGGCGCCATCACACCAAAGCGTGTTTACACCGGAAGATCAAAAATACCAACGTCGCGTAATTCACGTGCCGAAGCTACACCTCGGGTACCTGGCGTGCTGTAGAGGAAGATGCCGGAACAATTTCGACCTCCAGGCGATCTTTACGTGCGCCGAAATATCGACACATCGGCGTTCGTTTCTGCTGCCAAAAGGAAAAGGCCGCCACGGCCGGGAATCGAACCCGCGTCCTTGAGCTCAGTACGCGCAACGCCTTACCCCCTGAGCCACCGCAGCGAGTTTTCTCCCGGAACTCATGCGGACGTGAATATTCGGTAACCTAAGTAAGACAGGGGCCAAAACATTCACGCCTGTCCCTCCGAAATCAAGGAAGACATTTATTTTGAACAGAAATGAACCAAAATAATATCAAGTCATCACCATCATCATCATCATAATTACCATAATCATTAGTCTGGTTCTGCACAATGCATGAGGAAGGCCTCTCCCAATGATCTCCAGCCATGTTTATCGATTTCATGCTGAATTAACCCTTTTCACCGAAATTAACCCCTGTACTTCCCTTCCCTCCTTTTTCCCGCCAAGAGACCTTAAACTCAATGGGGGTCATCCAAGGACTCGATGAAGGGATGAGCTACGAGAACCCAGTATGTAAGGTACATCACATGAATTTCCAAACTACTTTTGAATATTACCGTGGTGCCGTGTCCGCTGCAAGCTCCGTGTGGCAAACGACGGAGGGTGCCACGCGGCCAACCTAAAAATCACCTTAAAAGTGGTACAAATATGCTCCCAGAGAACAGTCACCTAATATTGGTCGGGGTGGCTCTAGAGTCAAGCGGCAGAGCTAAACTCACAATCGCCCAAAAAGAGAAAATGCTTAGCTAATTACCCAGATTATAAAACGCCCAACCTAGCGAAGAACGGGAAAGAAAAAAAAAGGAACGGAAAGACTCAGTCAGCCACTGATCATGTGCCGGATTTGGCCGACCCTACCGTTTAACTAATTTACCCACACCAAAGAAAATCCACACCATCATCAGGACAGCGTATAAGGCATTCCTCAACCTCGTAATTGTGACCGGGAGACGGACTGACCACCGGTGGAGCACCACAGTAACAAAATGGTCAGTCAGAGAATGGTCTAGAACAAAGAGATGGCCGTTAACTCGATGGAGGGGTGAAATAGCTACATTGGGAGGCATGGTATGGTGTCATGTTATGGCAGGTTCAGGGCCGTAGTGGCAGCGGCTCACAAGTAACGACGCAGGTGACCATATTGCAACAACGGAAATATTTAACAAGAAAATAAAAAGGTAGGCAAGGAAGGAGAAAATAAATGAATGAAGATGTCGCGAAGTCCGGCGTAGCACGCGAACACCCTCTCGCACAAGAACAGTCCGAGTCCAAGCCCGCGGGAAATTTCGCAAGGGGCCTCACAGTTTTGGCGGCGGCGGGAGCGGCGGCGAGTCGAAGCTCAGGTCGAAGGTAACTACCACTGGCGGTCGTTGTCGTTGACGCAGCGTGGCCCCGGCATCCGAGAACAGTCACGGCGCCATGACGACTTGGCGAGGAAGCTGGTCGGCGGGAACACGGGTCGTGCTTGGGGTAGCGCTCGCGCAGTCCGGGCGACTGCCGCTGGAGCGCAGGGTCTTCTCAGGGTCGGCGTACCCGCAGTCCGGTCGACTGCCGCTGGTCCGCAGTGCTACCTCGGCGTAGATAATCCGCTGGTTCCGTCGATCGCTTCTCGATCTTTCTCGAACCCCGAGCCTTGTTCCTCTTCTTTCTCGCCTGCCTTGTGTCGAGCCCACTTCGGATCATCGCTTCTTCCTCTTCAATACGCCAGTCGCGTGCTTGCTGCGTCTTTTCCCCGCGATTTCTTCTGGTGTGTCCCGCGCTCGGTGCTCTTCATGACATCACCCCCCGCAGAAGAAAGTTTCCGGGTGAAAACACGTGTACTTTCACAACTTCTCGCGGGAAAAAACAAAATGCCGACGGATATAAAAAAGTAAAAACTGCAAATATTGTGCGCGAAAGTTATTGATAGCACACTTGACGATTAGGCATTCAAGTTCCCATGAAATTGCTAGAGCATTCCCCCCGCTTTTTACATCTGGCCCTACGTTTTGGCATTCCTTAATCCAGTGAATTGTGGGCGAATACGCTTGCAAACAAAGGCTCAGTTTGAGCACTTAGTTGTCCCCGTGCTAGGCCCCTGGTAGTTACTGCAGGGGCTGGTGGTCTGTTTGCTAGATGAATTCGCTTTCTTAGTGCTAGGTGTCCTTTCGGATGGCCCACACACGAGCTAAGCGTTCCCGCTCGACTGTTGCATAACGGTTTTCTCGTAGGGGTAACGTTCGGCTTGCGTATGAACCCTGGTACGGCTGGGCGCTGTACTGCAGTAGCTGTAATCCTCCCAGGCTTCTCTGTGAGCCGTCTATTTAAAGAACAAACAGTTTGCTTGTTTTGGAGGTGCAGGAAGGGTTTTTCATCCCCATCGATGCAACCTTCTATCGCACTGACGGCCGCTACGCACGAAGACGCCTGTTGTCGTGCCTCGTATTTCTTAAGCATGTTTACGGGAAAGAGGGTGGTCTTTTTGCCCGAGTCGACTTCGTAGTCGAGGTCGTCCTTTTGTCCTCTTTCGTCTTCGAGGTCGTCCTTTCGTATTCGAGGTCGTCCTCTTCCCTTCGGTGCAGTCCTTTGACATATGTAACAGGATTTTACGAGTCGCTCCACGTCGGCATGCATGCTCGGCCAGTAAAATTCGTCGAGAATTCTTTTGGTTGTTTTTCGGATGCCTTGGTGTCCGTCCATGATGCCTTCGTGTGCCCTCTGTAGCACTGCGTTCCTCAAAGGTTGGGGTAACAATACCTGCTTAACTGACCATCCAGATGAAAGGTGATACTTCCGGTAGAGCCATCCCCTGTCTACAACATATTTGTAGTAGCTGCCACTCATAAATGTGAATATTTTCCCCCGATTCCGGAAACAGTCTTTTAGGCTGTGATCTTGCTCCTGTTTCTGCCTGAGCTGATATCTCATCCCCTCCGCCATATTAGAGCTACCTGTAAGCAGCCTGTTGGTTTCTGCAACAGCCATGAGTTTCTTAGAGTCCATCTCCGTGTTAGAGCTGCTCGAGCTTTGAGCTGGTTCTTGACGGCTTTCTGGGGTTGCCCTGGCTTCAGGAACTTGTGCTTGCCATTTCCAGTCAGGGTCGCTGGGCGGTGTGCCTCCTGGCACATTATCCAGCACTAAATCATACAGAGGATCCTGCATGCATTTCGCAAGAAGCAATCCTGGAAAGTAGGGCGTGAGGACCTTGACGTACGCTTCTTGAAGTTGCTGGGCAGTTTTGTCCACGAACACCACACTGGAAGCGTGGCCCGTCACAGAAGAGTCTGGTACAAGATCACTGCGTACGATTACGGTATTACTGCCGGAGTCTCGTAGCGCGGATATCGGCTTCCCGTACATTTCCCCAGTCACCACAGGTAGGTTTTCAACCAGGAACTGGATTTTTGAATCGCTCTTTTCGAGCTGTTCGGGGGTCCTCTCCTGTAGACGTCGGCCCTTTGCTACGGTGCAAGCCGAAACCTGTTTTGCGTCGCCCTCTTTGCCTCGACAGTTCTCGGTTCTATGGCCAGGTTTTCCGCACTTGCCGCAGCTACCATACCGTCCTGAGATTCGACAGTCACTAGCACGGTGGTCTATTTTGCCGCAGATAAAGCAACCTTGGGTCTTCCTCAATTTTGGGGCCTGATTTGCACTCTAGTCTCCTCTCGGTTCGTCTCGCGCCTTACCCAAGTTTTTGATGGCCTGTCCTTCCATGAAATGGTCGCAAGCTTCTGCCATCTCCTTAGTTGTCTTGCAGTTTCTTTCCTTGATAAAGACTCCTAGTTGCGTGTGACAGCACTTCATAAACTGTTCACCGATCATCTTGTCCCGCAGTTCCTCTAAAGTTTTCACGACGCCGGATGTCTCTAGCCACCTGTCAAAATAGCCAGCAAGGCAGGAAACGAACTGTACGCCGGTTTCCCCACCTTCGGCATTCGCGTGCCTGAACTTTTCGTTGTACCCCTGCGAAGTGAAGCGGAATCGTTGAAACAGCGCGAGCTTCACTTTTTTGTAATCTAGGGAGTCCTCTGGGGTCATTCTCCCTATCACCATCAGCGCTTCACCCGCGAGGCACATGCTCAGAGCTACTGCCCATTCACTTTCAGGCCACTTCTGCGAAAGCCCGATTCTTTCGAACCTGACAAGGTAGGCATTCAGATCGGCTCTCCTGTCATCAAACGGCGGAATAAGCTTGTGAGGACTGATCGCCGTTGCATGTCCAGAGACTGCGGACTCAGGTACTGAACGATCACCTTGAGCACTACAGTCGAACACGGATATATCGAACACGGGTATATCGAATTATTGTCTATATCGAACTCATAAATTATCCCCTTGAAAATTCTGTGTAAAAGTATAGGAATTCGTACGTTTATATCGAACCGTATTTTTCCCAACATTGGGTATATCGAACGCCGCGCCAGCTGGAAGGTGGTCTTCGGCGGTCGCTGCACCCCCGATTGAGGTTGAGGAGGATGTGGAGGAATGCGTGGGCATGGCGGAGACTGGCTCGCGGAACTAATTCCCCCTACCGGAACGAATTTGCGCTTGCCCAGTCGGGCCCCGCTACCGGCAGCTGTAGCGTTAGCGGACGGAGCCCGGTATGCTAAATCTCTCTAGGCACACAAGCCCGAACGCTCGGAAAATGTGACAGTGCGAGGTAGGGATGCCCAGACTGCGCACGTCCTTTTTTTTTTTCGGCTGCGTACGTTCCTCGGCTTGCCGAAAAAGAGTTGTTTTTTTTTCTCTCTCTCTGGGTCTGTCTTCCCCCGATGTCGTCCAGGGAAAGGGAAGAGGGAACGAAGGCGCTGGCGGCTTCCTCCTCCTTTTGCATTTCGCTGCTGTTGCTGCTGTTTGGCGAGTTGTCCCGCACCTTTCGGAGATCACTGTTTCTCTCGGAGATGACCATCGCGAGCGCTTTGTTGGAGTCCGTTCAGAGAGCCTTGGAATTTTTACCTTGAAAGTTCTTGTGGTACGTGCGCGCTGTTCTTCTTTTGCGTGCGTGTTGTGCATGGTGTGAGAAGGCGCAGCGTACTGCTGGAATTTCCTAGTTGTGCAGCCTCGAGAAGATCGAGACTAGCGTCTTTAATTTCATTTCCTGGACGAAGAAGCAGGCTAAGATCAGCGATTTTTTTTTCACGGAAATAAAGCGTTCTGTTGCGTCGTGAGTGCGGAATTAGTGCGACGATCGGTGAGTGATCGTCCGCCATAGGTGAGGTCTCAGAGCCCATATTTTTTATATCGAATTTTTCATATATCGAACTAATCGCGATCCCCTTGGAGTTCGATGTATCCGTGTTCGACTGTATCTCTCGCAAGCTCTTGCAACCGGATCTTCATCTCTAACGTCTTCTGCTCCCGCTCGGATGCTTCCTTCGCGTATTCTGCAGCTTCTTTCGCGGCCTCACGCTCTGCCAGCCATTCTTCCTTTACTCGAGCCTGCTCAACCTTCACCCATTCCCGAAGCTCCGCGTCCTTGAAGCCCTATTCCTTTCCTAGGGCGATAGTCTTTTAGAGGTCCATGCTGCCTCTTCCCTCGAGAATTCCACTCGGTTCTACGTCCTGCTCTGCAAGATGTTAAGAAGAGTCCTGTCGTGGACGCCACTTGTCATGTTATGGCAGGTTCAGGGCCGTAGTGGGAGCGGCTCACAAGTGACGAGGCAGGTGACCATATTGCAACAACGGAAATATTTATCAAGAAAATAAAAAGGTAGGCAAGGAAGGAGAAAAAAATGAATAAAGATGTCGCGAAGTCCGGCGTAGCATGCGAACACCCTCTCGCACAAGAACAGTCGAGTCCAAGCCCGCGGGAAATTTCACAAGGGGCCTCACAGGTTTGGCGGCGGCGGGAGCGGCGGCGAGTCGAAGCTCCGGTCGAAGGCGACTACCACTGGCGTTCATTGTCGTTGACGCGGCGTGGCCCCGGCATCAAAAAACAGTCACGGCGCCATGACGAGACAACTTGGCGAGGAAGCTGGTCGGCGGGAGCACGGGCCGTGCTTGGGGTAGCGCTGCCGCAGTCCGGGCGACTACCTCTGGAGCGCAGGTTCTTCTCAGGATCGGCGTACCCGCAGTCCGGTCGACTGCTGCTGGTCCGCCAGGCTACCTCGGGGTAGACAATCCGCTCGTTCCCTCGATTCCTTCTCGATCTTTCCCGAACCCCGAGCCTCGTTCCTGTTCTTTCTCGCCTGCCTTGTCTCGAGCCCACTTCGGATCTTCGCTTCTTCCTCTTTAATCCACCAGTCGCGTGTTTGCTGCTTCTTTTCGCCGCGATTTGTTCTTGTGTTTCCCGCGCTCGGTGCACTTCATGACAAATGGACTCGGGCCGCGCCGGACAAGATTGGTGAAGGTCAATATGAGAGAGCTTCGACCTGCAGTAAACCCTAATAGGATGTTGATGATGATGACTATGAACAGGCCCTCATCGTACCAGCAAGAGAGGGGCTACGAAAACCAAATCGGGGCGGGCCATTGTATGGAAGACAGCTACCCCTCTGCAAAGAAACGACTGCGCACCACGATAGACATACGACCGATCCAGTGACTCGGCCTAATAACTCTCCTTTACCAAAGACATGGATCCCAACCTAAACAAGAATACACGATATACAGGATCAAGTTTGAGAGAAGTTCCAAAATCAGGTGACTGCCGTATACACCTACGCCGGTATGTTCGAAACTACGTGGTAGCAATTGTCGTAGTGGAGTACTTAAACAATATTTATGACTGCATGCCCCTTTAAGGTACAGAAACGAAGAAACGGTGGTTGGAGACAGCCTCATTGCAACCCGACTAACGACAGTATCGTGTAGAAACTTAAACACCACAACAGACACTTAAAGGCGTTGGGCCGTTTTCTCCACGTCGATTACATTACCACTTTAGTAAGGTACACCACTCCACAGTTCAGAAAGTAACAAGGTCGCCTGGACACCCGGACACCAGACTTTGGAAGAGGACGAGGCACCAACCAAGAGGCACGCGAACTGGTTTATCGTGCTGCTTGCGACCACGACTACCGCACTACCCTCCAAGAACGCCGCTAAGAACGTCTTTTTATCCTATGCGTAGGAGTACGATTCTTCCGCTTGCTTGGAGGAGGTATCAATGCAGAAGAATGGCAAACTGTGGAAGATAAACAAACACAAGTATCTACCAAACGATGTGGGCAAAAATGGCCTGTAGGACCATATCACACATTTTCTTACAACACTGCTAAAATCGAGGAAGGGTCCACCCACGCAACCTAGCCATCTCCAAAGGTATTCTCAAAAGAAAATAACTCAGACATTTATATATTCCGCGTCTGTCTAAACATGGGAGGCACATTTGACCAGCCCGTTACATCAAGAAGAGCGCGAGTGGAGAGGACAAGGAAAGTAGCTGCTCTCTCTGGTGGATAAGACTTTATGTTCTATCGCTGAGCTCCTTACCATCTCTACGTCCTTTATCATAAAGCCCAACTATTTCTTCAGTAACAAACATCGTAACTCTATTTCTCCCTCTTCGAAAAAGCAAAAATGTCAGTGCAGCTTAGATTTCTTGAAACAACCTCTTCAAAACACTGATACTGACACTTCCTCGTTCAAAGTGGCCAACACCGAGCCGCGTCAACCTTTTACCATCACATCTTAATTCACAGAAGAGCAGAGGGTCTTTGCCTCTCTTGGGCCACGGGGATTAAAAACCCCTGCTGCTAGTCTTTCTGTCTTCGCTGACCATAAGTTCTTGTGAAGCGTAGATCCTAAATACAGTTTCTGCATGCAAAAACGCTTCAGTAGAGTCAAAGCAACGCTATCTCCTCTTGCATTTAAGATTCATACGTAGAAGTTACCTGCAACTTTTTTGTACACCCATTATTAGGAACTAAACCTATTGCGAACTATCCATTGGATATGTATTTGAACATGTTTTGAAAACCTAAACAATTAAGATTTTTATATGGCCCAGTTGAAAATTTTTGCAACAAGGTGACGAATGTCGAAAGATGAGAGCTGCAGCCAGGTGTTTCTGCGCTAATGTCGCTCTCTTTTTTCGCACTTGGACCATACTTTTTATGTCTGTGACAATTATCGGTATCAAGAGAATAACATGTTATGTATGTCGGCTTTTGCGCACTTGCGGCGTGCTGTCGGGACCTTTCCGAAGAGCCTCAAATTGTTCGTTACGGCGTTCGCACTTCTGTCGCACTGTCCAAGTGGAAACGTGTGCGAGTCTTCAGGATGTTCGTTTTTCAACTACGTGTCTGCTTCTCGTCGTGTCTAGGAATATTAAGCTTGTATGTGTCTTCGTAAAGTAGCAGTAAAAGTTAATAAATTTACTGCCGAGTGCTCCTGAAATTTTGGTCCTCAACTCCGCAGCTATCAAACTCGCACACGATTGTTTATTTCACTGTGTGATGGAGACGGCAAAGTTGCAGGAGCTCACAGGCACTGCAACTGCGAAATTATTTCTTCGTTACTGACTTGGGACTGAAAGCCACCGCTAGTGAAGAAACGAAGGGCGCGTATCACTTCGTCCTAGACACTTAGCCCACGATGCCACAGGCCATGTTGGTCTCGCAGATCGTCGCACAGCCACCGGACACTCCTCTTCGAGGGACGGAATGTTTCTGCAGGCCTTTCGAAGGCATCAACAATGCTTACTGACCTCCTGTTCCGCCAGCAAGATAAAAACAAGGCGATGACAAAAATGCGCATTCTTCACCCTATGCATGTGGCCGGAAAGCACAGCTGTAAACAACACCCAAAACGATTGCCCATACTACGTCGCTTGGCTTTCCGCACGTGGCTCCACAACGCTTAAAACAAAACACAAGTGAAATGTACTTAACCACACCCTTCATTCTTTCACAAAGACATTGGCGACTACTTTATGATCAGTAAGATACACACTGATATTTTCAGGTCTCACTGTAGAAACGTTCTTTCCCAATGTTAAACCAGTGCAGGATTAATAACTAGTGTTTGGTTATTTACTTATTTGTTATTTATTTAGGTATATGGTACTGCCGACGTCTAGTACAAGGTCCTTGGCAGGAGCAGGCGGTAAAAAATAAACAATTTCACCATCTTCCCGTAGGGGAACCCTGAGTAGTATGCGAAAAGCCATGGGGTCGAGGAGAATGAGGGTCGGTACAGGAGGAGAATGAGGGGAGCGGAGTGCGCGCACGCGTCATTTATACCAGGGCGCTACAGTGGCGCCTCCAGCGGAGTATGCAGCGGCTACCGTCGCGCCTCTAAACCTAAGCTGCTTCGCATTATCGCACGCGGACCCGCACGTGTTGCCATTCGTTGCGCAATCCCGGAGAGGAGAGGAGGAATGCCGGGGAGGAGAGGAGATTAGACAAGTAGAGAAGGGGCCGGGAGGAGGATGCGCATGCTTAGTGGGGGTGTGGACGCCGGACAACGGCGGAGGGAACAGGCGCGACCATAAGCTGTTCCGCATCTAAAAAAAGACGCGACATGAAGAAGTGAAGGAGGACGTATTTGGTAATACGCCTTACCGAGAAAGGTTTATGTGTAGTGGCATCACTGTAGGCACAATATAAAGAGACACAAAAAGGGCACCCAAAAAGAAGGCAGAAGCGTAAATGCAATATAGCGCACGCATGCGCAAAAAGATAACTTGTCACAGAAGTAGCAGCCCACTAAAATGGACGAAGTACAAGGCATCTATTCAGCAGCGATTTTATCCCAACGGAACGCGACAAATTGAGCGAAAATTGTGTTTTACGCGAAGGTAACAACTTTACTAAAAAAATAAAAGAAATGAAGAAAGCACGTTTGACTGTCTGTAGGAGGAAACCAGGAATTTCTACAATAGACCCACAAAGCACTACTGCACAGAATAATCATCAAGGTACAACTCGGGACGAACACTACAGGATATGCGACGGGAATGTTGTTGGACGGGGGAAATGTAGACAGGATGTTATTTTTTTAAAGCAGTCATGAATGATTCAACCGCACTGCATTTTGCAACGTCAGCTTTAAGCCGATTCACCTCGCGTATCCTAAGGCGACAGAATGAATTCTCAAAGCTGTCTGTTTTGCATGAAAATAGTTTTAATGTGTTTCAATATTGCGAACGAGTGGAACGCCTAATAACTGGTTCAGTATAACCATCCCTACTAATCCCGAGCTTGAACTGAACAGCAAATACATATATTTCTGTCTTTCCTTATATCTTCTCACTTCCCATTTGGTTAACTGTGCTTTATCCAAACGTAAACTAGGTTACCTAGGCCAACCGTAGCTATTATACATGAAGCGAATAGCTTTCCTTAGAATGTTTTCAAATTTAGTAATGTTCAACTCCGCATGAGTGTCCCAAACTACAGACGGGCACCCAAGTATGGGTCTAACAAAAGCTTTATGGGCTAACAATTTTGTTTCCTGCGTGGATTTTCGTAAAGTTCTCCTCAGGTACTGAAGGCTGCGAATAGCTTTCTTTTGAATGTATGCAATATGTTCGTTCCACTTCAAATCGGAAGAAATAATAACACCTAAATACTTCAAATGACCCACACTGGCAAGCACATGATCTTTGATGCAGTAAGCAAATTTTAAAGGCTCTCGATTTCGCGTAATGGTCATTGCTACAGTTTCTGGTACGTTAATTTTCATTTGACATTTTTCACACCATTGTTTAATTCTTTCCAGCGATGCGTTTAAAAGGGCCTGGTCTGCAGGGCTGTACACTTTCTCATACAGAACGAGATCGTGCGGGAATAGACGTACAGTCATGGACAATTTAAATACGAACCGCGGAGCGCAAAGCCAAAGATACCGGTGCGGTCACCTGGCAGAGGCCGTGAAAAACGCACGGACATGCGCAGTTGATATTACGGGAGCGAGGCTGCGTGTCCAACTGCGATATGTTGCCCTGTGCTCGCTCGCATGCTTGCCTCGTCGTCATGCCGCAAGAGCGCTGCGAGCACTGCAAGTGCTACCGCCGCTGCAGCTGAAGGTGTTAGTCGCGTTGAGAGCAATGCGGCGCGTAATTGCTTGCAGATGCGGCCAGTGCTTCTGCGGGAAACGCGTGCACGCTCTCGCAAGGCATACTGTTGAGCTCATCATGCTTTCTTGAAAAAAAACCAGCGCACAGAAATGGAGAGAAAAATAAATGCATGCCGCCTAACTTCTGACGGCACTGCGTTGTTTTACGTGCGTGGTGCAGTGGCTCGGGAATCGAACAGTGAGCTGGAAGCGAACAAGAATGCGCCTTTTTTCGACGGATCGATTCATGGCTGGGTCACTTGGCGGATTCGATGCTTGTAGCAAACAATAGCTATACAACAATAGTTCATCTCAAATCATATGCATTAAGTGCAATCATTGTGTTGGCTGGGAAAATTACTGGCAGATTTCTAATATTCCTACAAATTAGGAAGATATGCCGGTCCAACCATTCTATAGGACAGTTGCCCTTGCACAACAGTTTTGGCGGCCCTATTTTCTCGTTTTTTTTTTGGCAGGCACCTCAGTGCTTATAGAAATCTGCGGAGCGGCCATTCGTGGGCATGGTTTGGGCGTAACTCAGCTGTCCATCGTTATTTTCTTGAGTTACTGCATTCCACATGCAAAGCTATCACGGCAATGTGACGCCGGCACACACGGGGAGCAGGCGCTCGTGTGAGCCGAGCACACAGTGGCCGCAGATCTCCAGCCGCATCGATAACAATTGTTTTCAGCGCTCTTATGGCATGGCGACAAGGCAATCATGCGAGCGAGAAGAGGGCAACATATCGCAGTGGGACACGCAGCCTCGCTCCCGTCATCTCAAGTGCGCATGTCCGTGAGTATTCCACGGCCGCTGCCAGGAGACGGTACCGGTATCTTTGGTCGTGCGCTCCGCGGTTCGTATTTGAATTGTCCATGACTGTACCTTTACGAAAAGAGCATCTGTTAGCAAAATGGAGAGACGAGCTAGTTGGTTCGCAATTTCCATGAGTGAAACTTAAGCGCAAAATTTTTCACAGGGACGAGAAAGGGAACGACACAGGCGCTTACTATAAACTGAAAGTTTTAATGAAAACGAAACACATTTATACCACCCCCAGACTGAACAACCCAGCACGTGTGCCCTTCGCACATGCGTACGGCCGTACAAGAGAACCGCCCCATTCCCTTCCCTTTTCTCTTCTCCTTTCCCTCATCCTTTACCCCCTCTCCTTGAGAAGTTGCACTTCTTTATCTAAAATACTCAGTGACGGGTGACTTATGCAATCGGGACCCTTAATCCGGATATGGAAGGCTTCTGCAAGTTCCCTGGTGGCACGGTCTGTGTGCTTAAAAACTACTACCGTGTCCGTGAAGAGTGGCTGACAGCGTGGCTGAAAACTGCATTTTGAACAGTGCTGCGCCAGGTGTGTGTAGGGCTTTCCTTTCAAAGAGGAATGATGCTCCCTCAGGCGTACATTAAGACAGCGGCCGGTCTGGCCGACGTACACCCGGCCACATGACAAGGGAATGCAGTACACAACATTGGTCATGCAACGAACAAATTGGAGCCCGTGTTTTATCAAACAACCTCGTGGGGGGAATCGCCCCGGGAATCGAGCCTGTTGCTCACCATGGCGCATAAACTGCCCAGCTTGTTCCTGGCCGAGAACACCACCTTGACGCCGAATCTGTCAGCTGTCTTCTTGAGGCGATGCGACAGCGCATGTACATAGGGAATGACTGCCACTTTTTTGCTCTGGTCGGTATCTGTTATGTGATGCGCGAACCCTTTGAACTGTTTCACAAGACGCTCACAGATTGCCTAGAGGATGGAGAGGGAAAACCCTGCGTTCTCCAGCCGAACTACTTGTGCATTAAAGCTTTGTTGCGCCAAATGATAACAGGACTTGCTGACTGCGGATTTGAGACACGTGTGGGCTATCCCGTTCTTAACAAGCTTGGAATGAAAAGAGGCGAAGTTCAAGAGTGGCTTATTAGAACGGGGCGCGCACATCCAGCATGTACGGTGCCGTGAGAAACGAAGCTCGAGGTCAAGAAATTTCAAGGTGCCTTCAACTGGAACCTCGGTCGTGAACTTCAAACCTTCACCTTTCGCATTGAAGGCACCAAGAACAACACATTGGAAGGACTCCATTTGTACGTTGCAGCCCAGAACCAAAAAATCGTCCACATAGCGGAACACCTTAGTGGCAACGCCCTGTAGAGCGAGCTGCAAATCACAGTCAACCTTGCCCAGGAAAATGTTGCTCAGGACTGGAGCCACCTTAGACCCAATGCACACTCCCGACTTTTGTACGTATACTTTATCTGTTATATCACTGATAAAATTAGGAAAAGTAATGGCCCTATGGCAGACCCTTGCGGAATACCGGACTGTATCGGCTGCGGACTTGAGCGGACACCTTCAATGTCTATACTTTGGCACCGGTGTGAAAGATAAGCTTCTACCCAAGACAGGAATCAATATTTTTTTAGAATAGACTGAAGTTTCAGGAGTAGCTTTTGGTGACATACGCGATCAAATTCTTTTTTTCAAAATCGAGAAATATAATGTCAGGCGGCCGCTGTTTATCCAATACAGGAGCGAAGTCATGAACAGTTTACAGTAATTTGGTGGTTGTTGAAAGGCCTTTCCGGAAGCCGTGTTCACATGCAATAATTATGTTATGGTTTTCTAAGACAAGTGAGTTTTACTGGTGACGGGCATGAGTGTAAGCTCTTCCATTACGCATTGGATCAACCATTTGTTTTGCGTTTTTGAGGCATCCACATTTAAGTCCCCGGGAGTGACTCCGCGTGCCCTGTGACCGATCGCCAGTGAGAACTGCGTTCACATGAAGCACTTCGTGTTATATTTGGGTGCGTTCGGTGAGATGTATACCGTGCAAATTAAGATTACATCCCTTGTATTAACGGAACACACATCACCGGAGTGGACTTGCATTATGCGGATTATTCGCAGACCCAGTTAACATAAACTATGCGGTTTGCACTTGACAAGAGGGCTTTCAATGAGCGCAAGTGGTAGACGTGGGGCTGTGCTCGTTGAGTACGCAATCTGTCTCTCCGTCTTACCGTGCGGGTGTAGCTTATTGGGTAAGATAAGAGCCTCTATCAGGGTCAGAGCTCGATTCCTGGTGGTGCCAGTAATTTCTTTTATTTAGCCTGCTTAGGGGTTTCTTGTGGAGCCGCCTTGACGAAACCATTGGCCGGCAGAGGCAGACCGCTCTGCTTAAAAATCATCGTCTCCTAGAAGCCGCAGCTCAACCCACTACCTCCTGCGTGCTGGCGTTGCGTCACATTCTAGTATTTGGTGGCAGCCACTCAGGGCTCGTTCAAAACGGTTAAAACTTCAGAATACCGCTGCATATTCCGTTTTGTACGCTCCTTGAATACACCGTCAGGCACGTATTACAGCCTGCGAACATTAAAATTGAGCAGTACGGCCCCACTCCCATACGCGATGCTTGCGAACTATACTAAACGAACAGCGGTTTACGGCAAACTCAGCAGCACAAGCCAATTACCCCTTACCTTTCACGGGCGATAAGATTAGAACTGGGCGTGGGCACGCTTCACCAATAGCAACATCCGTGCACGCAGAACGGGAGATTAGAAGCTGCAACGGGTCGCCTAAATATCTCGTTCGTTTGGCCGCTTTCTGCCGGAGTCATTTCTTGCAGAAGCTTAACAATTTACCATTCTAGAATATTGGCTAATTGCACACTTGGCTAATTGCGCACCAATCTAAAAGGCGCCATTTCCGAAAAAAAAAACTGAAAATATGATGGCAGACTTTGAAGCGTCAGGTAAGCAGCCAGTCTCGCAATGTGTGTTTTTTACATAATATCAGCTCACGTAAAGTTTTAATTTACATTTATTTCACGCACTTTACCACCTAGGTGCGGTTTCAACGAGCTCTCGCCGTTCACGTATTATTTGAGATAACAACCGTACTACTCAAAAGCGCATGGGGCGTGGAAACCTGTTTTTACGTTTGTGGAGCTTTCGGTCCTATTAAATAAGCGCAAGGCGCGCGAATGGTGTATCTACATTCTCAGCAATGTCTTCTATCAATGGAGGTCAACTTGTTTCTACACTTTAGCGTCCCTATAAGCAAGAAAAACTAGCAAATAAAATGCACAAGCAATTCATTTAAACCCCTGACACGGAATTGCTCGCTGCGCTCAAATATCACAGAAATAGCTAATGCAAATAATTAATACAAGCGACACCGACTTATTACATTAAGGCCTTCAACTCTAGCAAAGCTGACTCCGGAATTCTGTGAACAAAATAATACGGTTATCTTACCAATGAACCATGTCAGCACGACCTACGAAATTGTTGTCAGTGGAAAGGCTTTAAGTGGGAATGATGTTTGTAATGATTTTATTGAGTATTTTATTTCTCGTGAGCCCAAAAATATGCCTGACACACCGAATGAGTTTGGTTTACTTCATATTAAAAACACAATTTTTCTTAATCCCACTACCAACTCCAAGATGGTAACCGTTTTTATGAATTTCATACACGGCAGATTCACTGACGCGGGTGACCTTCAGATAAAATCAATAAAATATGTGACATACATCTAGTCACCCATGCTCGCTGTCATTTTCCACATGTGCCTTGAATGTGGAGAATTTTCGTTTGTTATGCAGGTAGCCAAAGTATCTGCTGTTTATAAGAAAGGGGTTAGGCATTATTTATTTACAGGCAAGTCTCTGTATTGCAAGCTTTTAAAGGGTCTTGTAAAATTAACACACACTCTAAGCCTAGTTTCTTGCAAAGCATAATATGTATAATTTTGACGCACAGTTTGGTTTCGCGAAACACAAATGTAACAGAGACGACCTTACTTGCTCTAAAAAGTATTTTACATTCTCTTGAAGAGAAAAGGCTCTTCTCGCTGTTTTTTAGGCCGCCAGTGAAGCATTCCACTACATAAAATATGATCGGCTTCTGAGACGTCACGTCTGGGGGTCCCAGAAACGGCCTTTTTAGGCCCCTTTTTAATTTATATATCATTGGTATTCTGACCAGTTCAAAGTCAGCAAAAGATATCATGTATGCTGAGGACGTAACCTACCTGTTTAAATCTTATTCCTAAGACGCTACTATTGATCAAGCAAACAGAGCATTGTGAACAAAAAAAAACCAAGCAACTCCTACGGTGTTGAATCCCAAAAACAAAGCGCACGAAGTACCGGACATACTTACAATTGGCAGCAACCACATCAAGTTCCTGGAAAAAACGAAACTTTTAAAGGCCACATCCAATAGCCAACGTTGTTGGGATGAACACGTTGACACAGTTAGGACTGAACTTCCTCGAGCTGTAGGGTCAATATACATTTATTGTTACTTGCTACCAACCAAAGTAAAGTTTCTGTTGCATGATCATCATCATGACCAGCCTATCTACGCCCACTCCAGGGCAAAGGCCTCTCCCATTCATCTCCAACTACCCGGTCCTGCGCTAACTTCGACCAATTTATCCATGCAAACTTCTTGATCTCATCAGCCCATCTAACAATTTGCCACCCCTTGCTACGCTTGCCTTCTATAGGGATCCGCTCTGTTACCCTTAATGCCGAACGGTTATCTTGCCTTCGCATGACATGCCCTGCCCGCGCCCATTTCTTCTTCTTAATTTCTGCTAAAATGTCGTTAACACGCGTTTGTTCCCTCACGCACTCCGCTGTTGCACAGCTACTAATAAATGTAGCAATTGAATTGCGCCCACTTGGTGTGAGGTACGACCATTGCTTTAAAGGACGAACATATTTACGCGCTGCAGAACGTGACTTTGCGTGGAATAGTTAACAAAACATACTCCGATCATACAGTTGAGATATTTTCGCGATCAGGGTGTGTAAGATTATCCCATTTCTGTGATCTCAAAATGGATTGAAAGGTGTATAAATATTTCTCAAAACATCTCAAGCCTGACAGACTTAGCGGCTCTCCGTCGTTGCCGTCTTGTCTATGCTAGCAGACGAAAGGAATATGCTGATTTCTAGCTATCTATATGTCATGACAACTGCATCTGTGACTTTGTCGTAGGTGTATGTCTTGTTATTATTTAAGCAGCCGAACAACTGACAGCTAAGGGGACACTTTTTGAGGTTTCACAAATTCAAGCACCTTTCTTTTAGCTATTTGCGTTGCCTCCGAAACGTCTTCGCCAATTGAAAATTCTCAACATTTAAGCTTGTGCGAAAATGACAGGATGAGTTGCTTGTGCTTAAAAAATATCAGTTTAGCTATGACAGTTCATTTTGTCGCTTCTTGGTGTTTCTTAAGCGTATAAAATGGCTCAAAGATCGGACTGTTTGTTTAAATTTGAAGTTTTTCGGAACCTAATTACATTCTTTTCTGGCTCAGTCCAGTTTTCTTAGGGCTCATCTTCTATCCCAAAATAAGGCACGTTTCAGCGTCTGATCCTCCCATATGCGTCCTGGCACCTTTATGTAATTCTTGTGAGCTGATCTGGGACATCCCGCAAAGTCACTATTTCTTTTACTGCATCGCCGGAAACGCCTGTTCTCCCTGAGGCCAAGGCTAATTCAAGCGCCGGAGCTCTAGTAGTTGGAGCAACGATTTCGTAGATTTTTCCTTTGTGTTTATTAGTCCTGCCAACAGCACGTCTTGTCCTGCTAGAAGTTTCTCTGTGGTCTCAAGAGCTTCGGTAAACTCCTCCGACTGAGCTTTAGACATCGAACCCGGGTTAGATTTAACGTCCCCAGAAAGAAAAAGGAGCATGTCGAACACCGCAAAGTACAGAGAACACAGGAGTAAAACAGAGCGCGTTAAGAAGTCATTACACTAAACTGGGCACGACACCACGATCAAACAGCAGTTGTTGCTCTTTATACATGAAGTGCGGCGTAGGTAACTCACCTGCAAGAACAGTATTACGCTGTATCCTAAATGCAATTCCGTGCCCCAAGTGGAAGCTCGCTGATATTTCAATCCTCTTTCGCTAATGTCTGTCGCTGTCCCAAAGCGTAGTTTTGTTGTCACATATTCGCAAAGCTCAATTCTCTGTTCTGCGGTGGAAGTGCGGCGGTGGGGCAAGGTGGTGCGGCGTCATCGGAGCGCAGTGTGCACGCGACTGGAAGCATCGAGCAAACGGCCCAAGTGATGGCCACCTGCAAGGGCCGTAACTTAATTGACAGCACCCTCTATGCGGTGCCTTGCCCGAAGTGGAAGTTAGCTGGCCGGTATTGGCCGGTCCCCCGAGTGGGAACAGAACCCTTCACCTGGGGTATACCACGTACGCTACCAAGGGATACCATCTACGCTACCAATATCGGTCTTGGGGACAATATCTACGCTACCAACTAGCTTGCATTACCAATTACATTACGCTACCACTATCATACGCTACGGCGGCTACCGCTACCATTACCACCAGGCTAGGTTCTGTGCTAGCTGCCATCTAACTCAGTACCACCCAACTAACCATGTACCAACTAACTACGTTATGTAACAACCGCCAGTATTCTCACCAGGCATGCTGCAGAACTTGTGAAAGCTTTCCACTTGAAAGTAACAAACAGCAAGATAACTGAAACACCTTTTTCCCAGAACCGTGGAAGAGGTTCTCCTTTTTCCCCTTCCGTAAGTACGCCTACTCAGCTAGCCAGGGGGCGCAGCAGCGTCTGTTTTCGGCGACGACCAGGCTAGCGAGTCTGCTCGGGTCCTGTCACCCCCCCCCCCCCCCCCGCAATGGTGCGGCAGACAGCCCAATCCGCCACTATGCCGCTAGCCGAGCCGACCGTGCTTTTCTTGGCTGTAAGCACCGATGGGACCGATGCCGCTCCTCCTGTATCTGCTTCCTCGGCTCCCAGTACACTTGAGGACGCAGAGCGAGGGACGTTGACGGACCGGCAGCTTATCCCAAATACGCTACACCAGCTATGCCTCCTATGGCCTAACGACGCCCTTGGAGGTCACCGCTACGCAAACAGCAGCCGGGAGAGTGCACGGTACAAGGAGCGCAATTTGTACACGGTACAAGGAACGTCCCCGAGGACGTCCGGTGAAGACATGGACTTAGGTCCGTTTCTGCCTGCGATATGTTTGCAACTTACCTCAGCAATCCTTGAGGCATCGTACCCGTCGGTTTAACTAAGCAGCGTCACTGTGCTTGCTTGTGTTATCTCTGCAGTAACACGGAAAGATAAAAAACACAGATTGAATAAACAAAGCATATCCACAATCATAGTATTCATTACTGGTGTCTGTGGTATTATAAACACAAGATATCATGCTGCCTTATGACAGCGAATGAATGCAATCCATAAAAACAATGGTGCACTGCGCATAATGCCTGTATATGCGTGGCTGTTATTCGCATTAGAGTCAAAGCGCAGGAAGCAATCAAACTTTGCAGGAACTCAATTGCAGTAGCACTGTTAAAAAGTTCTATTTTTATGCCACCCTAACGCGACATATTTATTACTCCTTCGTATCTTTACCGACGAAAATTAGGCTTATATTGCGCCTTTCAGGCGGCAGATACATAGCAACCGCTGTGGGGTTTAAGCTGTATAGGCTAATTGCTAACCTCAAAAAAGCTTTGTGTGGGCATGTGGAGGCATGCCGTGCGGGCATGCCTCCCCTGTGACAATGCGTCCCCTGTGATCCACTGTGCTAGATCCGCATGCCTCCCCGCTGCGTATCCAGCAGCGTCGATCAACTACCACCTAATAATCCTAATAATCCTAATAAAACAATCAAATAGAGCAAGGCGTGAAACAAAACAGTCGTTGCTTTTACACGATAATACCCTTTTCTCGATAAACCATGGAATATTCACCAGCTCATATCTACATTTCGCTGAAATTAGGGCTACCGAAGGACACTCGTACGATAGTAAGGAGTTACCCATTCCTCACAAAGTTTACTAGGACAGACACATTTTCTTACCTCCAGCGCCGCCAAAAAACTCCAGCACTACAACATTGGCGCCCAAGTAGCGCGGTGCGCGTTCGTTTCGTGTTGAGGCATGCTTTTTTTGCTGGTAGAAAACGCAGGCAGAAAAGCAACGACTATTTTTATCACTGGGAGCCATTACATTCTGGGTCCACGCAATCCGTGAAAAAAGCCAATGAACATGAAAACGCCAACATAAGTATACGTCATATTCGGTTTTGGCGTATTTAAACTGAGTGGTCAGCTTGTTTGAGATTTGCCAAGCATGGCGCCGCACCTTAATGCCGATTCACTTGTTTCCCAATTGAACTGTGCCGGCGCCAACATTGTCATCAAACTAAAAACAGAAATTAAACTGTGAAACACCGCTTTAAACGAGGACAGGGAGAGAAAAAGACACAGACACTAGCGCTGGAGGCCTTGATTGATGGAGGCCTTGATTATGAATAGAAATAAACTGAAATGGTCCCCGATGAAAAATAAGAGCGAGTATATGGTGTGTCATTACATGCCTTTAAAAATGCATTTGTTTCCATCTTTGTAAGCACCACAAGTTCTCCCAGAAATTATACGGGCAGTGAATAAGGTCCAGATCAGAGTAAAACGAGTAAGAGGTAAATATTATAATTATAATGTGTCTTGAATCTGTTCCAGCGCCTTTAGTTGATGCGGCAAAATGAGGACGAAACTTAAAACACTGCATCGCTTTGCGAAATCTTTGAATACTTACGCTACTATTTGAAATTTGTAACATACACAAGAAATTCTGTTTCTTGCAGAAAGGCACAACAAAATGTTCTGCTGAACATGTTTGGAATGTTTAAACAATGAAGAGACATACCTAAGACCTGTGGCTGCATACGAAATTTTACGAATTATAGAAGAGAAAGTGGATTTAACAAGCCTTTGTTATCAAGAAATGTGCATCTACAAGAACACGCCCCGAAGAAGAGCATGACGTGTCGACACTGCCAACGAAACGATCGGAAGAGCCACAGTTTTTCTCAAGAGGGACAGTATTTGTTTTGTGAAAATATTACCGCAAAGTTCGCGCGGAAGAAATTGTAAAATTGTTGTTGGGAAGCATACGAAACTACAGCATAACTCCATGGCATTGTCGAGGGCGACATGAGTTTTCTGTATGTATATGTTGATGCGATCATCATGCCAGTTTTCACTGTTACTACCTCCGAAAGCTGCGTTGCCATGATAATTTATTCGACATGTTTCACAGAACGTTGTAAATTGCAGAACGCAATGGCCTGCATCAAGCATAACCAACAAAACCAAAATTAGTACCAAGCCTGTTTAATTCCCTGAGATGGTATCGGGAGGTATCGGGAGGAAAGAAGGCCGCATAATATTTGACGTTAAGGTAAACGTTACTCATAGAAGCCTAACGACATTTACCAGCCCCCACAGCTTGATATTTGGCCTTACTAGAAACTCAGTGTTAGGCTGCCTAATGTTCAGCCTAACCAAAAAGATGGGATAATTAGTTTCGGCCAGTTGTTGCTCCTGGTATGTTCTGTTTCATGTCAGTCCCACTACTGACATCGTGTCTGATATGCACAGGGCAGCGCACACTCGCTGAGCTGTATTGTAGAATGATATTCATAAAATTGTGTGGATTGCACAAGTTCAAAATTATACAGTGTTAAATATCGGCATTGCAGCACTATTGGAAGAAGTGAATCGTCCAGTGCTTTTACTCTGGGTTCTTAGTTTTGTCCGCTTGCAAAGTGCAAGCGGTGCCAGAAACTTAATAGTTATATCGTTATGTTTGAATTAAAGGATATGACGGAAGCCCATCTGGTCGGGATGCATTTTGAGAAATGAAGCGCATGGACGCCGACCACAACACAGTTACGTTTCGGCTCTTACACTGTAGCCTTGTTGACGATAAAGTGCGCAATGCAACAATGTGGGAGCCGAAACGTAAATATTTAAACCTACAAACTTTATGGTTGGTGTCGTTGCCTTTTGTTGCTCAACATTGTTTTATTGTCGCAAAGTTCAGACGACCGCCACGAGATCGAAACATTGCGTTCACTTGCGCTAAGTTTTAAAAAAGTGTACACTTACCAACGCTAAGGCGAACCACTAGTAGTACAAAAATAAAAACCTTTCGTTTTTGATGTAGGTACAATCACAAACGGGTAATAAGTTCTTCTGAAAATTTTCATGCCTGATAGGAAACGCTTAGCTTCCATGCTAAAATGACGGTGTTTTAGAACACGCAACACTGGAGTAATTTGTTCCTGCCAATATCTATTGAACAATTTGGAGGCACGTACGTAGAATAAAAAACACTAATTAGAAAAGATCCCAACCCCACATGCAAACTATGTCAACCAATAAATAGCAGTATCAACGTGGCTGTATTGTTGAAGGTAATATGCAGTATAACGCCATTTATTTCAAGCTAGGTGCTTGTAGACAGGCCGTTGTAGGAAATTTCGTAATAATCACATAGCCTCACGGTATTTTACAAGGTAACTTGCGTCCGCTGTGCGTCCAGTGAGTCTACCAGTGACGATGGCTGTGCAGTGACATTCGAACACGGGAGCAGTGACCGGATTTCGCCCAGTTGTGTGGAAACGTGAGCAAGCATATCTTCCTTTGAACCCAAGCTTTAGTATTCGCAGTGATGGCGTGTGTAACGTGAAAATGCCCTCCAGGAAAGCTCGCCTTCTCTGATGATGATGATGGATATTCGTGGGTGAAGTGAAAAAAATGCTTCCGTGGCCGGAATCAATAGCAGCATCTCTCGCGTTATGAAGGCGGTGTCTATCCGATTGCTCCATTTCCACATGGCCGAGACTCGGCTCAAACTCTAACAACCAAAGAATCCGTCACGAGAAAGCTCCGCATCGTCGTCGTTAGACGGAGGGGTGCCTGATTTAATCGGTAGTACAGCACACAACCTATCGTGGACCACTTGAAATTCATATCATCAGAGAAAAAAGAAACACTTTTTATATTTAGCTTATACTGAAATTGCTCTATTTCCATTCAGAAATCGCTTTTTGCTTTCCGGTAGACTTATCTTTAGGCACGTGTAATCTGAGGTCTTGTAACTGTGGCCGCAACCTCGGTTTAACCTCCGGTCAATGGAAATTTGTCTCATTAAAACAATTCGAAAGTTACGTCTGTCAGAGGTTTAACGTCCAGTCGGCCCGTTTGATTTCAGGAATTGGTCGTCGACAAGACGTTTGAGTTGAAATTTTATGACGCCTGTACAGTTGAGAGGCATTCATTATGCACAGATTTCACATTTCTGCGGAAACAATCTAAACATAAACATACCTTCTTTATGTTTTGCGCTAGCGCCTGGGTACCCGCGATATATCGATGTGTGCTTAGAGCTGAAATTGCATTTCTCTCCATGTTTAGACGTTAATTTAGACGTTACTTAGACGGAATTAATTTAGACGTTACTTACTTTAATTTAGACGTTACTTAGACGGAAAATATTATTTACCTAAATACAACATCCCAGCCCATGCCTTGAATAAGGTCATTTCTTGGTTTGTTTTCGATAGTTTCTTACCTGCAGAGAAGAAAGTGAGAATATTGAAAGGCATCTTCTTGCCCTCGTTGCGCTCACTTCATTTGGCAACGAGTGTAGTCGAGGTTAAGGAGCACCACAAGGAGCACCACAACTACACGTTGCGTTATAATGAGCATATTGTTCCTTTGCGCCGTGACATTTTCCTTCTCGCTTTTGGTGCCGTTTGAAATGAATACGAAAAAGGTAGATACCGATTATACAATTACCTACAGTTTTCATTGGCCTCCCAACAATGCCTATTGGTCTCTTCTAAAGAGCTTATAGGTGCTGCAATATGGATAGACCGATATTCTCCGTTTATTTCAAAATTACCTAACTGCAAACGCCTTTTTATCACCGCTTTTCCTGAGCAGTTACTGATGAGTAATTCTAAACTACTTGAAAAAGAGAATCCCACATGACGCAAGGTTTCTAGTTGTGCAGACAGTTTTTACGAACGGATTTTCTGTTGGAGGGGAATAGCAAAAACCCCCGCGTGTTCGAGATTCGGGCGCACGTTAAAGATCCCCAGGTTGTCAAAATTATTCTTGAGCTCTCCACTATGGCGTGCCCCATCTTCTGTGTAGCGTCGGTGTGTAAGACCTCGTAATCAATCAATGAAGCTTTCAATAATGATGTAAAATATATCTTTGGCATGACGATTTGTCATGTTGTAGCTACGTGGCTCAGAGATAGTAGCTACTACTAATGTTCTTCATTATGAATGTTGCGGTTGCCAAGGCTGCATGAAGAACACACCTACTGGAGTCTATTGTCATGGGATCCGGTGCAACTAATCTGTGCAATAGACCGGGTATTTTATGACTGGCAACCAAGAAAATAAACAACTGCTGATGCACAGAATATATTTCGTTCAGTTATCCAATGTGCACTGGCGTACAGAAATAAATGCATGAAACTTCGCAACGCGGCAAAGTTGGGACGCTCCTTTGTTACTTCGCCTAATTATCAACTTCATTCGCCGCTCTAGGAAGTGGTAGTAGTGTGGGTAATAGATAGCTTTCAACACTTTCGGCCCGTATCTGCTGGATATGTGACTGTCATCAAATTAGGAAATTTTCAGGGCATACATAAGTGTTTCTGGCAGGCTGAATTATACGTTTATTGCTTTCAGAATGAACTAGTATTAGCCATTCTCGGCGAAGCTGGATCAATAAAAATCAGGTTTCTGATCAGAGTCAATTTTATAACCAAAATTACTCAGCTTTAATATGATGGCATAAATGATTCATTACCAGATACTGACGAGACTTCAAGTATAAAAGTCGTGCACACTGAAACAAAGACACTTTTGCTGAATGTCAGATACAGCGTTGCCACTAATGCGGATTGGTCAACAAGTAGAATTCCACAAAACCTCTTTGAATGGTTTGGTTAAAAGTCTTCAATTTACATACGGCAGGGGGCATTTATCTAAGCTTACCTACATAATTCTCGGTACACGATCACCGACTTGCCTACTGATTTTTTTCCGCCGGCCTCACATAACGCATCGCTATCTGTGGCAACAACTCCCAAGCTCGTCTAAGCTGAGGACGAGGTACAAAATAAACACCCAATAGTATCGCCATATCTAGTTTAGCTTATACCAGTTTTCCGTCACTTTCAAAAACTCTGATAACTCTTTCTGGGATGAATATTTCTAAAAATACCTTGATGATTTACTTTTTTTTGGTGACAATACCCAGTGTCTAGGGTAATTGTCCACACACCATTTTATCCATCAGAGTAGTAGAAGCTTTTTAGAAGTTACGTAATACAGAGTAATACAATACACAGTAATGCAGAGTGATAAGAGTAATACAACCTTTTTACATTTTGCCTGAAGTCGGTATTACAGCAAATAGTTTATTTTTTTGGAGTTACTATTTGGAACAGTTCACTCAAATTTTGTAAAGCCGAAAGAACAGAGAATGACTTATACACGTTTTAAAGTGCTAATACATGTGTCCGTGTTGCTTTTGATGACTTGGAAGGTACATTTGTTTGGTGTGGTGATGATTTTATTGCCTAGTGGCCCATGAGCTATCTGATAAAAGAACGCAGAAACATGTTTTGTTTCGCGAATAGTTGGATGGAGCGCGCATCGGTTAAATGTGCCTATTAAACTACGCGTACTGGGGTAACGTTTATTGATAAGAAGTGAATATAAAACTTTTTGAGGCACGTAAAAAAGATGTTGGCTTCATGTCACGCTTCCTGGGGGTGGAGGGTTTATACAGATATACAGAGGCAGAAAAACATGACCCCTGAGTTCATCACTGTCAGCTGCCACATGCTGCTTTTAGACAATGGCCTGGTAACCAACAGATTATGATTTGGAACTGCAAAGAGTATGCTAACTTAATAGTGTTAGGAGGGTCTTCTACACTGCATTCCTGGGAGCATTAGCTAAATACAAAACTTTCACTACGCTTCTGGGAATCTGGGAATATGACCGACTGGTGTATTTTTTTGTGTGTGAGTGTTGTACAACTGATGTAAAGTGGGCATTACGGCAAAGTTATAACAGTTTAATACTGCATTTCAAGGATAATTAAGGATGTTGAACAACTTAACATGATTTAAAGAGCGGATCCTTTACTCTGATTGTCAACTTTCGATTTGATTTGTTGGGATGACTGCGCGGATGTATTTGTTTGATGCATGATACCTTCCTGTTCAATCTTTATTGCAATATATTCGTGTATGTAATCTTGTTACATATTCCTTGGTTTTTTTAATGGCTCTCATTGTACAATGCACACAGTGCACTAATACATTAATGCTTGTAATTTTATTTTTATATACGGTTTGTTTATTATGCAGGTGAACTTGACCGCTTGTTCTGTACGTTCCTTTCACTCTGTTCTATTGCTCTAATATTTACCCTTTATTAAGGCGCAAATTCTGACGAGATGCGGACGCAATGTATTTATTCGGGACCTTTCGCACGACACCACATTTTAGACCATGATTTATATCATGAATAAAAATGTTTTTATTCGTTTGATTGACTGATGGATTGATTGATCGATTGATTGATTGATAGATTGATTGATTGATTGATTGATTGATTGATTGATTGATTGATTGATTGATTGATTGATTGATTGATTGATTGATTGATTTACTGACTGATTGATTGATCGATTGATTTATTGATTGAATAATGTTTACATATTCTCGAGATACTGCTAGATTAGATAATCGTCGTCAAAAGATCTGGGTCGTGGTTTTGCGCAAAAATGCTAACCCGTGGGCATGGAATATTTTGCCCCGACATTCCGTGAAGATGGAATCAGCGCGACAAATCTGCCTGGCGCTCGCTCATTTCATGTTATACACTTTTGGGGCATGTTTTCCAATTTCTGGCCAATCGCCGTCGCCGATAAGTGGCGGTAATCAGAGGCAGCGTGCACATGTGGGCTGACCGCACGACCTGTGAGCAGGCGCATGTCGTCTGCTATAGCACGCCGCTTGTCGACCAGCTTGCAAGAGTTGGGTAATCTCACATACGAAGGCTGGAATTGATGATGATTGTCGGGTTTTTATGGCGCAAGGCCGACTAAGGACAATGAGCGCCAGAGAGAAGGTTATTTAATGAAGTGAAGTGGTTACCACAAAAAGGTAGGTAAAAAAAACGTGTCAACAGAACATAGCAAAATCAGTTAAAGATAATGGTGATGGCTGGTGTATAGGGCCAGATGTGATTATGCGTGATAGGAAATGAGGTTTAAAATTTTAACGTCTGACAAATACTCAAACACACGTTTCACGGAAACCATGACATCGTCACCTAGAAACACCGATGGATGTAGTGGGATATGTTGTCTGTAGAGTTCTCTGAAGTGTTTGTGTCGTGTTGTGTGAAGTGCCTTGCATTGTATGAGTATGTGGATCACGGATAGGCCGTCTCCACACCTGCTACACAGGGGTCTTGGAGATCCCGTGAGCAGTGGGAATGTGTTGCATGCGTGTGGCCTATCCGTAATCGAGCCAGGGTAACTTCGTTGTGTCTGTTGTGTGTGTCAGTGGTGTATGCTCCCAAGACTGGCTTTATAATGTGTAGTTTGTTGTCAGTCTGCTGATTCCAGTGTGCTTGCCATGTTGTGCGAAGGTGTTGTCTGATGTGTGATTTGAGGTCGGTGTAGGGTATTGTTGTTATGTCAACGGTAGTTGTACGGGCAGCGAAGGCTGGAATTGAGTATCCAAAATACAATACATGTTTTTGTTCTCGCTGCAAAACGAAGTGCCCTCTCGTGAAGCTTGTATTTTTAATACATAATTGCAAAAACTTTCCTTCCCGCCCGCTATTGGCTAGCATCGTTTTCTGGTATTGTTTCTTTTGTCAAGTTAGTATGGGCAGAGTCATGGTGTGGAAAGCAGCTTGAAATGGTTAGGTTCCCATGACGCACTTATATATGGTTTGTTTTACACCATGTGACAACGCTGTATTATACACTGTAAAAGTCACCTCCTTGCCCCCTCTTCGCGTGAATATTGTTTGTTTGGTGAAAATATGAGAGCACCCGCGGCGGTGGCTGAGTGGCTAAGGGGTTGCGCTGCTGACCACGAGGACGCGGGTTCAATTGCCGGCCGAGGCGTCCGCTTTTATGTAGGGGGGGGGGGAGCGAAAACGCCCGTGTGTACGAGATTTTGGCGTACGTTAAATATCCCAAGGGGGTCACATATAATCCGGAGCCCTCCACTACGGCTCGCCGCATAGCCTGCGTTGCTTTGGGGGATTACAACCTACAATGAATCGATCAAAAATGTCAGAGCAGCAACGTGCCCATGTCACCGGCTATAAGGCTGGATTTATTGCTTCCGAGGCAGCAGGTCCGTTTGCGGTAAGGATATTTGACAGCGCGTAGCTTGCTACCACGCTGTTCCTCGTCGCAAATTTGCCCAGGTGTTTCGGTTACGCACGGCTTTTACATCAAGTTCGTGAACTTAATACCGATTCTTAACATTTACGAGCAGGAATAAGCTCACCATGCTTATTTCTACCTACGTATTGACTACCTTGTACTCGATCGATCGTCTCGATCGTAGGGTTTAACGCACCCACGCAACCCAGGCAATAAGGCGCACCGTAGTGGAGGGCTCCGGATTACTTTTGACCACCTGGGGATCTTTAACGTGCGCTGAAATCTCTTACACTCAGGCGTTTTCGCTTTTCGACTCCATCAGAAAAGCGGCCGCCGTGGCCGGGAATCGAACCCGCGACTTTGTGCGCACAAGCGCAACGCCTTAGCACTGCGCCCCCGCGGCAGGTCTAACTTGTACTAGCCATGTACTTTGCCGACACAATATTAAGAGCGCTTAGTCAAGTAACCTCATCCGTATGTCAAACGAAAATTTCAAGTTATTTTCCACAACATGGCTTTGCCCAGGTTAACGTGAAAAAAGAGACAGTACATAAAATACGATGCTGTCCCAGTAGGAGGCGGGAAGAATAGGATTTTAGGTATAATGTATTAAAAATTCGGGATACAGGAGACTGCGCTGCAAGTTCCCAGCAAGAACAAAAAAATGATTTTTTTTGTCTGTCCTTCGAGAGAGACATTACCCAGCTTTCGGAGGCTGAGCCACTGGTCGGCGACTTTGGCTAGTTTTGGTTTCGAAAATTGGGGCGATCCCAGCGGCATTGTGCTGCGGCGTCGCCCTTCCCGTTCCCTCAGCGTTTCTTTCTTTCCGCACCGTCCATACTTCCGCGCCTCCTCACGCATGGGCAATACTCACCGGCGCCAATATTTTTTAGATACAAAGCATCTCTTAGTCGACCCTCCGTCGTCCGGAGTCCGCACCTCTCCTCCTTGTACCCCTCTCCACGCCAGCTGTGATAACGCCGCTCTCCTCCTCGCCGCTTGGCTCGACTCGTGCCTCCGAAGACAAGGCTGCACAGAGGAGAGCTCGCTACACCGAACGTAAACGGCAGCGTCGAGCAGCGAATTCCTCGCTTCGAGAACAAGAAGCCACTTTGAAACGCCAGCGGTGAGTAGCTGATCCAGATGGCGTTCGGCAACGTGACAAAGCTTCGAAACGCCAGCTTAGAACAGCGGATTCCTTGCTTCGAGAACGAGAAGCCGCAGAACGTTCCCCACTACTCGATAAATAAAGAAGACATTTAATACGCTACTACACATGTCTTTAGTCTAACAACCAATTAACACGCTACTATTCCACGGCTTTGCATCCCCTCAGGGTTCCCACGTTGGAAGATGGTGTCATTTTTTTCTTTCTGTCCGCGAGCTCGGAGTTATCTTCGTGATGTTCTTTTCCCCGGTGCTTCTCCTCCAAGCTGCTGTAGCGCTGAGGATCTGACCCCGGATATCCTCAACCGACAAACTCAGCTTCCGATACAAAAACTGTACATTTATTTACAGCCCAGCGGGCGGCTAACACACAATGCTCGTGCGGAGCCCGAAGACAACGGGCCGAGCTCTCCTGCGCCCGGACCTCGTCTCCCCTGTCTTATCTTCCCTTCCTCCTGCCGCTGAGGGCCGGGGAAGAAGGAAAAGCCGGGGAAGAAGGAAAAGAAGGAGGGCCGGGGAAGAAGGAAAAGGAAAAGGCGCGGCCTTTGTCGGAATGCGCGGCGTTCGAAAGCGCCGCGCAACACCTGCTTTCCATTTCCGCGCTGCTCGCCCCAGTGCCCTCGCCAGTTCGTGCGTCGAAGCGCCCGACACCTCCACCACCACTGTGAAACATAGCTTCAGGAATGTTTCACACACGAAACACACACCACACACACTTTTGGCACGTGCACCATGGTTCCTTCAGTTGACGACACAACAATCAGCACGGCCAGTGCCCCTTGACCCTGGCTGCAGGTCGCCTTGACAAAGTATAGCCACACCACTCTAGTTCAGACAGAGAGAGCGGCCTTTAGAAGGTGGTATGCACCGGCTGTCGGCGTCCGAAAACACCCTTGCCATGCGGCGCACCCCGTCACACAACAGTATCAGGGGCCCCTCTCTTCCTCGCTTCCTCGCTCGAGTAGGGACCGCTGCCGGCTCGTCAGCATGCGTTGCAGCCACGGTGCACTCAGGTGAAGCTGTCTGACGCTTTTGCCAATTTCAGGGCGAACCATCGGGTTGGGCCGCTTCCGCGCTCGGAACGCCGTTCTCCGCTACGAACCGTTGGGCAGCGTAAGCAGCAGAGGGCTGCTTCGTGGCCACATTAACGCTGACATTGGCTGCCTCTTCAGCTATGCCTGCAGTCCAACCTGAAACTGCCTGCGGCTGCATTATATAAGCAGCCGTACCCTTATGTACCCTTTCCTCTGCTAATTCGCTCGAGTTTCCCATGGCAATCATATTTTCGCGACATGACATCTGGGTATCTCGAGAAACACAAGATGCAGTCTGCGCGACACCAACTGCATCCGATTCCTCGCAAGATTCCCGGGTTGTTGCATCCTGCAAAGCTCTTGGCCGCTGGGCCATGCTCTCGGAATGTTCTGCGTCTCCGCACGCTGCGACGACGGGCTCACGCTCACCTGAAGCCAGCCCCAGCCCCTTCAGAACGGCTGATTTAAGAACTGCATTGTTCTTCAGCTCCTTTCTGTGCGAACCCTCGTGTTCGGAAGCTACTGAACCACCGTGCGTGCACAAAGCGCCGTTGTCTACCACACACCGTTGTGTGGCGAAAGTACGTGAATGCGAACATGCGACGCAGCTGAGGATGTTTCTCTTGCTATCAGCTTTCTCACAGGCATGTGCACACTCTCATTCACCTTTAACTGCCTGTCGTTTACCAAGGCAGTCTCGCGCGTAACACCTTCCTTCACCTCCATCTTCATTTCGGTGAAATTCTCTACGCGGGATGCTTCACTATCCTGCTCCTCCCCGGTTGCAGGAAAACTTAACGCCCACGAAGGAACGCGCGCCACTATCCTTTCTTCGCCTGTCCCGAGTGACTCTGATCGTGGCGGATCCCGCGAAACAGGAGGACTACGCGCGCCCAGTGAATGGGTTCCACCCAGCACATCTTTCGGCGTACTGGCGCAACCCAGTCCACTCTCTCCCTCAGTGCTGAACATTACTCGTTGAGCAATCGGTGAGGCAGACAGATTGTTAGCTCTCTTAAAGCGCTCACTCTTGGAACGTTCCGCCGCTAACTCTGCCTCAGCGATTCTCAATTTCGCCGGCAATAGCGCCTTCTGCTCAGCGAACTACATGGCTGACCTAATCCTGACGCTTGCTGCCTCGTCAGCCCTCACACTCAGCTCCATCTCACCCTGCCTAGCTAACCGGACTCCATTATCTCAGAGTCAGGGCTGCTCATAAAGCACCCCCTACATGTCATGGTGACCCACGAACCCAGGATCAAGAGACGCACTGACCTGCATAGCTTGGTGCCTGTAGAGATGCCGCATCGGTGCAGACGGGGAATCCATTTATGCGCCGCTCCTTCGGCCGAGGTGTCCACCAGCAAATTCCGCTGACTTCTCGCCTGCCGACAGCTCGCTGCTCCGGCCGCTCCTTGTTCAGTGGGCTGCTGATGCCTCCACTGACCGCTGGTCAAGCTGCTTCTCCGCCACTCAGGAGGCCGCAGAGACTGCCTCGGTCTCCGTTGGGAATTCCGTTGAGCGCCGGTCAAGCCGCTTCTCCACCTGGCTGGCGAGCTCGCTGCTCCCGGCGATCTCGTGCAGCAGACCGCGATTTCTCCGCGAGCTCCGTCCAAAGATGGGCTCGTCTCGCCCGCCGGCTGGCTGAGTCGTCGCTGTTGAAGATCCTGCCGACTGCGCCAGTTATCTTCGTGATGTTCTTTTCCCCGGGGCTTCTCCTCCAAGCTGCTGTAGCGCTGAGGATCTGACCCCGGGTATCCTCAACCGACAAACTCAGCTTCCGATACAAAAACTGTACGTTTATTCACAGCCCAGCGGGCGGCTGACACACAATGCTCGGGCGGAGCCCGAAGACAACGGGCCGAGCTCTCCTGCGCCCGGACCGCGTCTCCCCTGTCCCCCACACACACGCTGTAACCGACCGTGGTAATGGGTTTTAATGTGAAGGGTAGAAACCTCAAACGGTGGCCGTGGGAGCCCAGGTCAAGCTCCGGCGGATGGGCTCCCTGTCTGTTTACCAGGAAGGGAGCCCCGGGACCTCTTTGACCATTAGGGTAAAGTCAAAGAAGAAAGTACCCCCGTCCCCGGCTTCTATTCTATGATATATGGCATTTTTTAACCCCCCCCCAAACGTGATCGGCCCCCGAAAAGGGGCCGCACCGAGGTTTGATGATGATGGTTGGATTTTTATGGCGCAAGGCCAACTGGGGCAAAGAGCGCCAAAACAATAGTCATATATGAGGGGTGAAACCTTAAAACCTAAGTAAAGTCAGCAAAAACAAAAGTGAAATTACAAAACGACAATGAGCATGGCTGGTGTATAGGGCCAGATTTCATGATGCGTGATAGGAAATAGGGTTTAAAAATTTGACGTCTAACAAATACTCAAACACACGTTTCACAGAAACAATGGCATCGTCACCTAGAAAAAACGATGGATGTAGGGGAATATGTTGTCTGTAGAGATCTCTGAAGTGTTTGCGTCGTGTTGTGTGAAGTGCCTTGCATGTGATTAGTATGTGCACTACGGATAGGGCCTCTCCGCACCTGCTGCACTGGGGTCTAGAAGATCCCGTCAGCAGATACGAGTGCGTCGCATGGGTGTGCCCTATCCGCAGCCTACCCAAGGCGACTTCCGTGTGTCTGTTGTGTGAGTCAGATGTGTACCGTCCCAAGTGTGGCTTTATTACATGTAGTTTGTTGTCTGTCTGTTCGTCCCAGTGTGTTTGCCATGTTCTGCGCAGGTGTTGTCTTATGTGTGGCTTGAGGTCTGTGTAGGGTATCGCTGTAATGTCTACAGTGTTCCTGAGTGCAGCAGCAGCGGCCCTCTCGTCTGCCAACTCATTCCCAGCGATCCCTGCGTGTCCTGGGACCCAGCAGAGGACCAGCTTATGCTTTTGTGCATACACGGACATGATAGTGTTAAATACAAGATTAACTATGTGGTTTTTGGGGGGTGTATGCGATGACAGTGCGCGAACAACACTCAAAGAATCTGTATAGATGATGGAATTGGGAATTTGATTTTCAAGAATGTGTCATACAATCAGTAAAATTCCATACGCTTCTGCTGAAAAAACTGTTGTGTGCACGCTCATGGTTCTGGCTGCATTAAAATTTGGACCATGAGCAGCGCACGACACCATAGTGGAGGTTTTAGAAGCGTCGCTATAAAATTCCGCACATGTGTATTTAAACTGCAAAGACAGAAAGTGCTGCAGTATTGCAGCTCGTGGTACACGATTTTTATCAAGTCTCATAAAAGAAAGGTCGCACGACACAGGGCGAACTTGCCAAGGCGGTAAACTGTTAGAATAGGATGACCTGTACACGTCTAAAAACGAAGCACTGAGATCCGCGGCTCGCTCTCTCACTCTAAGTGAAAAGGGCAGAGGAACGGATGGGCGATTTACAAATAGCAGAGATGTTGATGTATCATTAAAGACAGGATAAAAAGGATGATTATTCAGCGATGAAATTTTAAAAGCATAAAGCAAGTCCATGTATGTTCGTTGGTTCTCAAGGCTCCACTTATTACATGCGACATAAAGACTCTCAGCAGGGCTAGTGCGAAAAGCACCCGACGAAAGACGAAGGCCCAAGTGTAGCACTGGGTCAAGAATTCGCAAGGCTGTCTTAGTCGCCGACCCATATACCACACTGCCATAGTCCAAACGAGACCCAACCAAAGCAGTATACAAGCGAAGCAAGAGTTCTTTGTCGGAACCATAGGATTGGTGGGAGAGAACCTTAAGTATATTCATTGTTTTGAGACATTTATTTTTAAGTTCCTTGATGTGGGGAATGAATGTGAGTTTGTGATCAAACACCACACCCAAGAACTTGTGCTCCTTGTTCACAGGAAGCGACACGCCATTAAGAGTAATGTCTGGGTCCGGATGGACCCCACGCTTCCTGGTGAACACAACGCAGGAGCTTTTTGCAGGATTCATTTTAAATCCATTGTTGTCTGCCCAGCCGGCAAGTTTCTTGACACCAAGCTGGACTTGACGTTCGCAGATTGACATATTACATGATTTATAGGATATCTGGACGTCATCTACATACATGGAATAAGAGATTGTGGGTGGCAGTGCCTTACCAAGAGAGTTCATTTTTACTATGAAGAGAGTGCAGCTCAACACGCCACCCTGTGGCACGCCATTTTCTTGCACGTGAACCCTTGAGAGTGCACCACCGACTCTCACTCGAAACGTTCTTTCTGACAGGTAACTGACAAGAGTGTTTAACATGTTACCCGAGACACCGAATGACTTCAGGTCACTAAGGATCCCGTAGCGCCAAGCGGTGTCGTAGGCCTTCTCGAGGTCGAAAAAGACAGTTAAACAGTACTGCTTATGCGCGAAGGCATCCTTGATGTACGAATCAAGAGCAACCAGTTGATCGTTCGTCGATCGCCCCACCCTAAAGCCTGCCTGGCAGCCCTCGAGAAGACCGTTGTACTCAAGGAAGTACACGAGCCTGCGATTTACCATCTTCTCGAAGAGCTTGCACAGGCAGCTCGTCAGGGCTATAGGACGGTAGCTTGAGGGGGACGACGGGTCCTTTCCCTCTTTCAGAAAAGCAACAACTATAGCCTTCTTCCAAGAGTTTGGAATGTGCCCCGAAAGCCATAGGTGTAAGAGTGTTAGAAGAGTGTCTGCGGGCAGGTGTTGTATCATTGTGTAGGTGATGTTGTCTGGGCCTGGAGCTGAGGGTTTACACGTGCTCAAAGCAGCCCTCAGCTCATGCAGTGAAAACTCTGAGTTATAAGAAGATGTTGACCTATTGTTATCTAGTATAGGTTTCTTTTCGGCCGTTTGTTTGTGTTTCATGAAAGTGTTTGTGTAGTGTGCTGAACTGGACACGTGTTGGAAGTGTTGTGCGGGGGTGTCAGCCTGGTCTTCGAGTGTGTCCCCTGTTGTGCTGACCAGAGGCAGGCTGTGTGTTTGTTGTCCTTTGAGTTTCCGTATTCTTGTCCATACTTTCCGTGTGTCTGTGTAGGAGTTTATTGATGTTATGAAGGAACGCCAACTCTCTCGTTTTGCCTCACGGCGCACACGTTTTCCTAACGCCTTGGCCCGTTTGAACAAAATGAGGTTACCCGACGTGGGGTACCGACGAAGGACACCCCACGCCTTGTTCTGGGCCTCTCGCGCCCGCCTACAGTCCTCATTCCACCACGGCCTCCGCTGGTTGCGCGGGGCACCAGAGGCGTGGGGAATGGACTTTTCGGCGGCGTCGAGGATGTGCGCCGTGAGCAGTTGGGTAGCTTCTTGGACGTGTAGGTGTCCTATGGATGTGTGGTGTAGTTTGGATGTCTGTGTAAATGTATTCCAGTTAGCTCTTGCTTCATTGAACCTATTATGGGAAGATGGGCTGCATGGGCCTTTACCTATGTATGTGAGTGAGGTAGGGAAGTGGTCACTACCGTATGGGTCAGTGCCCACACCCCACTCGAGGAGAGGAAAGAGAACTGCTGAGCCAATCGCCAAGTCAAGACATGAGTATGTGTTGTGTCCTATGTTATGGTATGTAGGCTGTTTACTGTTGAAAAGGCATGCTCCAGAAGATGTAAGGAATTTTTCTATAAGGCGACCTCGGGCATCCGTGCGGGAAGAGCCCCAAAGAGCGTTGTGAGCATTAAGGTCGCCTGTCAGGATGTATGGTTCGGGCAGCTGGTCAACCAGCGCCTCGAAGTCAGAGCTTAAAAGTGAAACATCAGGAGGAATGTATATGGAGCATACCGTTATCAACCTATTAAATATTATTAAGCGTATTGCTACAGCCTCAAGGACGGTGTTCAAGGTGACAGGGTGGCATGCTAAGGATTTGTGGGCGATTATGGCCACACCGCCAGAACAGTGTGTGCTGCCAACCCTGTCCTTTCTGTATACCAGGTAACTATTCAAGAAATTTGTGTGCTTGGAATTCAAATGTGTTTCCTGAACACACATTACACTTGGCTGATTACAATGCAGTACGTATACATCGTCAAGATTTTTAAGAAGGCCTCTACAGTTCCATTGAATTATGTTTTCTCTTCCCATTATTTAGTGTGAGAGCTACTGGAGTGTGTGTGTTTGTTTATATGTCGTCTTTCGGGGCTGTAACTCTCGCCTTTTTTGGCTTGTCGGGAGGCTTTGGCGTCGGGACGCGTTCCTTGCGCTGCGTTGCAGGCAGGAACGGCCCTACATCCATGTCGTCGTCGGATGTCCGAGGGGTGCCCGACGGACCGGGCCCCCCGGACTTGGCCCCCCCTCGGGAGCCCTTCGTTTGAGCCGCCACCGCCGAGGGCGTCCGGGGCGCCAGAGGTGGCACGGGCGGTGCGGTGGCGGTGGGAACCGGTGCGGGGCCCGTGGTGTCCATCACCTCGGTACCCTCCAACGCACTGGAGGATGGGGAGACAGAGGCGGGAGCGGCACCGGTCCCGACGGAAGAGGTTGCCACCACAACCGCTGCTGCCTCAGCAAGCGGCGTGATGGCGGGTTGGGCTGCCAGAGGCAACCCAGGGGGGGGGGGGCGGAGGAGGGCCCAGGTCAGACTCGCTGAACTGGGTCCCCGTGGAAACGAGACGCCGCTCCGCCCCCCGGCGAGCTGCGTCGGCGTACCTGCCCAGGGGGAAAGAGGTGAACCTCTTTCGCGCCTCTGGGAAGGTAAGGTTCTCAGTGACTTTCACCTTGATGATCTCCTTCTCCTGTTTGAATTTCTCTTGTTCTAGAGTAGGTCCCGTGGGGCCCCTGGCAGTTAGCACACATGAGGGTTTGCGATGGGCAGTTGTCTGATGTGTGATCGTGTTGTGCGCACTTGGCGCATGTTAGTCGACCACGGCAGGCGGTAGTGCCATGCCCAAACCGCTGGCATTTAAAAAACCGGCGGGGGTTGGGGATGTATGGCCTGACGGAGCAATGAATGAAACCTGCATTTACTGATTCAGGAACTGTGGAATAGTCAAAAGTCAATATTATATGTTTTGTTAGGATTTCCTTGTTATCTCTACGAATCATGATACGCCTCACTGCTGTCACACCTTGGTTCTTAAGGCCTTCCAACAGATCGGTGTCAGTTTCATTCATTAGATCTGACTCAGAGATCACACCCTGGGAGCTATTAAGGCTGCGGTGGGGTGTGACCCTGATGTCGAGATCTGCGATGCGAGTTTGAGTCAAGAGATTGCTTGTTGCTTGTTATTCACTTCTACAAGAACTTCTCCTGTTCTGAGTTTTTTGGCTTTGTAGGACTGACCAACAATGCCCTCAAGAAATTTGGAGATCAGGAAGACAGACTTTGTGGCTAGGGGGTTCGATGCATCAACAGATTCGATTACCAAAAACCTAGCATAGTTGTCCGGCTTTCGGAAACTCGTCGTTGGCAACGGAGGAAAGGATACTTCGGTGCGGCCCCTTTTAGGGGGCCGATCTTTGGATTTGGAAAATTTGGAAGCCATATATCATAGTATAAAAGCAGGGAGACGGGGGTACTTTCTCCTTTGACCTTACCCTGGTAGTCAAAGAGGTCCCGGAGCTCCCTGCCTGGTGAACAGACAGGGAGCCCATCCGCCGGAGCTTGACCTGGGCTCAGACGGCCACCGTTCGTGGTTTCTAACCCTCCACCTATAAACACATTGCCACGGTTGGATCCAGCGTATGTTTGGGGGCTCGGGGTCCGCGGTATCGCCAGTACCGTCACCAAGATTGCTCAAGGTGCCCCGTGCGGGGCCGCACCGAAGTTTCTTTTCCTTCTTTGCAATCAATCTCTCTCCCAAAGCCTGAAATTTTCTCTCGGTTTTTGATAATGGAATCTCTTGACAAGACAAAGCCCATCACTTCCCAGTCTGTGTTTCTAATCTCCAAGTTTCTTGAAAGCCTTATCGGAAAGTCATACAAGGCTAAGAAACTCACAATGGGAGAAGTTTTGTTAGAAGTAGAAAACAAACAACAATCCTCTAACCTCCTCAAGCAAACGCGCATGGTAGATGTTGACATCAAGATCACGCCCCGTCGCAGCCTCAATACCTGCCAGGGCGTGATCTCTGATCGGGATCAAACGAATGAGACTGAAGCAGATCTGCTCGAGGGCCTCCGAGATCAGGGCATGAAAGCAGTGAGGCGAATCACCATACGCCAAAATGATGAAATAATTCCAACCAAGCACATAATCTCGACACTTGACCGCTCTAACCTTCCTGAGTCGGTCAACGAGGTTTCTTGAGATGTCCAATCCGACCCTACGTGCCGAACCCACGCCGCTGTTTCAAGTGTCAGCGGTTTGGGCACGGCACAACCTCTTGTCGTGGTAAATTGACGTGCGCAAAATGTGCAGCACGTGATCATCTAACTGACAATTGTAAATCCGAGAAATTCACCTGTGCGAACGCCAGGGACCACGCGCTCCCTATTCTAGGAGCTGTAAAAAGTTCAAACAGGAAAAACAGATCATTGCCTTGAAAGTCAACGAAAACATCACCTTCCCAGAGGCGCGGAAGAGGTTCGCCTCTTTCCCCCTGGGGAGGTACGCCGACGCAGCTCACCAGGGGGCGGAGAGGCATCTTGTTTCGGCGGGGACCCAGTACCGAGAGTCCGACTTGGTCCCGCCTGTGCCCCCCCCCCCCCCCCCCCCTTGGGTTGCCTCTTGCAGCCCAACCTGCCTCCGCACCGCTCGCTGAGCCAACAGCGGCTGTGGTGGCATCGACGTCCGGTGGAGATGCTGCTGCACCCACCGTTTCATCCTCTCCACCGTCCCGAAGTACACGCGAGGGCCCGGACTAGATGGAGACGGAGGAAACCGCAGCAGCTCCCACCTCCGCCGCACCGCCTGTGCCACCCGGAGCGCTCCTGACGCCCTCGGCGGTCGCGGCTCAAACGAAGGGCACCAGGAAGGGTTCCAAGTCTGGGGGGTCTAGTAAGCCGGGTACCGCTTCCAAATCTGATGATGAGATGGATGTGGGACCTTTCCTGTCTCCTTTGTAGAGGAAGGAGCGGGTCCCTCCATATAAACCTCCAGAGAAGGCAAAAAAGCCCCTCCCAAGGTTGCAAGCCCCGAAAGACCTTCCGTAAATAGCCACACTTCAGTAGCTCTAACACATCATCAGAGGAAGAGAAAACACAGTTCAATGAAAGTGTAGAGGCCTTCTGAATAATCTTGACGACGTGCATAAGATTCTGCGTGCCAACCAGCCAAGTTTAATGTGTGTCCAGGAAATACATCTGAATTCCAAGCACACAAATTTCTTGAATAGTTACCTGGTATACATAAACTTTTCTCTGTCTCTCTTTGCCCTTAGTCGGCCTTGCGCCATAAAAACCCAACCATCATCATCATCTGCCGGGATAGACGGGTCATTCGTATCAGAACGAAAAAAAGATACAAAATTTTCGTGTCAGTGTCCCTTTGAAATCAGCCTCAACACCACAAAGCGATCAAGTGACGTCGATCCAAAACAGACAAAAGCGAGCGAAAGCTGTGTGTTAAGCTAAATAACATCACGTAATCTTTTTTGCCGTATCGTTAGATTTCCTTCGATCGCTTTTAGTAAAATCGTTGAACTCTCTGCTACAGTCCAAGTATTGTTGCGTAATACCTATCAGGCTGTCATCGCCACTAGGCTATCGTCTTCGGCAATGTTAAAAGTTTGGGGTGTGACCACAGCAAACACCGCTGGGACGATCGGTGTTATGAGGCGGTAAGGACAGCGAAACACTACGCCTGATAACGGAATAGTCTACTGATGCCGTGATTCGCGCATTCTTCAAGCTCGAACTCAATCAGCGCAGGAAACAATAAAACATCCAGTGTTCTTTGTTATTCTTGTCTTGAAGTGGATCATGTGGTCAAGAGCCTAATAAGAACAATGTGGACAAAAGCCATGCGTTCGATTCTTTGTAATGGAGAGGCTTATCTTACTGTTACGCCAATTAAAATTCGCAATTTGATTGTCAATCATAAAAGCAAAATGAGCGACAGTATTTTTATGCTGTGTTATTTTCTTAGAGGAAAGAGTGAAAACTATTATTTACTTTGCAAAAAAACAGTTTAAACCGCGCGCTGGTGAATCTGCGTCTGCAGAAAATCTATGGGGATTTCACGACGCCTAAAGTCACTTATATGTTTTGCCTTATTTCAGAGCGACGCCAATGGCCTTTAGAAAGTTGTTACTTAACATAACGTCGCTTTTCTGCGGGCTGAAGTGGCCAAATGGGACATAAATATTCCCGCGACTGTATATATTACGTCATGTCGTGTGAACCAATCACTGGGATGGCATCCCTTACAAGTCGATTATATTGCCGCGAACCATGTATGGGTTTGTTTATTTATTGTCCGTTTTTACTGCCCGCCCGCGCCCGGCTGTGTTATCTGGGCCCCAAGCGAAGCTCGTCTTACACACTTTACATTTATGCCGCACGGGCTATCTCATTCAGATAAGCAGAATGTTTCGCCATATCATCACTGACCCAGAATAATCTTCTCTGATCTGCAATGTTCTCGATGTAAATCGACGGTTCCAGAAACACTCGCGCCGAGAGATAAAAGCATGCAGAGCATACGCCGCGGCATTCGAATCGCCTAGGGTTGCTCGAGCACGTCACTTGGTTGACTGCTGCTTCGCCGCCTCAGTATTCTTTAAGTTGTTAGGGGAGCACAAGTTCGCTCCAATAAACTTGTTTTTTAAGTGCGATGCACTTTATAAGCGACCCTGAATCCGCCGTCCGCATTGCTCCTCCTCCTCTCCCCTAGCAACGGCGCGAGGAGCGGAGAGGAGCGTCTGTAGCAACGGCGCAGCGACGTCACACCCCACGTGACCCGCGCGCGCTCCGCCTCCCGCGCCGTGGCGGCGCGCGCCCGCGCCGGCTCCCGCACCGCTCCTCGCTCCGTGACGTCACACTCCCACGTGACCGCGCGCTGGCGCCTTTGCGTCTGCTCCCCCTCTCCTCGCGCCGTGACGTCACATGCTCTGCAGCTGGCGCGCCTCTCCCCCCGTTAGGTTTGCACACACCCTCGGCGCGCGCCTCTCCCCTCGCCTGACAGCTCCCGCTCGCCGGTACTGCGCCTCTCAAGGCGCCCTTACAAAAATGGATTTTGAGTTTCAATTCAGTTCCAGTTGAGTTCTTATTGAGTCAACAGAAACCTAATTCAAACTCAATTGGCTATTGAGATGTCTCAGTAGAAACTCAAAAGGATTTGTATTGAGAAAACGCAATACAAAAGCAATTGACACCAGTCTATTGAAACTCTTTGGAGAACCAATTGACAAAACTCATCAGGCTGAAACATACACTTTGAAGGGCTATTTTTTTCAGCGCTGCCCACTGTGTCTGCTGAATTGAGACTACTAGGTTACTTTTATGTTTTTTTATTATACATTGACATTTCTATTGAGTGCAGTCAATCAAAAGTCAACAAGGTTTCAATGGACAAAACTCAACAGAATATCAAATGACTTCGTTTAATTGAAACTCAATGGAGTTTCTACTGACAAAAATCAAGTAAAATTGAGAGTCGAGCTAGATGGTGCTACGTTGTTGAAATATATACCAGTGTCCTTCTTTTTTGTCCATGTTTTATGGTTCGAGCTTAATTTTCAAAGCTGATAAAACTCCTTAGGCCAGTAGCCTTTACCAGCAGCATCTTCGCCCAAATAATAATTATACCTGCTAAGTGGGGAAATCAATTATATTGGAAAAATTTTGACTGCATTTCCTCAAATACTGCCGCAACATGCTTTGCACAAAACAATGGAAGAAATAAACATTGACAAAACTCTAGTGACTCATCTCTTCTGGCACATGACTCCCGCGGAATCGTTTCCTTGCTATAGCAGCGGATTTTCTTCTTTATACCTTAGCACGCATTGACATAATGAGTGAGCAATCTCCACTACTCTTCCGCTTTAGCGGCAGTGGACATATTTGAAGTGAGTCTTCCGGGAAAGTTGGAGCGGAATCATGAGGCATGCATATCTCGGCCGGGAAAAAACGGAAAGGCGGGGGGGGAAGACGGGGGGGGAGGCTACACATCTCGGGTCCCAGTTCTGGGGACAAAAAAAAGTTGTCACTCCCCCTACCTCTTTTCACATATACAATGCTGTGATACCTTGTGTTCCAGGAAGGTAGGTGGGGAGGAGGTACATTTAAAACGCGATTCAATCTGCTACATCTACAAAAGGCATATGTGACATCGCATCCTAGTGCGATGATTCAGTGTTTTTCTGTGGAGGCACGATACTAACAGCGCTGTTTTGTAGAAATGAATACTTATAACAGCGCTGTTTTGTAGAAATGAATACTTATCTCAGAAACGCAAACGTACAAGAATATTCCAGTGACGAAATTGTGCCTATAAATACTCAGAAAAAAAAACAGCAAAACTTTGGTGTAAATTCCTAAACGTCCAAAAAAGAACAAATAAATTTTTGTACACAGCGAACTTTTAAAACAAGCGTTCAAATCAAGCGAACGCAGGCTTGGCCTCATCGTCGTTCACTCCTGAACTTCATTACTCCAGTTATCACTCGCGCACCCCGCCGTGGTCTGAGCCCAAGGACGCGAGTTCTATTCCCCGTCATACATAACTTTCCTTGAGGATACCGTGAACTGTCTATGATAACAACAGTAGAACAGCAATGTGGAATGCAGAGAATCCCACAAGGAGCAAACGCGCATCTACGCTCTATTAAAACAGGTGAAAACAGTTCTTTCACTGCAAAAGAACTCCGTACGCCAGTCCAAGGCGCCGCCGCTCACACGAACTGAACGAACGAACAAACGAAGAAAAAAAATGAAGAAAGACAAACTGAAGCGCTGATTAACAACTCATCTTTACTGCACAGGGTCACAAAAAGAAAGAACGAGCCTGACACTGCTTCACGCCACTACAAAAAAAAAAAAAGAGAGAAACCGAACATATTAGTGGGCTGGCGTGCCGCTTGTTACACTCCGAACCGCTCTCTCGCTAACGATGTCAACACGTCCGCGGACTACGTTTCTCAAACACAAGCGCCTCGCAAATATCCTGCGCCCGCAAGCAGATCAAGAACTTTGAAGCTGTTTTCAATGATTGGACTTTCCAGAATTCTTTCGTCCTCCCTCCTTCTGCAGTTCGCCGAAGCGGGCGCCCGGACACAAAAGACGTGCCATCCACCTCCACTGGTGTTGCCTCCACACCCGGCGATAACCAGTTCCCCAGTTCTTTTGGTTCCTATGGCACCCTCCCACGCTAAGCTAAAGTGCCCGCGCCAACCGCGCTGTCACGAATGTCTAGTACGCGGCGTTGCCACTGCCGCCACTAACGCTGACAGCCAACATTGCGACCTCGGCGGAGTTCGGTTATCTGCAATATAATATTATTACTGCTGCTAGAGGGGTTGGTAATAATTCTATAAAAAATTATTGTAAATTTTAACATAGGACTCACAAGCCGCCATAGGTTTTTTTTGATATCTCGTGTCAATGTTTTCACGCTCAGTTTTCACAAGAATGCGTAGCTGTGGCATAGCCATCGCAAACCGACTTGAAACCAAGCCAATGTCGCTTGGTCGCAATCCCGGATGTGCGGGGTCCGGCGTGGTGCGGTCGTGCGGTCGTTCTCGCTGTTCTGTGCAAATTTATAGCTTTCCTCGTGTTGTTGGCGATTTATGTGCCGTGTGCGAATCTTTTCAACCAGCATCGAAGGTCAGACATTGCAGTGCAGCTGGCGATACATCGAATTTATTGAAGGAAAAGCCATCGTATGCGCTCTTCTACCGCCGGTGAACATCCTTTGTGTGTCGTGTTGTGTTTGTGCGCTGTGATCGTACGGTGAAGAAGCTTGCGAAGTGAGGTGTTACCATGCCTGTTAGCCACGCTTTGGAACCCGTCAATTTCACCACGCTGGGAGCCCCGCTGGGAGCGACATTGTTATAAGGTAAGTTCATTCTTTCCGAGCGCTCCTGTAGAGAGGTCACAACTGTTAACAACAACGCGCGAACGTATGGCCTTCGATACGTGCAACGCAGCCTGCTGATAGCCACCGGCGTGACCAGCGAGATTAGGTGACGTCGCTGCGGCGGCTTGGCATGTGAAAGCTGTGGCCGATGCTTCCGTGTTTTGGGGGGCAAGGTTCGACGCCCAAAGTCCCTCACCATGACCGCCGCTAAAGATCGATATTAAACGTTATCTTACGCTGATAACCAGTGCAGTCTTGTTATCGCCTTTGGTATGATTCCGATATAAAAAAAAGTGGAATGTGGGTCGGGCACAGCCATTCTAACGTAGGTTGTGCAGGAAAGGAGCATTGACTCAGAAATTGCCTAAAGACGTTTATATTGGCGCGGTGAAATTTTAGCACGCATGCGCAGGCACATAAAGCGTGGCGAGGTCGTGGTGAGGGACTTTCGACGCGAACCTCTCCCTCAAAAGAGGGAAGAATCGACAATAGCTTTCGCATGCCAAGCCGCCGCAGCGCCGTCCGCTAATCTCGCTGGTCACGCCGGTGGCTATCAGCAGGCTGCGCTGCACGTATCGAAGGCCACGCGTTCGCGCGTTGTTGTCAACAGTTTTGACCTCTGTACATTTCATCATGACTAACGTTGTGCAGACCTACCTGAATGGCTATACTCACGACTTGGTTTGATTTGATTGTGGTGTTTAACGCGCCGACGCAACGCAGGCGATGAGGCGCGCCGTAGTGGAGGTCTCCGGGTTAATTTTGACCACCTGGGGATCTTTAACGTGCGCCGAAATCTCGAACACACGGGCGTTTTTGCTTTTCGCCTCCATCAGAAAAGCGGCCGCCGCGGCCGGGAATCGAACCCGCGACCTCGTGCTCAGCAGCGCAACGCCTTAGCCACTGAGCCACCACGGCGGGTTCACGACTTGGTTATTTGTCGCTATATAAACAGTGTTTTTATGCATGCCGTCTCGAGATTGACCGAAAGGGTACGTTTTCACTTCAGCTTTTCAAAAATATTGTACGTAAGTGTAACAAATTGAAGGGGCTATTGTACCGGCACACATTTTGACATCAATCGGTAGTTTTACTGTCTTCCGCGCTGCTGTATTGCATTCGCGTGTAGTATAGTTGTATGTATCTTAAGCTAAAGGTCTAACAAAACCTTTGAAGGCAAGTGACGAATGAATAAAATTCTAGACGCAGTGCTGCTACAGAACGGAGCAGCAGCCCTGTATTGCCTGATACGAAGTGTCCTAAAAAAAGAAAGAACACCATGATTAAGGTAAATAAAATGTTTGACGAACGAAGTCAACGAAAATGAAAAAAAATGAAGGAGGTCGAATCGAACAAGTGCCTGTCGGATCAATAACAGACGCACGAATACTGCGCTTTGCAAACACACCTGACAGCGCTAGGCTGAGAGGCAGATCTACCAGTCACAAACAGTATAGTGTGTTCGACCAGTTAGGAGACATGGCGGTAAAATATACTTACAAGCTAAAGTGCTGGCTGCCGGCAATATATTTGCTTCCTAATTTGAACGATTGTTTGGAGAAAGAGCGTTCCCTGAGTGCAGAGCAGTGATTCAGGTGACAAACGTGGCCTAAAACGTACTTCATTCCAGCTAAAGAAATAATGCCCAAAAATATAACAAATTCATTTATTGCTTTTCGGAAATAGAGACTGTGTATCCGCAGAAGCTAGGGTTTGAACCCAAAGCATCTTTACACAAGTCTGATGCATTACCTTGACACCCTAAAGGCAAGCAGACACTTTGGTTTTAAAACCAATGAAGAAAAAAATGTGCTGCGTAAGGAGTAGTTGGAAACAGACTGCACACTGTTTTATATTAGTCTTTTACCACAAAGTGCCAATTCTCTCCACGTATCTTTCTGGGAATTTCTCATTTGCCAATTTTTGTCTCAGGTGCTAGGCAGTTTGCGCTAGAACATGTACAGGCGTCAAACTTTCAAACTGATGAATACCGGTTTTGACTAAGCACTTGCTCGACTTGCTAGCATAAATTGAAATTTGCCATTGCTTATAATCACAACCTTCTGATTGCCTTTCTCGGAGCAGTTTTGAATAAGTTGGGCTGAATGTGGTGTGAGTAATAGCAAAATCACTGAATAACATTTTGTCTGAACGTGGCGTCAGACGTGCCACTGACTGATGCTACACCGGCATTGCGCGAGGGCTTAGTCGATCTGTTGTGACAAATGTTCTGCCTCTAGGAATTACCCAAATGATTGGTCGGCACGGTATCACTGTACTGTTTTAGTGCTGCTGCTGTATAGAAAATCTCGCCAAGCAAAGGGGAAAAAAAGCTTTTATATTTTTTCTAATTTACAGCAATTCTGCTGTTTTTTCCTCTCACCAAACAAAACTGTTTCGTGTTCTCGTTGTGTGTAAACTGGCATCACGACCTTGTTATACTGGGACACTCCTCTGGCATTGTTACGATTAAGGCAAAAATGTGAATATACCCATATCTCATATGATCCCTTCAAGCTGCTGCTTAGTGCTACTTGTTTGTTATACGTACTGCAAGGCACACACCATACTTCAGCATTACAAGAGTGTGAAAGACTGCGAAATTCAACTTACGTATTTTTTTCTGTCACGTTCTTTCTGGCGAGTGTTTTTTTTTTTTCTTTCACGGTTCATGTAATTTTTTTCCACTAGTCGGTAAGCACAAAGTATTATGCGCTCATTCATTCATAAAGCAATTTGCAATGATTGCCTGCTGTAGTAACTTTAGTTTACAGTACCATCTGACACTAGTGTTTTTTTAATCAAGGCTACAATTTTGTAAACCAGCTCATGGAAGTTGACAGTTATCTAATTTTCTTTTGACATTTCCAGCATTGAAATTTCACAAAACAAAATCCACAGGTTGACAGGTATGCTTTTGGACAGGTTTGGTAGTGGCTCACCCAGTCTTGATAGGCCTATGCGGATTTCTTTTGGGCCTCAAAGATGTGGAAGACACGATAACTAGCCCATGCGGGTGATTTTGTGGCTCCCTGCGGACATAGTCATTCCTTTAGATTTCAGGTGCTTTAATGCGGAGGGCATTCAAGTAAAGGCGTTCCACTCCCTACCCATTGTAGAATTAATTGATGTGGTTAGCTTGCCTTGATGCATTAAAACCTGAAACAAGCTTATACATTTGCTGAACTGCTGTCTCCTTGCCTTGCTTTCCGAAAATACAAACCATCTAACATATAAAATAGCAAGCTACTTAGACCAGCATGCTTAATAAGAAGGAACGCAATCATTTCGTACTATACTGGTGGAAACAAACAAGTCTGTTTCTTGTTGTATTTTGCAGGCTACGCAGTCAAGTAGCCAAGTGGACCCTGCAAGGCTCCAGTCCTCCCGTGCTGCTTTCGTGAGCAATAAAGCAAGCGTTGCCATGAAACACCTCACTATTTCACCTGCTGAATGCACACCTTGATTGTTTGCATTATTGAAGCAGACTCACTATATATTTAGTACAGTCAACTGAACTTTACAAGGCAATTGGTGAAATAACTTGATAAAAGACTAAAATGAAATCAAACGGGCTGTCTTGAATATGCTCAATAGGTTTTTATTCGACATTTCTCAACAGTAACTCAACAGGAGAATCAATAGATAGTCAACACAGACTCAACTGGAACTCCACCGACTTTTCTCAATAGACTTTCAATTGATACATCACAACAGGAACTCAACAGGAAAAGTGTATTGAGAGTCAACTGAAAGTGAATTGGAAATCAACGGACATGGTAACTATAGTCAATAGACTTTCAATTGAAACAGAGCGTTGAGTTTGAATTGAAACACGGCGGCCAATTTTCAACGAGAACTCAATACAAAATTTCTATTCAAAGTCAATTGACTCTCAACACATTGTACTGAGTAAAGTCAATTGACTTTCAATTCAATCTCAATAACCATTTTTGTAAGGGCGATGGCAGAATTACTACGCCGTGTACTCTCGGCGCAAGAAATGCATTCGCACTTCCTCACGATTCCCTTCGGGGAGGTGGGGGCAATTGTTTTATTCAAGACAACTGCTTCGTCTTTGGCCACGTGACAATATTGTTGTTGAATAGCAAAAACAGGCCTACATTGTCATGACTGCAGAATTTCGTGTAGATTGTCATTACCGACCAAGAATTATGAACTTTCAGTAGAAAGAAATAAGGCAAACTAAAATTGATGCTAGTAAACGTCACGAAACGTCAAAGTGAGGAAAGCATGCACACAACCATTTTGTCATCTCGAAGCACACGACTAAAGCTGAAAGCCAATCACACAAGCCTACCGGAGAAATCATAGTTCACGGCGACTTCACGGAGTCGAGAATAGGGCCCTAGAGTGGCGGAGCGCGGGCCTTTGTACGGCCTTCGCAAGAGGCCTAGTTTCTGCCTGCGGCCGCTACCAGGACATGGCGCTGCGCGCCAAACCTGCTAACGCGTGCGTTTCCCACACGCCAGGCAGGCTATCCGCAGCTCCTGCTCTTTAACGGCAAAGCTGTATACGCCGACATAAATCCATCCGTCGCACCAAAATACCCCGAATCCTCACGAAAACATTTTTCCGTGTGTCAGCTCCTTTCCTTGCAAATGACGACAAAAGACGATAGTCGACTGTGCCCCTGGCAAGTACATCCCTCCCTATCTCTTTCCCGTTCACCTCTCATGATGTTCCTATCCGTCTCGCTCCTCCTAAGCTGGAGGTTTGCTGGAGGTTTGCTGGAGGTTTGCTCAAGTCAATTTTAATTTACGGCGTTCCACTGCTCCAAGTCGGGTGCCGCGATGTCGGAGCTGCCGTACGACGGAGACATGCGTGAATCGAGGCGCCCTACTACAACGTTTATAGAACCTCGTTGCCCTATTCCACGAGCGTTCCAAGTGGAATGTGGTACCTATGTAGTGGAGCCTGTCGCGGCTGTTTTCGTTTGATTTTTAGATGCTAAGCATCTCATGGTCGGGGCTATGTCACTCCCTTGTTGTTGTTGCGCCGTCCTCACCAGCACTGCGCATGCTCGGCTTGGTGAACGCCCGGTGGTGTCTTACCCTTGATTGTCTTCTGGAGCGACAGTGTTGCCGGCGTCTTCCTGGGCCGGCACGAGACGAGCAGCTTTACGCGCCTTCGACGTTTCATCGTCGTTGGCGGTGGCGTGCGGCGGGCGGCGAGTCTCTGCGTGCCGTGATTACAAGCAGCCTACAACCATCCAGGGAAGGTGCATCGACATCATCTTCAGCAACTTTAGGGTTCGTCCACTACAGCAGCCCTTCACTTTACATTTCACTGACCAAAAGGCGGTCTTAATCAAAGCGAACCGCCAACCACCGCTCGACGTCACCAACGTTGAACATGATTATGATAGTGCCTAAATAAAGACAAACTTATACCACGTACAACGTCTCTCTCTCTCTCTTTCTCTTTAATGCCTCGCCCCTGTAACACCCCCCCCCTCCAATAAAATTACACCATCTACCCGTAGGATGCTTACGGTCGAGCATGTTCTATCCCGTGTTGTTGCGCCGTTCACACCTCCACTGCGCATGCGTGTCTCTCCTCCATTCTCCTCTTCACCCTACCGACGCGTCTCCTTACTCTAACACCACACACCAACTCTACTCACACAACTTTCTTCAACTCTACTTACACACCAACCAACCCCTACTGCTGCTTTTCATCCTCCTCAGGGTGCCCCGCACGGGGAGATGGTGAAATTTTTGTTTTTTTAAATACCGCAAGGTAGCGCGGGCAACACCACGCCACAGGTTTCTGCAGTTGAGGTAATATTTTATTTGCTATCGCAAAAACAAAGCATCCGTGATTTTTTTAATAAAAGAACACCGCACTTTTCACTTATGGATTGATTTTGTGACTTATATTTGCGTATAGTCTTGTTCTTGTTCAAGAATGTTGACAAATATGAACATTAACACCGGACGTAGACGTTTAGATTTGGCTGTAGGTATATAAGTCTGCTGCGCAGATTCTTTCACTTTGATCGGCTGGCTGAATGAAGTCACAGGCAGACAGACCGGCACACATACAGACACTTAAATTTCTGCATTTAAGTAGCCGAAGAAAGGCTATCGTCTTTAAAAGATGTGGTTGGGGAGGGCCGAGAAATCTAACCCGGCACCTTTACGCCCTCAAACTGGCAACCTAACCACTGGGCCACCCCATAGGGCCGAGGGGTACGGGCCAGCACAGGTGGGAAGCGATGACATGTGCAGCCAACACGGAAGAAAAAGTGCTTCCCGTGTTTGCTACTGTACCTGCGTGACTCGCTTTATGAATACGGTGCCTATCCGACTGAGTTATCATCGCATTCCGGGCCGACAGCATTTCCTTTGGGTTCGTAGCGCGGGCGTTTCTTCTGGACTTGGCCGCGGATTGGAACGCGCGCTAACGCGGGCCACCTTGGGAGAGATGTGGAAGCCTTTGGACGAACCGATCAGGGCCTGCAAGTCATGGAAGACAATCAGTGGAAAGTTCGGAAATAAATATAATGTGATGACATACGGTGCGGCAACTTTTCGCTTTACTAAACAACTAATCTCTCAGCATTAAAACTTTGTGACGACCTGATGTGGCTGTAGTCAATATAATGAAGGTCCCTCAACACAGGCGTGTGTAGACTGTAATATTCACGAGTACTTGTAGCACTTCAAAAACATTTGTGGGCTGTGGTGTGTGCATTGCTACTGTCTCGAAAAAAGGCGAGTATCCCATCCCGAAGAGCGAGAAACTATAACCTCCAGGGGAGAAAAACCTGCTTGTATTTCCTGGCCTCTCAAAAGCGCGTGTAGAGTCTTATCTCTGCTGCTCGCCGCCAGGATCTTGGCGCAAGATTCACATCCCAAGTCAGCCACCAGGTTCCCGAATCAACTACCAATGAAGGCTAGTGAGAACATGTCTTCGGCAGCGCTTGAGAGAAAGAACAATCTTTTTTCTTCTTTCATCTGAATGTAACCGATAGGCCATGGCAACCAGTGGCAGATTTGAAGCGGCGACCGGTGAGGGCGGCCGCTCCCCTAGACGACGCTCCGGGACAAGTATCTATGTCAAATTCCAGACCCCGTGGGAGGGGGTATCAATACGGCGGCAGAAATTATACAGAACTTAATCCTTCGTACCAAGTCCAGGACCTACTGGCTGGTTTGGAAAAAATGCGCAGGGGCGCAGCACCCGGACAAGACAAGATTACGGTCCAACTCCTGGCCAATCGTCCGGACCCCGCGTGCGAAGCCCTCCCAGAATATATCAATGCCATCTGGAAAGCAGCACATCCTCTCCCTCCGGACTGAAAAACGTCGCTCGTAACCTTCGTTCTGAAGACGGGCAAACCCATAAACACATACAACCTGCGCCCCCACGTCATGTGTGGGTGAGCAGAAGGAGACCACGGTTAAAGGGAAGGTGAAAATAGTTTAGAATTAAAAAAAAAGTTGACTAGCAGCAAGTACACATTGAGTAGTTCCCGTGTACAAAATATTTTGAGAATACCTGCAATACAAGCGGCGCAATGCGCAAACAAAAGTGGCGCGATGACCTGCCCCAATTCTCGGCGCGCGATTCCGGAAGACCGAAGAGCGCAGGCGAAAACCGGCCGGAAAACAACATGCCTGGACTTCCGGCCGGATCAGCCGCCTCTGCCATGCTGTTTCCACTGTGTTTCTTGTAGAAGGTCACCACAGGAAGAATGCTACTTGTTGTTGTTGTGGTTGATGGCACTTATTTGTACACTTTTCGTGTTCAAACGGTATGAAGGAATGCCAGACGAGTCACTCCTTACCATGACGTATTGCTAAGCAGGATAACACCACGCCGGGATGTTTTATAACATACGGAAGCGACAACTGAAGAGGCTGTGCTTGATGACAGAGAATATGCTACACTACGTTAGATGCTTTGTAAAACGCTGCAATGCGTTTTTCCTATTTTTCTTTCTTTTTTATGCGACGAACATGAATGTTTACATTAGATGCTAGAATTAGAAAGGATGGTGAATACTGCTGTACTTTGGCCCGGGATGTTTCGTTCCCTTCCAGAAACAGTCACATTTGTTCAGGAAATACCTGTTTCGTTAAACGTGTCCGTTTTCTTTCCCTATGGGCTTAGAACAGTGTTCGAAAACACAGATTTTGACGAAACTAAACAAGGGACCAATCTTCATACAAGTTCTCTCCCGGCTAATAGGTAACAGTATTATTCCTACAAAGTAAAAGAACCAAGACCACCACATTGCTTAGTTTGCAAGTATACATGCCACTATAAGGTGATATTTGTCTGGAATGAAAAAGCACCGCTCTGAACTGCCACCGTACCATAATTTGTGTTGACTGCGGCGGCCTAATTCTTTGCCCAAGATTCCATATACCTGCATATGATAACCTGGCAACCACTTGTGGCCGCTGGACCTCAACTGTGCTCCAGCGATAGTCGTTGATATATATAACGGTGATACTAAAAAAAAGTAGGAGCGAAGAGTAAATATACGGCCTTTGTCCGACTAGGGCGGCAAATGCTTAAATCTAGAAATGCTGAAACAGGCCAACGATTCATTATCACAACCGTTTGGTGATTGTTACCTAAAGTAATGTAACTACAACGTAACTGCCTTGTCCTACTGGTCTGTCAATTATAACGAGGTGGCTTTTTAAACAAATATTTTCAACAAATACAGACGCACCGACTCCCCAACCACTCTGCTTCGTTGCGCTAAACTTGCACTCGAAGTTTCCCCGCCTGAAGTTTTTGCATCAGCTGATTCATCTCAAGCTTAGAATAGATTGAGAATCATTTCTCACATTTATTCGCGCAAGGGAAACGCGACACAAACACATGTTAACTATCGAGGAATACCTTTGTACGAACAACGCCTTCTGTTATTCGTTTTTTTTCCGCGGGCTATAAGAGAACGAAACGCACTAGATGATTCCTTGATAGCACAGCCAACATTCGAGAAGTTTTGTGAGCGCCTGGGTGAACACTTGTTCGCGTGAACGAGTGTGTGGCCCCTTTTTTATGTACCGGGACTGTAATATTTGCCACATGTTAGCTATTTTTACATTTCCTTATCTTCCTGTTTCTGTGTTCATCTGTTACTATTATTTTTTGTACTCGATAAGTGAACAGATTGTGATCGCTCTTGTAGTGCTCTCTCTGTCATGCGTGATTCTTAGTTCTCATGTTCTGTACGTGGTTGTTATGGTTCACATCTTTGTTGTTGCTGATTGAAACGATCTGGCATGCCCGCCACCCCCTCCCCCTGTAATATTTCCTTCTGGGATTGACAGTATTCTGAAATAAATAAAATAAATAAAGTAAACAAAATAAATAAAATAAATAATTATTCTAGCAGAATGCGCAAAGCACACGCGAAAATCGAGCACTACTAGAGCCGATAATTCTGTGGAGGCACCAGTATGCTACCGTGTTTTAAGAATAAATCCAACTCAAGCAGTAAGACGCCACTCATCGAAGTGCAGCTAGCGATCGCGGACGCACCTTAGCGCCTCTGCCCAAACGGCGCGCGCGCGCGTGGGTGTGTAGCCACGGTCTTCAGCCGTGCCCGCTACTTACGCCATCACACCAAAGTGTGTTTGCACCAGAAGATGAAAAATATAAATTTCCGGGAACTCATGCCCCGAAGTACTCGTGGGCTACAAGGCCTGTCGTACTCAAAGTATCGGGAAGAATTTTGACCACTTTAGGATCCTGAACGTTCGCCGAAATCTTGAGACACTGGCATTTTCTGTTGTCTGCTTCTATCAGAGAAACGGCTTCTGCGTGCGGGAATCGAACCAGCGTCCATTGGATCATCAGCGCCATGCCTTACCCACTGAGCCACCGCGCTGTGTTTTTACCGGAGCTATACGCTGGCACCAGCAGTGGTTGACCTGAATAAAACAGGGGATAAGGGATAAACGCCGGTTTCTCAGAAATTAAAAACGGCAGAGATTGTAAGCAGAAAATAGACAAAATAACATCCACGATATAACGTCTAACCACATAACTTCTCAAAATAGTTTTCGATATTGCCACGGGTATGAACCGCTGCAGGCTCGGATTGGTAAACGACAGAGGACGCCACACGGACAAGTGAAATATCCCTCTTAATTAGGCACGAACATCTCCCCAGAAAACAGCCAGGTGAGAATGACTGGGGTGGTTCTAGACAAGCGGGTAGTTTCCAACTGGCAATCACCTAAAACGGATAATCATTATTCAATATACCCCGCAAGCAACACGTCCAAGCAAGAGAAAAGTAAGAAAAAGAAACGATAAGACATATGCAACCAGTGATCATGACGAGAATATTGCAGTGCCTGCCATACAGTAAATTTATCCGCACCAAAGAAAGCGAAAGAAACCCATCATTGGGGCAGCAGATCAGGCAGTTCTCAACCACACAATTGTGACGGTGAGACGAACTAACAAAGGGTGGACCACCAGGGTAAGAGGGCGAAAATACATGGACGGGTCTAGAAGAAGGGGACGGCCATACAGGCAATGGAGGAATGAAATAGCCTTCAGAGCAAAGAATGAACTTGGGAAGCCCAGGACAACAGCGGGTGAAGGTCAATGAGAGAGGCCTTCACGCCGCAGTCGTCCTAAGTAAGGTGTTGGTGATAGTGACAATGAATATGCCCTCAACTTGTGTCTTCCTAGCACATTTCAAGAAATCCAAGAAACCACTTTCCAAGCACCAGGAAAGCGGATGTGGAAACAAAATTGGGAGGGTCTATCATACCCCCGTCGAAAAGAAACAGGAACAAGAAAAGGAGCACCTCCAAACAGAAAAGATAACACAGCCCCGCCCCCCCCCCCTCTTCTGTTCTTTAAAGGGAAACCACTGCACGCCATGATCGATTCGGCACCAATCCAGTGACCCCGCATGAAAACTCTCCTCGACCAAAAATATGGCTACACTCGTACACAAGGCGCGCTATGGCAGGTTCAAGTTAACTTGAGGACGGTTTAAATATCATAAGACCACAGTATACACCGACTCCGGAATGTACGAAACTACGAGGCCCCAATTGTCGTAGTTAACAACACTGGCAGTCTTTATGACTGGAATACCTTCCGCCATACAGGAACAAAGAAGTGGAAATGGGAGTCGTCCTATTGCCAACCCCAATAGCGGAATTATCAAATTGAAGTGTATCTTCTTGACAGACTCACAAAGGATATTAAACAGTTTTCTGCGGGCAGAATACCAAGCGCTTCGGTATGATACCCCAATCCATAATGCAGAAAGTTAACGTCACCTGGACAGCCGGATCCAATGGTCTGGAAGTGAACGACGCACTATGCAAAATGCAAACGAACTCACATACCAGGCTCTTTGTAGCCAGGACTACCACCCTGCCCCATTCGAAAAATGTTTATAACCAATCCTCATATGCCTAGAAACACAATCTTTCCCCTTGCTACTACGAGGTCTCAATGCCGAAGAATCGCAAACTCTGCATTCGAGGACCATCCGCATTTATCTTAAAATTCAAGTGCGTTAGTGTGTTCTGTGGGAGCATCAGACATTAACATGAAACTGTGCAAAAATAGGGGAAACATCCACACTTTTGCGCGCAACATAGTTATGTCCAAGGGTAGGGCCAGGGTATTACAACTCAAACATAACATATTTCACTTGTTCGAGGCATGGGCGGCAGATTTTATCAGCTCGTTACGCGAAGATAAAAGCGAGCTGATTGAGAGGGCAAGGAAAGGAGCTACTGCATCTTTTGCCGTAGACTCAGGTTCCACCTTTCAGCTGCCTGCCATCTCTTTACCCCGTTTTCGTAAACCACTTCCATTTCTTCCTGATGATGATGATGATGATGATGATGATTGCTATCGGTTTCCCTTTTGTAGCTTGTAACAGGGTGGTGACATGTCATCTTACCAAAAAGGAATAATACACCTGTTTTATACTCTTGGTTTAATATTAGCGCTGCTTAGGGCAGGCACAAAAAAGCTTATTAGGCACAAAATACTTTTTTTTTCTGTTACAGGTGGTATCTGTTCTAGGCAACATTACCCTCTCTGCTTGTCATCCACCAGCATTCTAATCTTCTTTTCGTCGTCTCGACAGCTTTGAAGTTAACTTCCTCTGGGCTACGCTTAAATCCTAGGGCTTGTGGAAGCCGAATATTTCCCTCATGTAGGTTCGGATGGATACCCTCACATACTAAAACTATGTGCCGCACAGTTTCTGTTTCTTTTCCGCAGACCACGCATACCCCACCATTTTGTGAATACTTCCCCAAAAAGCTCTTAGTTCGCAAGCAACCTGCTCTAGCCTCACAAAGCAAAGCAATGCCATGGGAATTATCGAAGAAATTTTTCGTTCTTATGTTCAATTCCTTAGCCCTGTACATCTCTAACGACGTTTTAGCTTCCATTTTTTCTCTCAATTTATTCGTTTAGATGGTTACCTTCGTTCTTTTGGATTCTCCACTGTTCTTCCCGTATTTCATTGTTAGCCTTCCAGTCTCCCTTACCACTGCATGTCCACGCTTTTCAAGTATAGGTACCTAAAAACCTTAGCTGCCCACCTTCGTTGATCCATTGCTCTCAACCTCATCTCAAAGCATATTTCACTTTGTGGTTCTTGAACTTCAAACGACGCCCGGCCCATATCTGCCTGCACTGCTTCGCTTGTTGTTTTTCCATACGCGCTTAAGGCCAACCAAACGTCCTACCGTTCTCTGTTTCACTTCAAGGCCTGATAGAACGCCTGATTTTAAGCAGAGTACAGCATTCCCAATGTGAGACCCGGAACCATTACTCCTTTGCACATTCCTCTCACTACTTCATATTTACCCCCACATAGCTCTATGCTTTATTATAGCTGCGTTTCGCTTTCCCTTACCCTTAAGTTGCTCCTCGTGAGTTCCTAAGTAAGTATCACCTTCGTTTATCCACACTTCCAAATTTTCATATTCCCTCACTCTTGGTAATTCGCCTTGCTGGATAGACACTGCGTCAGTAGTAGCGTCGTTGAAAACCATTATTCCTGCTTTTCCTGCACTAAAATTAACCTGAGGTCGGTGGGTACCTGGCCGCTGATATTTATTAGCCGTTGCATATTGGTCTGGTTATCAGCTAAAAGGTAGTATCGTCTACGTATACATTACCGGAAGACGCTGTTGTACCACTTCGCCTTGCAGCATAGGGGTTAGGCTAAATCCTACTTGACTTTCTTCCAGTTCCTTTTCTCACCCTGCCTTGTAAAGCATGAACAGTATTGGGCTCAAAGGGCATCCCTTTTTCAGTCCCCAATGGGTGTTGACCTGCTGGCCGCATTTCTGCCCTTCCCATATAAGGTGCACTCTATTATCTTTATAACTTGTTATAAGAAGCTGTACTAACTCGTCATATAATCCCTGGAGTTTCAGCACTCTCGACAGCAGTTCTTTGTTTACGTTGTCATATGACCCTTTAATGTCAAAGAACGTAATCCATGTTGGTCTATTCTGGGCTTTCGCGATTTCAATGCGTTGCTTTATCAAGAACAAATTATCGTCCAATCACCTGTCTCGTCCAAATCCATTCTGCAGTTTCCCAAAATATTTCGCTTTCTTCCATCCATGCTTGCATTTCTGATTTCATCGCCTGCATTACGAATCTATACACCACTGAATTTACTGTGAGTGGTCTGTATGAATCAATACTGGCTTTGACGCCTCTGCCTATATATATTAAATTCATCCTACGTTCTATCCAGTCCTCTCCTATTTGTTTGGTTTGTATCACCTTATCTATTGCCCTCATAAACGATTCCTTACTTTTAGGTCCAAGCAGGTTTATCAGTTGCATTGGTATACCGTCCGGGTCCACTGCTGTCTGGGGGGAAACCTTTTGTTCTGCTTTTTTCCAATCAAGGTTGCTCAAACTTATTTCCCTTTTCGCAGTCTTCTGCAGCGCTGATTTTATCGGGGCAGGCTTCCCTACCACTAGTGCCCTAAACTTCTCACTAATCGCTCGATGAATATGCGCCAACGCGTGCTCTCCTTCTAGATGTTTCCCCTTCTCATCAATCAAGAATTTTTGGTGGATATTGTTTTTTGAGCCTAGGAACTTAACATGGTTCCAAAACGTTTTCGATGCGCTTTTGTCCTTCTTCCGTATTTCTGCCATCCATTGTTGGTTTTTCTGCTTGATCTTTGCTTGCACCATTTTCTGCACTTCTAGTTTTTTCGCACGGTAGACATCCCACTTTTCCTTCACTACCTCTGGTTCCATACCAGTTCTTTTTGCTTCTGTATTTTCTCTCGGCGCCTTTCTTCGCTGGTCAATAGCCTCTTTTATTTCCTTATTCCACCGGCTTTTCGGCTTTCTCTTCGCTTTCCATCGGTTTAGTTGCTTTGTGTCACCCATCTTACCCTTTATGAACGCAATCATTTCGTTGTAATCCCAATTTTTGTCTGGGTATTTATTGATTTTATCTTCCATTCTATCAGCGATGATCTTTAACTTCTCATTGTTCAAATTAGTTCCTCCTATTGTACCTATTTCAAAATTTGTCCGGGTTGCGCCTCCAAAGTGCAAGTTAGGCCGCTTTTGGTCGCTTCCTAAGGTGTCTGCTCCATTTTCATCTATCCTCATTTCCCGCAACCTTTCGTATGCTGTCTGTGATACTAAGCTATAGTCTATACTGGAACCCTCTTACCGCTTTCCCACATAATTTGTCCGTCTATTACTATTAAAAACCGGTTGTCGTGACATAGATCTATCACTAGAGAACCGTTGTGGTCTTTGTATTCATCGAAACCTTCTTATGGGCATTCAAATCTCCAACTAAGATTATTTCATCCGAATCTTTGAACTCGTTAATATCTCTTCTCAAACAGCTTACCATCTCCTCATTTTCCTCCCTAGCACTACTTCCGGTCCGCAGATAGACCACCCCTAACCATTTATTTTTCCCCTCTATGGTGCCTCTAACCAATAGATGCTCTTTACAGCTTTCATGCTCTCCGCCAGTCGGTCCCTTGTTTAATGAGCATGCCAACACCTCCCCCTCTCTTCATTCCTGTGATCCTGTTTCAACATTCCCAGGCATAGTTGTCTATGACGGGTGGGGCTTCTAGGTCTCGGAGGTGAGTCTCGGCTAAAGCCTACACGTTTATTTCTTCCCGTTCAAGTTGGTTTTCAATTTCCACGTACTTATCAGGCTTTCTGCTTCCCTGCAGATTTATGTAGCTGGTGAAATATTTATTTCACTAGTTTTTTCCTTTCCGCTTACGGGGTCCATTTTTGTCTTTTACAAAATTGTTCGTTCCATTGTTTCAACTTAAATGGCTTCTGTCAACGTTCTCAGTTAAGTCTGTAGGTTCGCCGATTAGCTCTAACAAAGATCTCTTCTCTCTCTCTCTTTTTATTTTTGAAAAAAAAGCAAAGTTGTTCAGCCTGGGCTAGACATCCCAGAATAATCATTTTTATACACTGACACTGACTCTTCCTCGCCAAACTTACCGACACTTCGCATTTGGAACCTTTCACGATGACATTTTAGGGCAGAGAAGCCCAGAGGGCCTTTGTCTCTCCTGTGGCACGGCGATTAAAAACGCTGGTTGCTAATGTTCCTCTTTTGGATAACTTTTCGTGCTCTGAAGTATACATCGGAAATGCAGCAGCTGCGTACGAACATGCTCGTAGGAGTCGAAGTATCGCTATCGCGGCTAACATCTTAGGATACAAACTTATGTCTCGGAACTTTTTTTAAATGGTTGCCACTTAAACGGAAGGAGCAGATGCGCCCAATGTTGATCTGAAATAAATGTAGAGCTTGAAGGTTTCTTGGCACTACAACCTCAAGCCTATTTACGCTGGAAAAGCATTTCGTGATTTTTATTAGGCATTTTCATTCAATGACCAAGGATTAGAGATTCAAAGCGAGACATCGTTAGGCGATGACACACAACACAGCAGAATACGAGCACACGCTCCGATGACGCGAGGAGCGCGCTGAAAGGGAATTCTGGCCTGACATTCACAGCGCATGTGTGATGCTTCGCGCAGCCTGTGGTAGGCTGCATTTAGCGTACCCCCGGCCACGTTCTCCCGTGTTCCCCCTAATCAAGCTCACTCACCACTCTAGTGCAGGTAGCGTCCGGAATCCGTATTCTTGCGGTAAATGGTGGAGAGGCATCCGTTCGAGCGACGAATGCAAACATCAAGGAACAGAATGCGCACCCCAGTCTCTGGTTCACCCGTAAACTGTATATAATACTCAACCCAATTAAGGGCTTCCAAGAACCGCGGCACGCCATCCTTACGGAGGAGGCAGAAACACTCAACATACCGTCGAAAGGAGCGGGCGTGAAGTTATGCAGAACCTCCTGCTAGACCACTTCCATAACAATGTTGGCCGCAGTGACAGATATAAAGGCGCCCATAGCTGTTCCGTGGGTTTGTTAGTACATTTTGCGCCCAAAGCGAAGTAGCTCACTCAGTTCACGCACGTCGAAAGGAGTCCGGTCGGCGAATTTGGAGTCCGAACGTTGGGCTTCTGTGCAGGTTTGCTGTGCAAGGTTCACTGGAATGCTGGTGAATAGTACCGCTACGTAGAAAGACGTCATAACCTCTTCTACGCACAAAGCGAAGTCCCATACGTTTTCTACAAAATTCCGCTAAATTGGGAATATTTGTTTTTGTCCTGCCATCTAGCGGGCTAAAAACGTCGTTAAAATACCGGATTGCCGGTAGACCGGAGACCCGGTGAAGTCCACGATATGCCTCAAGAGAACGCCAGGCTTCTGCACCTTTCAAAGGCCATAAATGGCGGGAGCGGAATTTTTTTACGCAACAGGCGGTAATACAAACTTTTGTGTTGCGGAGGAACCAGAACTAACTGAGACAACCTTGAGAGAGCGATTGAATCTGAGTCTGCTGACTGCTGGTTGGGTTCTTTGCTACAGGTACGTAGGTATCCGCATCGCTCAATAGGTGAAACAAAACCTTGCATACGACAGAATTCGAACCCAGGTAGACGGGCAATAAAAGAAATACGAACAGAAGAGCACACAGCCTCCGACGCATGCCGCTCCGCCTGGCTGCACTGTCAATATACTGCGCGCATGCATAGTTGAACGTTTGAGACTGTGGCCTACTGCTAGGGGAAATGGTTAAACAAGAAGCTACGCGGGTCACTTATTTTGAGGCGTCTTTTTGTGTTCTGTCGCCATTGAGCATCCTGTTATCGACTGCATTCGGGAGCCAAGCGCGGAGCAGGCTGATTGCAACTAGCATGATGCCCTTCAACAGTCGCCCTGCTCAGTGCAGACGCAGCGCGAAAAGGCACCTCCAAATAAACGACCAGCGTCGCTTCTTCATCAGGCATTTCCGATAAATAAAGGCAACACTCTCCCTGTTGTGTCCCCTGTTGTACTAACCAGGGGCAGGCTGTGTGTCTGTTGTCCTTTCAGTTTTCGTATTCGTGCCCAGACTTTGTGCGTGTCAGTGTATGAGTTGATGGAAGTGAGGAAGGTGCGCCAACTCTCCCTTTTCGCCTCACGACGCACTCGCTTCCCAAAAGCCTTTGCCCGTTTAAAAGAAATGAGGTTGTCTGACGTGGGCTACCGGCGAAGGACACCCCACGCCTTGTTCTGGGCCTCTCGCGCCCGCCTGCAGTCCTCGTTCCACCAGGGCCTTCTTAGGGTGTGGGACCCACTGGAGGCCCGGGGAATGGACTTTTCGGTGGCGTCAAGGATGTGCGCCGTGACGAGTTGGGCGGCTCCCTCCACGTGTAGGTGCTTTATGGATGTGTGGTGTAGTTGAGATGTTTGTGTGAATGTGCTCCAGTTTGCTTTTGATTCATTAAACCTTTTATGGGAAGATGGACTGCTCGGGCCTATACCTATATGCGTTAATGAACTGGGGAAATGGTCACTACCATATGGGTCTGTGCCCACACCCCACTCAGGACATGGAAAGAGAACTGCAGAACCAATAGCCAAGTCAAGATGCGAGTATGTATTGTGTTGTAAGTTATGGTATGTAGGCTATTTTTTGTTGAAAAGGCATGCTCCGGAGGATGTAAGAAACTTCTCTATCAGGCGACCTCGGGCATCCGTTCTGGAGAAGCCCCAAAGAGAGTTGTGCGCATTCAGGTCGCCCGTTAGTATGTATGGCTCGGGCAGCTGGTCAACCAGTGCCTCGAAATCAGAGCTCAGAAGCACAAAATCAGGAGAGATGTAAATGGAGCATACCGTTATCAACCTATTAAATATTATTGTACGGATCGCTACAGCCTCGAGGACAGTGTTTAAAGAGACAGGGTGACATGCTAATGATTTCCGGGCGATAATGGCCACACCTCCTGAAGAGTGGGTGCAGCCAACCCTGTCCTTTCTGAATACCATGTACCTATTTAAGAAATTTGTTTATTTAGAGTTGAGGTGGGTTTCCTGGAGACACATGATACTTGGCTGACTGGCATGCAGAATCTCATACACATCGTCAAGATTTTTAAGGAGGCCTCTGCAGTTCCATTGGATGATATTTTCTGCTTCCATTATTTCAATTTAAGAATGACTAGAATGTGTGTGTTCGTGTGTGTTCATGTGTCGTCTTTCGGGGCTGTTACTCTTGGGTTGGGCTTTTTGGGCCTTTCTGTAGGCTTGGAAGTCGGTGGCCGCTTTTTGCGCTGCGTTTCAGACAGGAACGGCCCGACATCCATCTCGTCGTCGGATGTCCGAGGGGTGCCCGACGGACCGGGCCCCCCGGACTTGGCCCCCCTTCGGGAGCCCTTCGTTTGAGCCGCCACCGTCGGGCGCGCCAGAGGTGGCACAAGCGGTGCGGTGGCGGTGGGAGCCGGTGCGGGGCCCGTGGTGTCCATCACCTCGGTACCCTCCAACGCACTGGAGGACGGGGAGACAGAGGCGGGAGCGGCACCGGTCCTGACAGAAGTGGTTTGCACCACAACCGCTGCTGCCTCAGCAAGCGGCGTGGTGCCGGGTTGGGCTGCGTGAGGCAACCCAGTGGGGGGCGGGGGCGGGACCAGGTCAGACTCGCTGAACTGGGTCCCTGTGGAAACCATACGCCGCTCCGCCCCCCGGCGAGCTGCGTCGGCGTACCTCTCCAGAGGGAAAGAGGCGAACCTCTTTCTCGCCTCTGGAAAGGTGATGTTCTCAGTGACCTTAATGTTTATTATGTTTTTTTCGAGTTGGAATTTTTCGCACTTGCGGGAGTATGCCGCGTGCGGTCCCCCGCAGTTTACACAAGTGAGAGTTTCGGATGGGCAGTTCTCGCTCGGATGATCGTGCGGCGCTCATTTTGCACACGTCGTTCGGCCACGGCAAGAGTTCGTACCGTGCCCGAACCGCTGGCACTTAAAACAGCGCCGCGGGTTCGGGATGTAGGGACGTATTGAGCACCGGATAAAACCTGCATTTATGTATTGTGGGAGAACTGCGCGGTCAAAGGTCAAGATAATGTGCTTGGTGGGAATCTCCCTGTCGTCTCTCCGGATAGTGATGCGTCTCACGGCAGTGACGCCCTAATCCTTCAAGCCGGCAAGGAGATCCGCATCCGTTTCGTTCAAGAGATCTGTCTCGGATATCACACCCTGCGAGCTGTTGAGGCTCCGATGGGGTGTGACCCTGATGTCGAGATCAGCCAGTCTAGTCTGAGCTAGAAGCTTTACAGACTGCTGCTTGTCATTTATTTCAATCAGGAGTTCACCAGACCTTTGTTTTTTGCACTTATACGATTTTCCTACTATGGCTTCAAGATACTTGGCGATCAAGAAGATTGTCTGAGATGCATGAGGGTGGGTTGGATTGAGGGATTCCATGACAAGAAATCGAGAAAAATGACCCGGTTCAGGAAAGGTTAACGACGGCAATGGAGGAAAGGATACTTCGGTGCGGCCCCTTTTCAGGGACCGATCACGGTTGGGGGGGGGGCGGGGTTTAGACATTACCATAAAGCATAGTATAAAAGCAGGGAGACGGGGGTACTTTCTCCTTTGACCTTACCCTGGTAGTGAAAGAGGTCCCGGAGCTCCCTGCCTGGTAGACAGGCAGGCAGCCCATCGGCCGGAGCTTGACCAAGGCTCTGACGGCCACCGTTTACGGCTTCTACCCTTCACCTTTAAACACCTCGCCACGGTTGGACACGGCTTATGTTGGGAGCTCGGGGTCCGCGGTGTCGCTGCTCACCGTCACCATGAATACTCAAGGTGCCCCGTGCGGGGATTTGCGAAGGATTCGAAGCCACTCGATGATGCGGAAGTTGAGGCGGTAACGGTGGCGGTTACATATTCGGCAGCAGCGGCCTTCCGTCGTTTTGACGTTAATTTTTGCTTCTGCTGATAACCCGCAGTTCTGATAACGGCGCCGATTATAGCGGCTTTGCCAGAATGAAAACTCTGTGTGGGGAGAGTTGGACATTTACTAACTAAACGCTCTTGTGGAATGAAAGGAGAGGGCACAGGAGATTGAATAAAATTGCCTTACTCGACCTTTAGTCGAAAGAGAGATCTTTGTAACGCTTTCAATTCGTACTTTACTGAGACAGGGCTAATGACTTTAGATGAACCTTTAAGTTATCCTCACAACAATACCATGAAAGTAATTTCCTGATGACAACAAGTGTTGCCGGCTTATCGTTTACTATTCTACCATTAATTAGCTCCAGCAGATGAGATGGGAACGGTATACAGATAGGGCCAGTTAAGCATCTTGTACAAAATCTTGCAGCAGTCCTGACTTACAAACTTTGAAGGCGAAAACATTAGGTGTCCTATACTGCGAAAGCGCGCCATATTTTGCCGGTGATGTAAATGGCTGCCGCTGTAAAAAAAAAACCAAAGCACACATGCGTGATCTGGTGGGATGTAAAACTCGGGTCTCCACTGTGTCAGCACGATTCTGTACCCACTGTCCTAGGACCAAATTTGTTGTTGTTCCTTGTTCCTTCATATGTAGTACATGCCCGCTTCTACCATGGCCAACGACCGGACTTATGAGGGAATACTGCGCTTGTTTAACGAAATTCAGAAAGCGTAGAATTACGAACGTGATATTTTGAAAAAAGTGCATTCCGCAGGACACCAGAACGTGATATCACCACAGGGAAACAGCTGCACATCAGCCGCACAGAAACTTGATTGTTGGCACGCTGTCGCTTGTGCCAGCCTCTTTACTGGGGTAATACACGCAGTGATACTATAAAAAGAAAGCAAAGAAACAGACGAAAAACGTGGTGTTATATAAGAGAAGCCGGTCAAAGTAATTTGTACTAGAAGACAAAGAAATTAAAGTGAAACAAGAGAAGCAAATACGGTGTAGAAGTAAGGAAGTTATCATTAAGTGTCACCTGGCTTCCGCCCTCAAAACACGTAAGCAGCATTAAGTGCCTCGCGTATTTTTTTTTTATTTCGACGGGCATTTTTCTATGCGAAAATTTAATGGCAATAGTGTTTCACAAAGCGCGATAAAAACGGGACACATGAAATTGCCATTCCATTTTAGTTGTATGGGTATATTGCGAAGCTCCAAAAATAATTTGAATGAACTACTCCACTTTTAGTGCAACTAACAAATTGCAACCAAAAGCTGACATGGATGTGAAATAAATCGATCAACGATTTTAGCTATTGCAGTCCCGAGATGATGCATTTCAGAAAATTATAAAAAAAATTCCTCTAGCGATCGCTTCATCTGTAGATTTCACGCAGGCCTCCCACTATGTAACTCACACAACTTTTTTGAACCTTCGGGGGCAAATCGCAACTGGTTTTGCCGCTTCAGTTATGGAAATTCTATTTAGACGAATGAACACAATAAGTATCCAGTTATGGCATCACTGCACGTCAAGTGAACATAGTTTGTGGACTACGGCAAGGCAGTGTTTTTCACACACCTCGTAATTCTCTAAAGAAAGAACTTAGAGTGAAAGTTTCAAAAAGGTAAAGCGTATCATTTATCCAGGTGATACCAGCAGTTTTTAATCCCATTTTTGCGAAGAGCTATTCTATTGCAAATGTACGCAACCTCCTGTTGATCACAATTTAGCCTATATTTCTAGAGCTATCGAAGTTATCAGTGCACTCAGAACACTTCATATTTATTTTTCTGCATTTTGCAAAGCGATCAGAGTACCAGCATTGTTCTTAAAACTCCTCTATCATTAGAGGCATATTAGTCCGCCAGATATATGTTTTATGAGATATGTTATATGATAGTTTATCTTATATTAGACAGTATCAACTTTTAGTTTATACTGTCAAGATATTTCGGCTAAGCTCGGTGGGTGGGGGGGGGGGGGAGACGATCGGAACATATTTGAAAAAATTACTCCACAGGAGAAGAATATTCCACGAAGCTTGGCAAATGTACGTTTTAGAGAGAACATTGAGCAATTGTCTTGAATACGATTGTTAATTTAGTGACTTGCAAAATCACAATCTTTTGCGGGTCAATAAACGTAGTTACAATTTACTGCAGGGGAAACAAGCCATTGTCACTATGTACCAATCCCAGAATATTGCACTTAACACAAAATGTTGCATTGTACAGCGTCATAGAATAAAGTACGATTGCCAGTCTCTCCAAAATATTTTGGCTCGCCTCCGCAGTTCCCCGCACTGGTCAGGACGTGACCTCTAACCCCACCACCGGCGGAACTATTGCAAGCTGCACTTCAACCAAGTTAGGTTTTATACACAGCGCTACTTCCAAGGCCACGATCGTCTGTTTGAAATTTATCGGCTTCTATTAGGCTATTCCAAAATAATTTGAATATATAAGGTGTTTTTTTTAAATGAGCCAGATCTAGCAACCCAAACTAAGTAGGATAAAGCTGAACTGAGAACAAAAACTCGGCAAGTTTCCCCCCAAAAATGGGTGTCGAGGAAATAATTGAGATAACGCCCTGAAAACGCGTACACAGATCGTAGTTCGTATCAAAAATGAACCTGATCCTGCTGTTTTGCCGATAAAAATGAGCCAGACCCATTTGCCGAATGCGGGATTGCTTTTGGCGTGACTGTTCGTACTGTTTTGTGGGTGTTTTTGGAAGTCTTCGTTTACTTTTCGTAGGTGACGTATTATGAATTCCGACGGCAACTTGGAGATCAGCGAAGGATCTGATTGATTGATTGTAGGGTTTAACGCGCCGACGCAACGCAGGCGATGAGGCGCGCCGTAGTGGAGGGCTCCGGATTAATTTTGACCACCTGGGGATCTTTAACGTGCGCCGAAATCGCGTACACACGGGCGTTTTTGCTTTTCGCCTCCATCAGAAAAGCGGCCGCCGCGGCTGGGAATCGAACCCGCGACCTCGTGCTCAGCAGCTCAACGCGTTAGCCACTGAGCCACCGCGGCGGGTCGCGAAGGATCGGTCCCCAGATGTCAACGACGAAGTGAACGGAAGTAGTGAACGAAAAGAAACTGTGAGATGCGAAACAATGATTGCATTTCGGATCACCCTACCCTACGGAATATGTCGACTTATCTATATATATATATATATATATATATATATATATATATATATATATATATATATATATATATAAGTTGCAATCCTTATTGCCAGTGCTGTTTGGCGTTTTTAACAGTGTTTTATAGTGCCGAATGAGGTATGATTGCTTTTTTTTTATGCAGGAGTAAATAATTGAAAATTCAAGTCGAGAAAAAATGCGCCGTTTTTTCCGGAAGCGGGAATCGAACCCACAACGAAAAAAAATGCCGAAAGTCTACAGCACCAAAGAAGGCATAGGCGAATGGTTAGACTATTTTTTTACCGTTAGTGATGTTAAATTATTAATTTTTATTAATTTACTTGAGAAAGAACGAAAGAAAAACACGCGCCCAGAGTGGGGACCGAACCCACGCCTTTCGATTAGATCTCGAATGCCTTACCAATTCGGCTATCTGGGCGACTGTGTTCTCCGTCACTTTCTGGGATATTCGTAATTACTACATCTGTATCTGACGCTTGAGGGTGGTAGCCAGCGGCACTCAGACTCCACGGGGAAGAGGGGACCTTCTTTTCAACCCCCGGGGTGTGACTCGAACGTCTACAGCCTGTCATGAGCGGGTAAACCATATTATCCTGCGATATATATATATATATATATATATATATATATATATATATATATATATATATATATATATATATATATATATATATATATATATATATATATATATATATATATATATATATATATATATATATATATAGCGGCCCCCCTCTGAAGCGGGCGCTACCTGGCACTCGTTCTACAAGCTGACGAACGATGGAGGACAGTGTTTTTGAAAGAGTTGTGTACTCCTCTCTCTTTTCTGCATGTTTAGGTTTGTTGTTGTTTTGCGTTTTCTTTCTTTTCTTTTTTTTTCTCTCTCTTTTGTGCAAACCTTCACCTCACCTCGCCGAGAGCGTGTTTGTTGCTACCTCTCTCCCCATATCCCCCCTCTCTCTTTTTTCGGCGTCGTTGGACGACGAGCTTATAAATACGTGCACAGAAATACGAAATATTGTCTTGAGAAAGATCGGCATCCGATCGAAACGTCGACCAATAAACAGTTTTGTTAGAAGCTATACCCATTTTTTACTATATATATATATATATATATATATATATATATATATATATATGTATATATATAGCGAATCAGAATAGGAAATGAGGGGCTCGTTGAAATAAGACAGAAATATATATATATGTATATATATATATAATTTTGACGCCCATATTTACCATTTTAGTAATTAACGCAATAGCAGCAGCTTAACAGACCTGTCAAATCTCCCCTTTTCTGCCTTTGAGAGTAAGAAACAATTCATTAAGGTGAAGAAGATATGAGCAGTCTTCTTCGGAAGCGTTTTGGAAGTTCATGGCAAACCAAGGAAGAGCTTGCCTACCTCGCGAGATCCTTCAGGCGCGCCCAAGAATATTATCCTTCGGAAGAATTCCAAAAGAGCTGCTAATGGAGCCAAGAGGACTTACCTACTCTCCATGAATATTTCTGCTGTTTTGGAAGCCCTTCTGCATAACCTAAATGCCTTTTCCGCCAAAACTCAATGTACAATGCTTGAAAGTCAATTTAAATAAAATTTTCTTAAGAATGCCGCATCAACTTTAGTATTTCAATTCAATATGAGGCAAATACAAGCCTCTCACGCCAAATATTGTTCAAATCACGGGATAATTTTGCTTACTTGTGGCCATAAACTTTCCCGAGCTGACATGTAAAATATATCATATAATAGCTTTGACGGCGTTGCATTTAGGTCCTGTAACAATTTTTAGCTTGTTTCTCAATTTCTCATTAGGTGGATCGGACTCATTTCGAAAAAAAAAACATTTCATATGTATATGCACAATTCCTCAGTGGTGAATTTATTAACACATAAATTGTATAACTTCAAAACTGTGCATACGTATGCTTTGTACGTGCGTCGCAGACGCAGTTTTCTGTAGCGGCCCTTTGTAAACGGCGCAGAGGGCCTCTCAAATTTCCAGGGGCAGTGTATCAGCTTGCCCTCCTCTATTTTGGGTTCAGACGAAACACATAAACACACGGGGTGGGGTTCCGGTTTGGCATCGTTCCACTACGGCGGACCGCCGCGTTACAGTGAAGAGTGCATTACGGCGGAGTGTCGCACAATGGCGGAGTCTCACTACGGCGAAGCGTGCATTACGGCTGAGTGTCGCCGCACGGCGCAAAGTCTCACTACGGCGAAAAGTGCGTTACGGCTGAGGGTCGCAACACGGCGGAGAGTCTCGCTACGGCGAAAAGTGCATTGCTGCTGAATGTGGCGATACGGCAGAACGGGTACCGTTTCCCTTCGGCTGAGCGTGCGTTATGGGTAAATGCGCGCTACCGCTGAACAACCCTGCTGCAAAAAGTTAACAATCCCGGGCTACTTGTGTGAAACTGGGGCATTACCTGACAGTCAATTGCTAGTTCTGCGAAAGTCATAATGAACCATAATGGATGGTACCTGTCGGTTTCAAGAGACGATCGTTGTTTATCCAAAGCACTATAAAACGGAACTTAAGAGTGAAGCTGTTGTGTACCACCGGCTAGCTTACTGTTGTCTAATGATGCTGAATTGCGTAGAGATGGAAAATTCTAAATGCTTTTTTTCGCCTCGCTTCAGTGACACAAACGAGCTTTCTGATTCCCAGAGCTCAAAAAGGAGCGTTTTGTTGTAAAAAATATCACTCCAATAAATGCGCTTGCAACCTGGTTACACAACTTTTTGGAGTTAAAATACATATTGGCAGAGCTGCAGCATATATTGAAATCAGCTTTGATGACGTCAAAAAGAGAGGAATATAATTTGGCAAAATTAAAAAGAGCAATAGAGTCAAGACCGAGCTTTGTGGAACACCTCTATAAACTGTTACAGGGGGTGATGGTGCTGCAGCAATTATAACGGTTTGTTGCATGTTCATAGACGGCTTCGTATCAAAGTTAGGACAGGACCTGTTATCCCATAACGCTGAAGGTAAATTAAAATAACGCCATGGTCACTGGCGTCGAATGCTCTCGAGAAATCTGAAAACGGCAGCAGCCACATCACCGCGGTAAATGAAAGATTTAATTTTGTCTGTTAGGCACGCCGTCGTAATCTTAGTAGATAGGACAGTACAAAAACCAAATTGAGGAAGAGGGAGTGAGCAGAATTTTTAAGATGGTAGGAAAGATGGGCCTCAATGGGCTTTTAAAACCTTATCCCGGCAAAAAAGAACAGATTTGTGACGATAATTGTCCACAAACCCCGCGCGAGCTTTTTAAGTAAAGCTTGCCTGTAGAAATAATACGTATTTAAAAATTAAAGTGAATATATAACAAGAAATATATGCCCCACGTTGAAATTAGTTTCATGGTGAACACAGGAATACCTTCTCAGCCAGGCCCCGAAGCCTTTGATCCTTCAATAATAGCCTCAATTTCTTCACAACAACTGGAGTTCTGAAAGAAAAGATTGTTGGCTGTGTAAAAGTTGGAAATAAAATTGGCACCAGGGACGTTGTGAGCAAAAAGTCTACAAATGATTGCTAAAAGCATTGGCAATATTTGAAGGTCAGTAAACGTGAGTCACATTTAGCAAGTGGTATAATGGGCATGTGCTGGGTAGTAGTATTCAGGAATTCATCAACTAATTTCCATCTTTTTGGGGTGTTACGACACGTATTATATTCCTTGCCGCAGTTGCGGCGTTTGGGTCCTTTGAGAAGCCAAGACCAAACCTAGAAGTATTGTTCAAAACATGCTCCAAGATTCGAATTTAAACGTTTACACATCATTTTTCGTGTAAGTTATCTTTTTAGCAAGGCTAGAAAAATGGAGTTAGTAAGCAAATGGCACCAAGGGGTGGTGCACGCCTGTTTGAAGTTTATGATGTTGCGCAGTCATGAACAGAATTAATAATGGCATCAGGTAATAGCTATCAAGCGACATCAGGATTCGAGAATGAATAAGCCGTAACACTGTCCTTTGTGAAGTGAACCTAAAGAATACTAACTTGTATAATAATAACTGCCAGAAAACTTTTAATTACTCAGAAGCTAACATAGCAGAAATCAATGCCGCGTTAAATAGTTATTTCCCTACTTTTGAAACGTTGGCAGAATCACATTCTGTAAATCAGCTCTGGCACATCTTCAAAAATAAAATTGTAGACCTACGCGATAAATACGTGCCATCATGGTCACTAACTCCAAGACGTAGTAAAAATAAACCTTGGTTCACAAAAGAATTACACCAGCTCACACAAAGAAATCAGAGGATTTATAAGCTTTCAGGCACATTCCATGTGCAGAAAATGTAGATAAGCCTAAAAGAATATCTCACCACGTCAAATCAGCCATAGCCGAAGCCAAGTCCCGATTTTTCGGTTCTTTTGAATATAGGCTTCAACAGAACCCAAAAGAGCTTTGGAAATACATGAAAAGTAGTAAAAAAGACAGCATCTCGATTCCACCTCTAGTTGAAGGTGACAGTGTTACGGAGGAAGCTTTCGAAAAAGTGCAAGGTTTCAATCGCTATTTTAGTTCTGTATTTCGCTCGGCGTTATCGCCAACTGATCAACATACCATATGTACCCTTGTTCAAAAACCAATGGAAGATATACTTTTTGACACAAGCGGAATCGAACAACTGCTGCAAAACTTAAATGTTTCAAAAGCAGCTAGCCCAGACCAATTACCAAATGCCCTGCTAAGGCCTTGCGCGTCTTCTGTTGCCCGATATTTAAGAATAATTTTTGAAAAATCTTTCCAAGAGGGCGTCCTTCCACATGAATGTAAAATTGCGAGTGTTACTCCAATTCTCAAGACCGGCCCACGTTCTGTTGTGTCACATTACCGCTCTATCTCTCTAATTAGTGTGTGCTGCAAGGTCCTAGAACATATTTTGTATAGCAACATAGTAAAACACGTTGAAAATAACGCTTTGTTTAACCCATCGCAGCACGGATTCCGGAAGAGTTTATCTTGCGTCACTCAACTAATACAGTTCACGCATGATACCGCACTAACACTTGATGGTCGTGAATCTGTTGACTGCATTTTCTTAGATTTTTGAAAAGCATTTGATGTAGTACCACATAAACGTTTATTTAAAAAACTGTCCTTTTATGGTGTCACCCCTAAGACTTTGTCAAGGCTGTCAGCGTACATTACCGGTAGACAACAATATATAATCATCAATGGTGCAGCCTCTCATAGCTCAGCTGTTTCGTCAGGGGTGCCCCAGGGATCGGTCTTGGGGCCTTTGTTGTTTCTGCTTTGTATAAATGATATCAGTGATAACATTACATCATTCATGAGGCTCTTCGCTGACAATTGTGTGCTGTACAGAAATATTTCTTGTGAAAGTAATACCCACGTAATTCAAAATGATCTGAACAAGATTTATACTTGGTGCGAAAAATGGGGCATGTCATTAAACCTCGAAAAAACTGTCTTTATTAGGTTTACCAGAAAATAAAATGTCCACTACCCAAATTATACAATAAGTGATTGCTCATTAAAGTGTGTAAGGGAATTTAAATACTTAGGAGTTCACTTTACATCAACACTGTGCTTGCACAGACACATCTCTTATATTACCCGTAAGGCTTCAAGAAAATTGGGTTTTCTGCGCCGCAACACAAGCACCTTTCCGCAAACTGCCAGAGAAATTTTCTACACAACTAACATACGGCCTGTACTCAAATATGCTTGCATGGTATGGGACCCGCCAACCCTGCTTTATAAAGCTAAATTGGAAAAACTTCTAAGGCTCGCAACCAGGTATGTGTTAGGAAAATTGGCAAAAGAGACAAGTTTAGTAGAAATACCCTCTTGAACTTACGGAATTGGGAATCACTTGAGCATCGTAGAACTGTATTTCGCTTAAAATTATTTTATGAAGTTTATTTTTCACCGAATGGTATGCCGTGCGAATTGAAATAATGATGATGGTTGGATGTTAATGGCGCAAGGCCAACTGGGGCAAAGAGCGCCAAAACAGTGGTTAAATATGAGAGGTGAGAACGTAGACACTAAAATCAGTAAGCAAGAACAAAAGTCAAATCAATAAAAGACAGTGAGGATGGCTGGTGTAAAAGGCCAGGTTGTGATGGTGCATGGCATGAAAAAAGGCTTCAAAAAACTACGCGTGATAGGAAATAAGATGTAATAACTTGATGTCACTGAAAAACTTAAAAGTGCGTTGCACAGGAATCACGAGATCATCCGCTAGAAAGAGTGCTGGGTGTAGTGGAATGTGTTGTCTGTAGAGTTGAGGGAAGTGCTTGCGTCTTGTTGTCTGGAATGCTTTGCATGTAATGAGGATGTGAAGTACGGATAGGCCCTCCCCACACCTGCTACACAGGGGTCTTGGAGATCCAGTGAGCAGATGGGAGTGTGTCGCGTGTGTTTGGCCTATCCGTAATCTAGCTAGGGCAACTTCGATGAATCTATTGTGTGAGTCACTAGTGTATTGTCGTAAGTGTGGCTTTATTATGTGTAACTTGTTGTCTGTCTGTGTATTCCAGTCGGCTTGCCATGTTTTGCGAAGGTGTTGTCGGATGTGTGGCTTGAGTTCAGTGTAGGGTATTGTTGTTATGTCCACTGTGTTTGCAAGTGCAGCAGTGGCGGCCATTTCATCTGCGGTCTCATTCCCCGCGATTCCAGCATGGCCTGGAACCCAGCACAGGATTAGTTGAAAATGTTTTGCATATATAGACATTATGAAGTTAAAGACAAGATTAACAATGTGGTTTTTCCTGGGTCTGTGTGAAGACAATGCACGCACAACGCTCAAAGAGTCTGTGAAGATGACGGACTTAGGAATTTGTTTTTCAAGAATGTGCTGAACGATGAGTAAAATGCCATATGCTTCTGCAGAGAAGATAATGGTGTGTACAATCATGGTTCTGCAAGCAATAAAATTGGGACCATGAGCGGCGCAGGACACTGTAGTTGAAGTTTTCGAGGCATCGCTATAGAATTCGGCACATTTATATTTATCCTGAAGCGACAAGAAATGCTGCAGAATCGCAGCTCTCGGAACCCTGTTTTTATCTATTTTCATAAAGGAAACATCACAACAAACAGGCTGCAGTTGCCATGGTGGCATAACATCAGAAAATGATGATGATGTACAGACATCTAAAAACCCAAAGGAAATACCCGAAGCTTCCTCTCTCACCCTCAGAGAGTAGGGCAAAGGAACAGATGGACGATTTGAGAATAGCTGGGTTGTAGATGTATCGTTGAGGACAGGTTTAAAAGGATGGTTATTGTATGATGAGACCTTAAAAGCATATAATAAATCTATGTACATTCGTTGATGTTCCAGGCTCCATTTCTTACTTTCAGCTTACAGACTCTGGGCCGGGCTAGTGCGGAACGCACCACACGCAAGGCGCAGGCCCAAATGGAGAACTGGGTCAAGCGTTTTTAGTGCTGTTTTTGATGCTGACCCATACACAACACTACCGTAGTCTAGCCGAGACCCGACTAAGGCGGTAAAGACGCGAAGAAGGAGTTTTTTGTCTGCACCATAGGACTGGTGGGAGAGGACTTTGAGAATGTTTAGTGTTTTCAGGCATTTATGTTTAAGTTGTTTGATGTGTGGAATGAACGTGAGTTTTTCATCAAATATGACACCTAAAAACTTGTGCTCCTTTTTTACAGGGATAGAAGCGCGATGAAGGGTAATCTCAGGGTCTGCCTTAATCCCGCGCTTGCGGGAGAACACAACACAAGTACTCTTTCCAGTGTTCAGTTTAAAACCGTTTGTGTCCGCCCAGCCATGAAGTTGGTTTACTCCAAGCTGGACTTGGCGTTCACAAACTGAAAAGTTGCAGGACTTAAAAGATATTTGGACGTCATGTACATATACAGAACAGGAAATGGTTGGTGGCAATGCCTTCCGGAGCGAGTTCATCTTAACAATGAATAGTGTGCAGCTCAGGACACCGCCCTGATATTTGTATATTTTCCCGCCTCATCACATATCTGCCCGCGTAGACCATAGTTATAAAGTTCGTGAGATAGATTGTAAATCTAGTACGTTCCTTTACTCATTTTTTCTTAAAACAATTCGTCAGTGGAACAGATTACCTTCTTACGTGTTTGTACACCATTCTAGTAACACGTTCTTGTCCACAGTTACGTCTCTCGAAGGCCTAAACTAACAATGTCATGTGTTTGCCACAGCGCAGGTTTTGCTGTTTCCTCAAATCACATGTCAAGTGCGCTCACTATTCTGTAAATGCTTCTTGTAATACATGAATTGGATTTTTGCAGCCTCGCCGAACGCACTGTTTTTCAATTGTCGTACCATTGCTGTCTTTTCGCGTGGTGTGTTCGAGGGCTATGCAAAATGTTATATGCCCTTTACATTGATTTGTCGTTATTTGAACCTTCAATTCCCGCTTGTGTAAAGTACTTGTGAGTGCCTTCTTGTGATTTATTGTAATAATGCAGTATTTTTTCGTTGCATGTCTTAGGCTATTTAAAATGTATATATGCGTTATCTTATAACTTGCTTTCTTGTCGCTGATAAGTACTTCTTGTGACTGTCTCTTTGTATACTCCCCCCACTGTAATGCCGCAAGGCGCTGTTGGTATTAAATGAATAAATAAATAAATAAAATAAATAATAAATAGGCTGGAGCACTAAACTTTTGATGCAAGGCTAATGCATTTTTCACGACCAAAGATAGGTCGCTTGTGGCTTTCTGCTTTTTAACAGCGGGGCTGTTTTACAAACGATAAGAACGCCGTTGCAGGAAAAAATATCAAGAAAAGGCCAAGTGCTCTTCAGCACATGCCTCGTAACTTTGATAATAGGAAAACAATAAAGTTCTTTCGCTTTCTCTCTCGCTTTCTTACTCTCATAGCGCCCGCCGATCGAAAAAAAATTGGGAAAAAACCCAGGGAGCGAGAAAATGCCGAGCACTCGTGAGCGCCTCCCATGCGGAGACCGCCCAGTGTCGTGCTCACGCAGTGGCTTCAGGAAAAAACAACAACAAATCAGCGCTGTCGTCAAGCGTTACCGCACCTGTAAAAACACTCGTTTTCTAATGCTAAAGTTGAAGAGCCATCCTGCTTGAGAGAGGTCACCGAGGCCGACGCATCCTCAAGAATTCATTATGGATAATTGAGGACAAGGCTACAAGTGCACCGCTCCTTACTAAGACGACTTGCACTACCTACCACCGCTGCTTCGAGTCGAAGGATAAGAGCTGGAGGAAGTCGACAATGCTGACGATGACATTACATCCACCACCGGCCGCGAAGAAGACGACAACGTCTCCCATGCATATAACGGCGATTACTAACACCACAATGATGCAAATAAACAGACACCGAAGCTTAACTATGCATCGGGAAACGCTGAACTACAACAGCTTTACGGGTGAGGGAAAGCTTGAGTGATTGATTATGACGTTTAGCATACCGGCTATAGGCAGTCGATGAGGCTCGCCGCAGTGGAGGGCGGCAAATTATTTTGACCACCTGTGCATCTTTAACATGTGCCGGAATCTCAAACACAGGGGCCTTTCGTATTTTGCCTCCATCAGAAAAGCGGCCGCAGCGGCGGGCAATCGACGTCAAGGAGAGGCTGTCTACTTGTCTCCCTTCGCCCTGACTGGAGCTCCTCGGTTTGGCTGGGGTTTCAGGTTTCTCTTAGAGGTTGCGTTAGCTGTTCTTGTTTCTTTTATTTTTCCGGTGGGCTATTATTTTTTACAGCGACTTTAGCCCTGAACGCACATTTATCCGCACCGCCACCTTCCGCCTAATGCACTTGCCGCCACAGTGAGATTCTCCGCCGTGTTGCGACGCTCAGCCATAATCAACTTTTCGCCGTAGAGAGACTCTCTGCCGTATTGCGACATTTATTCGTAATTTTCTTTTCGCCATAACGCGACATTCCGCCGTAGTGAGATAGGACCTTCCGGTTTTGGTAGCGTGTGGTTTCACGGACGCATGCGTTTGGCTTGAATAGTGAAGCGGTTCGCAGGCGCAGTACGCTGCAGAAATGTCTCGACACAGGGGCTTGCGTGCAGGTGCCCCGGCATGTGGGCTTCTCATAGCTTGATCGCGCCTCACATCCGGACAGCTGCGTTCGGTAAAAACTGTGACACTGCCCGATGGAGTGACTTTTTCATTTGCAATGTAGCAAAACAGTAGAATGCAAACAAGTCCGCGCTCGACGGTTTTGAAAGCCAGCAACCTTTAGCACTGGATCTTTTTTATTGTCCCCGCAGGGCCGTTTTGGGTATTCAAGGTGACGGTAGTGGCGACACCACGGACCCCGAGCCCATGTGGGTTTCACCTACCCACGCCCCGGCTCTGCGTGGCGTATCCCTGTCCAGGGAAAAAGGCATCCTGGTGGCTGCGCCAAAGCCAGGGTTGTTTTGGACCTTTACGGCCCACTGGTGGCGGCAACACGCCATTTTGGCCCCTGCTTCCTGCAGACAGTACCCCAGGATTGACCCGCCCTGGGGAAGCAGCCAGTCGCCTTTCCTATCTCCCTCACTCTCTCTCTTTTTCTGTCCTGTCAGCTTTTCATGCCTGTCCTGTCATCTACTCTTTTCCTGTTTTTTCCCTTTTACCCTCAGGCAACAAGGGTTAACTTTGTGCAAAATGGCCTACCTAGACTATTTTACAGGAAGGTATAGTGGCCACGTATGGCTAGCGAGAATACCTGCACGCCCCCGTGGTTGGGCTCCCTGGTGGGCGCCCAGCGTGGCTACCGAAAAACACCAGCTTTCCGTATGGCGAAAAGAAAGACACCTCCTGATCGGTCCCTGAAAAGGGCCCAGACCGATGGGACTACACAATACATCCCGCAAAAAAACAGTGACAACTTCGCACGATTCCTTGTTATTCAAGGCGTCAAAGAACCTATTCACACGAAATCCCCCTTTGTCATAGCCAAGGCACTCAGTCAGCTAGTGGGGAAGAACTAAAGTGCCAGGAAACTCCAGAATGGTGATGTACTGGTAGAAGAGCACAGCAGAGAACAGAGTCTAAAAATCGTGGAACTTGCAAAAATCGACGACACGAATGTGACAGTGACAACGCACCGCTCACTAAACTTCTCTAAAGGCGTGACCGCCGAGTCCGAGCTATTCCACTGCTCCGACGCGGAGATTGAGAGCGAACCGGCGGAACAAGGAGTGGTCGCAGCATGTACAATATTGATCAGGAAAAATGGAGAGGGAATGAAGACCAAGCCTGTAGTATTAACATTCAATTCGACCACACAACCGAACTCAGTGAATGCAGCGTATCTGCGTTGCAAAGTGCGGCCCTACATCCAAAACCCTAGGCGGTGCTTTCAGTGCCAACAGTTTGGGCACGGGGCTGGATCATGTCACGGGAAACCCATATGCGCTATGTGTAGAGGGAAAGCGCACGAGAACGAAAAGTGCGAAAAAGAACCCCACTGTGTCAACTGTTCTGGTAACCATGGTGCATACTCCAGATCCTGTCCGGTCTGGAAGAATGAAAAAGAAGTAATGATGATCAAAACCACACAGAATGTGTTGTAGGAAGCGGAGCCGTGGACTCGGTGAGGCGATGTGGCTCTCCTACATTTATTAGGATGCGCAAGGCCCGGCCGGAACTGTAGTGGGAACGGCGATGGCAAGCGACCGCCCAGGCGCTCGGTCGAATTCGATCTCCTCTCGCGGCGCGTGGCACTGCTAACGCAGCCCGGCAAGCTCCGCCACTGATGATGATTGTGGGATGCATGGGTGATGATGATAGTGGCGCTGTTAGCGGGTGAAGCTGCCGCCACTACAGTGTCATACCCTGATGCTAAGAGAAGCTTAGTTTTCAGCAAAAGAACTTTTGCGGAGGTGGTGTGGTGGGGCCGGCGCCATCGCTGGTGTCTGAAGGCACGCAGGTCGAACTGACCCAGCAAACCACGTTACGTCGTGCAGATATCCCGGAGACGTCAGCAATTGACATTGCAGATGTCCAGAAGACGTACCGTTGGGATCAAAGTTACATATATTCAACGTTCCTACAACTGCAAAAAACCCGTCTAAATCACACAAAGGATAACGTACAATAGACGTCTCATAGTACTTTTATACGCTGTTTACGGGACGTTACTTTAGTGGTACGTCTTATGGATATTGTCGTGGTACGCATGCAAGACGTTTATAGATATATGTTCTACATTTGTTTTCTGTCTTTGGCACAAGCATTAGTTTTTTATATTCATGACTTGTGTACGTTAGATTGATATTCTTGAGATGAACCTGTATGCTTGAAATTTACATTCTTTATACATTATTTGGAAGTTTGGCCAGCCCCCTTTTCTAGGTTGCCTACGTGTTGTGGGCATTAATACCTCAAATACATACTAGCTATTCAGCACTGTTTGCTGTTACTTGTCACCTGGTTTCTAGATTAATGTGTTTCCACTTTTGAAGTGCTGCATACTGCATGAAGTCTCATATGTGAAGTACCAAGCTGACCACACACTTTCGCAGAAGCACACGAAGCACAGCTCTAAACAAGAAATGTCGCATCGAAAACAATAGGCAGTAAGTAACAGCAAACCAGTCCTGATCAGCACAAGCACCCTGGACACTAAGGCAACCTCAGTAGCGTTATCGAATTGTACCATACAGCACGGCTGTACAGACCTTCTGCAAATAAACTATCACAGACACAATTCAAACATTAAACTAATTAAAACGACAGTCTCCCATCCTATCTGTAAGTACTTGCAGCTGGGTAGTAAGAACGCTTTCAAAGTACACATAAAACACAAAATAGTTCAGGTAAAACAGTTTATATTCACTTCCGAATTATGTAATATGCCTTCGCAACACAAACACTTTTTTTCATTCCTATCTGAACTGGCCCACGGGGTACACATTGTACAATTACAAGAATAGTACAGATATTCATGACTATAAATAAGTCACACACAGCAGAAAGGTTGACAAAAAATAGGAAGAAAAGCAAACATGTAAACCCAGCGTACAAGCACGAGATAGTTATCCAACTTGAAATATCGCACATTAAAATATTTGGGTGAAAAACAACGCAAGAAAAATGTGAAAACAAAGAAATGACTTAATGGTGGTTATAAAAACACTGCAAATTTACGGAAATGAATAGTTCACATGTAGTGAAAAGTTTGTGGAACAATAAAACAAAAGCACCTAGGAAACAAAGAAGTGGTGTTGAGTGGTGGTTGTGAGTGCCTACAAATTTAAGCTACTTTAAACAAACCAACATCTATGGAAATGGTTATGGTCTATAGAAAAGGTGTGTATAACGAAATGACTACGGCGGTTACAAGAGCAGTAGAAATTTACGTGATGAAATGATTCAAACTTAGTGAAATGGCAAGACAACAACAAAACAACAAAAAACTTTAGAAACAACTTATTGAATTCTGGTTAGGAAAACAAAAAGTTACACTATTTCAATATTTCCCACAAAGTGATATGATTTGGGAACAAACGAAAAAAACGGGGAGCACGGCAATTATTGAATATTAGTTACAAGAAGACATATTTACTTGACTACGTGATTCACACCAAGTGATACGCTCAAAGAACAATCACACAAAATGAAAATGCATGGAAGCAAGGGAATGATTCAATAATGGTTCAATGGTGCATGCCTCCATCATCAGTTATGATGGGGATTCCCGAACAGTTTGCGTTCTTTGTTGTGGTGCCAGAAACTGCCAAAATAGTTGCAGACCGGATTGGTTGGAAAGTGAGTAAAAATTTTATTGTCCAAAGGCTGAAAGAAATTTAATACCGCTTCTAGCAAAAAAAACTAAGAAGCCGCAGGTTGTCGACAAAGCTGATATTTGCGCAGGATGTGACTGACAATAAAAATCTGGGCCCTATATATTGTCTGGTGAAAGAATTTTATGTCTGTAACAACTGGAAGATATCTAGTTACACACAATGCAGGATGCCACTCGCAGGTGGAAAAAAGCGTGTTCCTTGTTTCCCAAACCAGGAGAAGTCCTGCGCCAAGTTGACCGTCAACAGTAGCTTGAGCAGGCGCCTTGTGCCGACTGTTGCAGTAGCACCTCCCTTGCAAGCCAGTTCATCAATCTAGGCATGGGTACAGAAAAATCTGTGTTGTTAATACACATTTTTAAGACTGGTGTAATACAGAATGGCCGCTTATATTGTCCCTGAAAAAGACAGTATATGACAGCTGCATCCTACCGGTACTCGCCTACGATGCAGAAACTTCCAGGCTAACTAAAAGGGTCTAACTTGAATTAAGGACGACTTAGCAGGCAATAGAAGGCTAGAAGATGGGTGTAAGAAAGATTAAGGGACGGGAAGAGAGCGGAGTGGATATACTTTAATGTCAGCATTGGCACTACTAAGGCAACCTTAACACTAACTATGACAGCTAATGTGAGGTACCACTAAATATAAGAACTATATTTCGTGAATAGGCATTTTAGCCCTATTTTAGCCCTACTCTGCGGGCATTTTAGCCCAGCTACAGGTCGCATCTGAACTTGCAATATATTTTTCTGTGTCTATCCCAACCGCTTGGTGGATTGAAGTGACAATATATACACGTATCAAGCCATGTCCACAAAATCTGGCAAAAGGAAACAGGCACAAACCCGGACAGCGTCACTGCCATGGACGTATACTTCGTGCAGCAGAATGGCGCGGTCGGCTAGCTGGTATATATGCATAACTAAACCTTCAAAAAGCACATCACTGAAACACTCGTCATTTGGTCCTGTTCGCTGGTCCTGCTAGTCCTACATTTTTCGTTGAAGTATACGTTGTACAGCGGGAAGCATCAAAGTAGTGCAAGACATTTTTACAGCATAATCACATTCACACATAGTCTAAGTTGCACCAGTCAGCAGCCTGCAACATGTAAGTTATTAGCAAACGACAGGCCACACACCAGAATCATACTCTGCCTTAAACCTGCGAAATCCCAAATTCTGTGTTACTCTGATCACCAAGGTGTGTTCGACACCAAATTTATGAAGCTGAAAATTCCACAAGTGACAGAAATTTAACAGCCATTTTTGAATATTTTTACTAGGTTCTGACAGGTTAATTTACGTTTGCGATGCTGCAGTAAGAGTACGAAGCACAACCAGCGCTGCTTATACTACTGTACCAGTTACGACATGCATATAGTTCTGACGTTACAAATAAATTCGGGTTGCATACACGTTGTTCATTCCAACATTTCACGACCAAAGTGAACGTTCGAAAAAATTGAACACTCAATCGAAACGCCAAAAAAGCATCCAGATGGCATTTTATTCTAATACTGTATTCTCGGAATTCACTCGATTTATTATTTTATTTTAATGCTACACGCACGGCAATCATTGAATTTACTGTGCACAACTTTTAACCGAAAACTATTATGACGAAAAAACGGCATCTGCGGAAACGAAACAAAAACCAATATCAAGCTAAAAGTACACAATGTGCGTGTAACCTATACACGCTTATATTCACACACGCGCTTATATTGGCATACACACTTATATTCGCACTCTCCAGCTTCCCTTATTTCATTTCATATCAAAACATTCGCCTAGCAAAACAGGACAGAACACATCACCAAACACAGGACTAGAAACTGCGCTAGAATTGATTCTGTTTACAAACGCAGCAGCCAGGTACAAAGGTCTACCGACAAATCTCATCAACGCACAAAGCGAGTCCCTCAAATCGTTAGGGCTAACCGCTTACGCGTACCGAAGTTCGAGAGCAACTCTGCTACGTTAAATACATATGACAATGATGATGATGGTAAGTGTTTAATGGCGCAAGGCCAACGAGGGCAAAGAGCGCTAAAGACAAGGTAAATAATGAAGTGAAGTGGTTAGCACAAAACGGTAGGTTAAACCAAAAACGTGTCAAGCGAACATAGTAAAATCAATTAAAGATAATGGTGATGGCTGGTGTATAGGGCCAGTTTGATTATGCGTGATAGGAACTGAGGTTTAAAAACTTGACTTCTGACAAATACTCAAACACACGTTTCACGGAAACAGTGGCATCGTCACCTAGAAAAAACTATGGATGTAGGGGAATATGTTGTCTGTAGAGTTCTCTGAAGTGTTTGTGTCGTGTTGTGTGAAGTGCCTTGCATGTCATTAGTATGTGCACTACGGATAGGGCCTCTCCGCATCTGCCGCACTGGGGTCTAGAAGATCCCGTCAGCAGATACGAGTGCGTTGCATGGGTGTGCCCTATCCGCAGCCTACCCAAGGCGACTTCCGTGTGTCTGTTGTGTGAGTCAGTTGTGTATCGTCCCAAGTGTGGCTTTATCACGTGTAGTTTGTTATCTGTCTGTTCATTCCACTGTGCTTGCCATTTCCTACGAAGGTATTGTCGAATTTGTGGCTTAAGGTCACTCTGTGGTAGTATGGTTATATCTACTGTGTTCCTGAGTGCAGCAACTGCGGCCTTCTGATCCGCAACCTCATTTCCAGCAATTCCAGCATGGCCTGGAACCCAGCACAACACCAGAACAAATTTTTGGGCATATATAGACATGATAGTGTTGAATACCATATGGACAATTCTGTTTTCACATGGCTTGTATGATGCCAATGCGCGCACAACGCTCAAGGAATCTGTATATATGATGGACTTCGAAATTTTGTGTTCAAGAATGTGTTGTGCAAAGAGTAAGGTGCCATATGCTTCAGCTGAGTAAATTGTGGTGTATGTGCTCATGGTTCTGCATGCATCAAAGTTTGGTCCATGAGCAGCGCAAGACACTATGGTTGCAGTTTTTGATGCGTCACTATAAAACTCTGCACATTGATACTTGTACTGCAGGGAGAAGAAGTGCTGCAAAATTGCAGTTTGTGGTACCCTGGTTTTATCAATATTCATGAAAGACAAGTCACAACACACAGGTTGAAGCTGCCAGGGTGGTTTAAACGTCAGTAAAAGAAGATGTGTAAATGTCTGAAAAGGATATGTTGAAATCCGAAGCTTCATGTCTCACTCTAAGTGAGAATGGCAAAGGAACGGACGGGCGATTTACAAACACTGGTGATGTGGATGCATCATTAAAAACAGGTTTAAAAGGATGGTTATTCATCGATGAAATTTTGAAAGCGTAGGGAAAGTCCATGTACGTTCGTTGGTCCTCAAGGCACCATTTGTCAAATTCAACGTATATACTCTTTGCCGGGCTAGTGCGGAACGCACCCGACGCAAGGCGGAGGCCCAAGTGGAGTACTGGGTCAAGCATTTTTAGTGCGGTTTTTGATGCCGACCCATACACGACGCTGCCGTAGTCTAACCGGGACCCGACTAAGGCGGTAAAGACCCGGAGAAGTAGTTCCTTGTCTGCACCATAGGATTGGTGGGAGAGCACCTTGAGAATGTTTAGTGTTTTTAGGCATTTATGTTTAAGTGCTTTGACGTGAGGTATGAACGTGAGCTTGTTATCAAATATGACACCTAAAAACTTGTGCTCCCTTTTAGCAGGAATAGATGCACGGCCAAGAGCAATTTCAGGGTCCGCACTAAGCCCGCGCTTGCGGGAGAACAGAACACAAGTACTTTTGCCCGGGTTCCGTTTAAAACCGTTAAGGTCCGCCCATCCAGCAAGCTTCTTAACACCGAGCTGTACTTGACGTTGGCAAATTGACAGGTTACAGGATTTAAAAGATATTTGGACATCGTGTACATAGATGGAACAGGAAATGGTTGGTGGCAATGCCTTTCGGAGGGAGTTCATCTTAACTATAAACAATGTGCAGCTTAAAACTCCACCTTGCGGCACACCATTTTCCTACCTATGTATCCCGGACAGGGATGACCCAACCTTAACACGAAATGTCGTGGTGGACATGTAGCTAGAAATGGTATTTAACATGTTACCTGACACACCAAAGGACTTCAGGTCGCTAAGGATGCCATATCGCCAGGCTGTGTCGTAAGCCTTTTCAAGATCAAAGAATACCGTAAGGCAGAACTGCTTATGAGCAAATGCATCTTTTATGAAGGATTCCAACGCAACAAGTTGATCGTTGGTGGATCGCCCCACCCTAAAGCCTGCCTGCCAGCTCTCGAGAAGACCGTTGTACTCAAGGAAGTACACGAGCCTGCGATTCATCATCTTCTCGAGCAGCTTTCACAGGCAGCTTGTCAGGGCGATGGGACGATAACTGGCGGGAGAGGAAGGGTCCTTCCCTTCCTTCAGGAACGCCACTACTATGGCCTCCCTCCAAGAGTGTGGAATCTGCCCCGAAAGCCATATTTTATTGTATAGGTGTAGGAGTGTTTCAAGAGTGTCTGGGTGTAGGTGTTTTATCATGGTGTATGTAATCCTATCTGCCCCTGGAGCTGAAGGTATACATGTGCTCAGGGCAACCCTCAACTCATAGAGTGTAAATTCAGAATTGTAACCAGATTTTGACCTGTTAGTGTAATGTAGGGACTTTTTTTCACACGCGGTTTTATGTTTCAGGAAAGTGTTTGTGTAATGTGCAGAGCTGGAAACGTGTTGGAAGTGTTGTGCAAGTGTGTTAGCCTGGTCTTCTAGTGTGTCCCCTGTTGTACTGACCAGGGGCAGGCTGTGTGTCTGTTGTCCTTTAATGTTACGTAGTCGTGTCCAGACTTTGTGAGTGTCGGTGTATGAGTTGATGGAAGTGAGGAAGGTGCGCGAACGCACACCTTTCGCCTCACGACGCACACGCTTCCCAAGAGCCTTTGACCGTTTAAAGGAAATGAGATTATCTGGCGTGGGGTACCGGCGAAGGACACCCCACGCCTTGTTCTGGGCCTCTCGCGCCCCCCTACAGTCCTCGTTCCACCACGGCCTCCTTGGGTTGCGGGACGCACTGGAGGCCTGGTCATGGACTTTTCGGCGGCATTGAGTATGTGTGCCGTGACGAGTTGGGCTGCTTCCTCCACGTGTAGGTGTTTTATGGTTGTGTGGTGTAGTTTAGATGTTTCTGTGAATGTACTCCAGTTTGCTTTTGATTCATTAAACCTGTTATGGGAAGATGGACTGCATGGGCCTTTACCTATGTACGTCAGGGAAGTGGGGAAATGGTCACTACCATAAGGGTCTGTGCCCACACCCCACTCAAGACATGAAAAGAGAACTGCGGAACCAATAGCCAAGTCAAGACGCGAGTATGTATTGTGTCCCAAGTTATGGTATGTAGGCTGTTTTTTGTTGAAAAGGCATGCTCCGGAGGATGTAAGAAACTTCTCTATCAGGCGACCTCGTGCATCCGTTCTGGAGGAGCCCCAAAGGGAGTTGTGTGCATTAAGATCGCCTGTTAGAATGTACGGTTCGGGCAGCTGGTCGACCAGCGCCTCGAAATCAGAGTTCAGAAGCGCAAAATCAGGAGAGATGTAAATGGAGCATACCGTTATAAACCTATTAAATATTATCGTACGGATTGCTACGGCCTCAAGGACAGTGTTCAGAGGGACAGGGTGGCAGGCTAAGGATTTCCAGGCGACAATTGCCACACCTCCTGAAGAGTGTGTGCAGCCAACCCTGTCCTTTCTGAATACCATGTACCTATTTAAGAAATTGGTTTGTTTAGAATTAAGGTGGGTTTCCTGGAGACACATGATACTTGGCTGACTGGCACGCAGAATCTCATACACATCGTCAAGATTTTTAAGGAGGCCTCTGCAGTTCCATTGGATGATGTTTTGTGTTCCCATTATTTAAATTTAAGAATGACTGGAATGTGTGTGTTTGTGTGTGTACATGTGTCGTCTTTCGGGGCCGTTACTCTTGGATTAGGCTTTTTAGGCCTTTCTACTGGCTTGGCCGTCGGAGGCCGCTCTTTGCGCTGCGTTGCAGGCAGGAACGGCGCGACGTCCATTTCGTCATCAGATGTCCGGTTGCTGCCCGTCGAACCGGGCCCCCCGGACTTGGTCCCCCTTCGGGAGCCCTTCATTTGAGCCGCCACCGCCGCGGGCGTCGGGGGCGCCAGAAGTGGCACGGGCGGTGCGGTGACGGTGGGAGCCGATGCGGGGCCCCCGATGTCCATCCCCTCGACACCCTCCAACGCACTGGAGGACGGGGAGGAAGCGGCAAGAGCGGCACCGGTTCGAACGGAAGAGGTTGGCACCACAACCGCTGCTGCCTCAGCAAGCGGCGTGGTGGCAGGTTGGTCTGCCTGAGGCAACCCAGGGGGGGGGGGGGGTGGGAGAGGGACCAGGTCAGACTCACTGAACTGGGTCCCTGTGGAAACCAGGCGCCGCTCCGCCCCCCGGCGAGCTGCGTCGGCGTACCTCCCCAGGGGGAAAGAGGCGAACCTCTTCCGCGCCTCTGGGAAGGTGATGTTCTCAGTTACCTTGATGTTGATCATCTTTTTTTCAGTTTGGAATTTTTCGCACTTGCGGGAGCAGGCTGCATGCGCCCCCCCGCAGTTCACACAAGAGAGGGTGTCGGATGGACAGTTGTCAGTGGGATGGCCACGGGACGCGCATTTTGCACACGTCGTTCGGCCACGGCAAGAGTTTGTACCGTGCCCGAACCGCTGGCGCTTAAAACAGCGCCGCGGGTTCGGGATGTAGGGATGGGTGGAGCAACGGATAAAACCTGCATTTATGTGTTGTGGAAGAACTGCGCGGTCAAACGTCAAGATAATGTGCTTGGTGGGAATCTCCTTGTCGTCTCTGCGGATAGTGATGCGTCTCACGGCAGTGACGCCCTGATCCTTCAAGCCGGCAACGAGATCCGCATCCGTTTCGTTCAAGAGTTCCGTCTCGGATATCACACCTTGCGAGCTGTTGAGGCTCCGATGGGGTGTGACCCTGATATCTAGATCCGCCAGTCTAGTCTGAGCTAGAAGCTTCGTGGACTGCTGTTTGTCATTTACTTCGATTAGTAGTTCACCAGACCTTTGTTTTTTGCACTTATATGATTTTCCTATTATGGCTTCAAGATATTTTGCGATCAAGAAGACTGACTGCGATACAAGAGGTTGGGTTGCATTGAGCGATTCCATCACAAGAAATCGAGAAAAATTATCCGGTTCAGGAAATGTTAAAGGTGGCAATGAAGGAAAAGATACTTCGGTGCGGCCCCTTTTCAGGGACCGATCACGTTTGGGGGGGGGGGTTGATAATACCATAGGGCATACTATAAAAGCAGGGAGACTGGGGTACTTTCTTCTTTGACCTTACCCTGATAGTCAAAGAGGTCCCGGAACTCCCTGCCTGGTAGACAGGCAGGGCGCCCATCCGCCGGAGCTTGACCAAGGCTCCGACTGCCACCGTTTACGGCTTCTACCCTTCACCTTTAAACACCTCGCCACGGTTAAACACGGCTTATGTTGGGAGCTCGGGGTCCGCGGTGTCGCTGCTCACCGTCAACATGAATTCTCAAGGTACCCCGTGCGGGAAATACATATGACAAGAAAACAAGGCTCACTAGTACTCACTTACCTCCACTTCTTGGCAGTATTTCTTCGTCCGGTAGATAAACCCATGGTAGTCAAATCACCGAAATAACGAAAGTTGAACGTGTGCACACCTGTGCCGTCACCGGGCTGTAGTACGCGTATCGATACGGAGTGCAGTTAGTACACTGGCGACGATCGGACTTGCCGCGCAGCGACTTCCTGTCTCGTGTTCGTCCGAGGGAAAGACTAGTTCCTGAAAGACACCCACCTTGATAAAAACGCGTTGCGAAATATATGCCCAAGTTATTGGTAAATACAGATATTAGTTGCCAATTATATACAAGAAAAGCTTGAGCGTGGGTATCTCTTAAAGAAAACCGTAATTGTACCGACAATCTAGATTACGGCATTTAAGGCAGTTTCAGGGTCTGTGTTGGAAATACAGCTGCCGTGGGGTTGTGGGCACCGTAATTTTACGGTTTGTTCTGAGGCCGGAACCACTTGCAGGGTATTTTCCGCGCTTTCGCGCGTCGACATCGCCCCGCGTTTACGGTGTCGGCAAAATGCACGGCGACGTGAGCTAACGCGGGAGGATAGGGAGAAGAAAACTTTAGTGAACAGGTAGATCGAGCTTAGAAGTGGGCGGGGTCCTTCGTCCAGGACTCCGTTGGTGCGGCCTGCCGTCTTCGCCCTTTCAGCGAGCCAAAGCTGCTTACTTAGGTCCGAGCTGGCAAGTTCACTCTCCCGCTGCTCCTATGTAGCTACGCCGTTGTCTATGCTGCTCGCCAGATATCAGCGTCGACGCAGCGCCAGAAAGCATCCGAAAGCAGCCGACATCGTCCGGATTCCAAGTCCATCGCCTGGTTTGGGGTCATTACGTTCGCAGAAAACAATCATTTTTTTAACGTGTGGTAATTTGGTGCCTTGAGGCAAATTGCAAGCTTTTTCTGTTCGAAAGTGCGCAATCCTCCGTGGCTAGGTTGGCTTTCATCGGGGAGATCGGGGGATTGGGAGAGCTTTTTGCGAGTTAAATACGGGAGCTCTGGCTACATCGCTTGTAGTGTTGGCATGAAGGGCTTGTCTGCAAGATCTGTGCGTAGCGAACAAAGTTTATCAACGACGGAAATCTAGCGGTGCATTCAATTTCATTCGCGGCTACCGTAGCTTGCATAGGGGGAACGATGAAGCGCGATAGCTTTTCTTGGCTTAAATAAGGGAGCTTTGGTTACATCACTTGCAATATTAGCAAATTGACCTCGCCTCCAAGATTGTTTCGGAAGAAACAAGCGTTAGCACTGCCGAAATTTGTCAAATACGACCAAAACGAATCACCCGACAATGTCCGTTGGCAGCCTCTGTTAGGGTACCAAATTCTTGGGTACACGCATTGTTTTCCGGCGTGGTGGAGTGGATTGGAGCTTAGGTGCTGGTGTTGTGTTTTGAAAGTCTATGGTTCGAATCTTGGCAAAACCTCAGGGATTTTTTTAGTTGTTGTTTTTTGCAATGAGGGTGTCATCGACTTTTTTTTTCAAGGCAAAAAAGGCAGAGTACCTTGCCGTTTAACCTACAGGTGACGTTTGACGGTAACCGCAGTATCAAGGCAGCCCCGAAATTTGCTTTGCTCACACATTGAATTCCTGAAGCTGCAGTAGGTACGTAACATCAAGGTTAAATCAAGTAGAAAGTAAAGTTGTGCTAATTGCGTCTTCGTTAATCATCCTATCTTATTTTGTTCAGATTTAACGGCAATGACCCCCTCCGCGCTGCCCCCCCCACCGAAAAAAACCTTACAAGGCTCGTTGGCAGCGTGGCTTGTAAACGAATTCTGCACTAAGTCCCTGCCTCTCTCCGTGAGGTTCGGTATTGGGCTACTGTTTTTAAAGTCCAAGTGTCAAAGCGATAGTGGTGGATTACAATACTTGCACAAAACCCCTCGGTACAAAACCTTTACAAAACACATACAAAACCCCTCGGTAACTTCAGTACAGTACGCCTGCGGAGAGTTTGAAAATAAAGTATAGCAGATATAGCTAAAATAAATGTAACTGCGGTAGACATGTTCGAAGTAAAAAATGGACATACCAGCAACATCTGAACAACGTCAGCAAAACATGTCTAAATACCATCCCCAAACGAAGCAGCAGCAACACCGAGAGTACGTCTTTAGCAAAGTTGAAACAACGTCCGACATTATTGTACCAGCAACGTTATCTCAACATCCCAAAATTTTCCTTAAAATATTGCACGTTGTACGGATGTCTAATAGAGATACTGCTGGGACATAGGCGTTCGGACCTTATTGGGACGTCGCAGGGATGTTAGTGGTTTGCTGGGGAGGGACCTGGTGTCGGTGGTGCGGCCCACGCCTGTTCCAGTGGCTGGGCTGCCCCAACGCCTGGCACTGCCTCGGTCCACGCAAGTGGACAGAGTGTACCGCTCAGTGGACTGCTCCGTCCCGTAGCCGCCTACACAAGGCGGGCCAGAAGCTGGTGTACTGGCTGTTGATGGGGTGGAGGAGCCTTCGGGGCTAACACGCAACTCAGCGGGTTGTGCCCCGGCTGCACGGTCGACCCCCTCTTCTCAGGGGACGGTCGACACGCCCCAGAAGAAGGCGCCGCCGCCAAATGGCACTGCTACAGTGCGGCTCCTGTGCGGCAACGGCCTGGGGAACCCCCCGACCCTCAAAGGCTACCGAAAGGCTGCGGAAAGCCTAAGCGTCCAAAAGGAGGCAGTGGAAAAGAGGTAGCGGAGGAGATGTACGTGACGTCACCCACACCTCCTTGAATGCAGGAGAGCAAACCCAAAGAGACTGGTATGGTGCAAATCATACAGTGGAACTGTCGTGGGTTCTTACGTAACATAGATGACATTCACGAATTGTTAGAGAAGTCCCAACCGTCTATTATCTGTCTACAGGAAACTCATTTGTTTTGTATGCACAATATTCCATTCCGAAAACGCAATCTTTACCGTAAAGACAGGATAAATTCGCTTGTATCTTCTGGAGGAGTGGCAATCGTCATTTCTCAGTCGATCCCAACAAATGAAACAGGGCTTAAAACCACTTTCGATGCGGTAGCCATATGAACACACATTGAAATAGCCCTAAAAATTTGCCCCTTGTATATTCCACCGAAACGTGTCAGTGACCTAGAACGATCTCTCCAGAGTCATAGATGAGTAGCCTAAGCCTTTCCTGTTGCTGGGGGATCTCAATACGCACAATGTACCGTGGGGAAGTGCTAGAAATGACCCACGAGGCCGACTTATCCAGGCGGTAGTGTCGGCAACTCCTTGGCATTTATTCAATAATGGGTCCAACGTACATCTGCTCATCAACCCGCACCGTATCATGCATCGACATCTCCCTTGCAACGCCATCCCTACGTTCTTTTTCACTAGGTCGACACTTCAAAATCCTCTCGGGAGTGACCACTACGCAACTTTTCTGGACTCAACAACAGCAGTACCAATGCTACCAGAGTGCACCAAAAGGTGGAAGTTGGAGCAGGCTAACTTGTCTCGGTTTGAACAAGCATGCGAAATTGAATTGCACGAAATACAGGACTTGAGTTCGGATGAAGCTTGCAGCCTAATAACTTCACGCCTCATGGAAGCTGCAAAAGTGTATATTCATGAGTCCTCTGGGACAGCCCCAAGGAGGTCAAAGCTCTGGTGAAACTCTGAATGCAGCGACGACTGCAGGAAGCAAAACTGCGCATGGTCCCGTTTCAGACGCTACCCCACTGCCGACAAACGACTCAGAGCTGAGGCACGCAAGATAAGACGGCAGTCGAAAACGGCTTTATGGCAGGATTTTGTAAGTTCCATAAGTAGTAACGTTAGCGCAAAAACGGTCTGAGACAGGGTCAGGGAAGTGAATGGCCCTTACAGTGCATTTATTATGCCACTTCTTTATGGTAACAAAGGCCTTGCCGAGCAGGCAAACATTCTAGCTGAGTATTTTGCCAAAGTGGCCAGCTCAGCCCAGTACTCTGAATCATTCCTCAGGTATAAACAACGGGCTGAAAAAAGAATAACTAAAATAAACTTGAGTAATGAAGAAGCATAAAATGCGCCTTTCTCTATGGCTGAACTACACCTGCGATTGCTCAGGGAAACAGTCGGGCTGCAGGACCATACCGAAATCATTATGAAATTGTAAGACATCGCACCCCAAGAACCTTAAAATTCCTAGTGCATTTCTTTAATTAAATATGGTTTTAAGCCTACTTTCCGGTAGCGTGGCAGGAAATCATTATGCTCTTACTACTTAAAAGACAAGTAAAGAGCGTAGTGAACCAGCAAGCTACTGGCCAATTGCCTTGACCCGCTGCCTCGGGAAATGTTTTGAACGGATGATTAACAACCGGCTCACACACTTTCGGAAAGAAAATCACATTATTGATGCCCTTCAGTTTGGTTTACGGGCAAGGCACTCAACGACCGACCACCTTCTCCGGTTAGAAACTGATGATGATAGTTGGGTTTTATTGGCGCAAGGCCGACTATGGGCAAAGAGCGCCAAAGAAGAAGTTACTGAATTGTGATGAGACCGTAAATACTAAAACATGTGACTAAAAGTAAAAGTGATGCAAGACAAAAGACAATGGAGATGGCTGGTGTATAGGGCCAGGATGATTACACGTGATATGACAAGAGCAGCAGAAAGTTCACCTCAGCTAAAAACTTAAAAACACGCTGACTAGAAAACATTGGTTCGTCGGCTAAAAAAGATGATGGGTGCAAAGGAATGTGTCGTCTGTATAATTCAGGGAAATGTTTGTGTCGTGTTGTGTCAAGTCCTCTGCATGTGATTAGTATGTGGACTACGGATAGGCCCTTTCCACACCTGCTACACATGTGTCCCTCCGGTTAGAAACTAAAATTAGGGAGTCTTTTCTTCAACGACAGCACTGCGTCTCCGTATTTGTTGACTTGTCGAAGGCTTATGACATCACATGGAAACATGGTATAATGCTAGATCTGCAGGGGTATGGTGTAGAAGGAAGGATGCTTGGGATTCTGAAAAGTTACCTTTCCAATTGCTCTTTAAGAGTGAAATTTCGAACATTATTATCAGATGTGTACACTCAGCAAAATGGCGTACCTCAGGGAGGTGTTCTCAGTGTTACGTTGTTCCTAGTCAAAATAAACTCAGTTGCACGTGTAATACCGAAAGCTTGGATGTATTGGCTTTATGCGGACGATATTCAGATCAGCTTTTCCCCGTGCAACTTAGCATCCTGCGAAACGCAACTGCAAATAGGCATAAACCCTCTAGTGCAGTGGGCCGAGGAAAATGGATATAACTTTTGGACAGAAAAAACAGTTTGTGCGCCTTTCAGTCTGTACCGAGGAATATTGTTAGATCCTCATTTGCGCATTAAATCGACCGAAATCCCTGTTCGAACTGAGCACAAATTTCTTGGTTTAATATTTGACCAAAAGTTAACATTTAAAAGCCACGTTAATTATCTAAAACAAAAATGTCTTAAATCAATTAATGCTTTAAAGCATTTATCCTATAGAACCTGGGGCTCAGATCGTACCTGCGTTTAGCGGCTTTACAACAGTTTAATTCGTTCCCAGTTGGATTATGGCTGCTTTATCTATGGATCTGGTCGCGAATCTGTACTCAAAGCTCTTAACCCCATTCACCACTCGGGCTTGCGAATAAGCACAGGAGCTTTCCGGACATCTCCGGTGCCACGCCTGTATGCAGAAACCAATCAATGGTCACTTAGCAAGCGGAGAGTACTCCTCGGAAACATGTACATAATGAGAATTCTTTCCTGCACCACTCACCCTTGTCGACAGCTCTTTTTGAAACCTCGCTTTGAAACTCTCTTTACCAGCAAGCCTCGGACTATTCCAACCATGTTTTTTGGGGTACCGCATTCCTAATGAAGCCCTTGACTTTTATGTAGATTATACCATGCTAGTCACTTCCAGAACGGGTTATGCTCCATGGCAATACCGCAAGCCGGAATGTGACTTCTCCTTGCTGAAGTACAATAACCATAGCACTCCAAAGGAACACTTGCAGCAAGAGTTCTTAGATATCCAGTTCAGGTATGCCGGATGTGCTAATTACATCACAGATGGTTCGAAAGAAGAAAGGTATATGGGAGCAGCTGGAAGTGGACCTTATTACGAAGAATGCCATACAGCTCGTTTAAAAGAAAGTATAGATTCAAATGACACCGCAGTCAATCATCGTCTCTGACTCTCTCAGCACGCTAGCAGCCCTGTGTTCAAGAAACAAAACTAAAAATCCGCTTGTTCAACAAGTGCTCAACCAACTAATGGACTCTAGCAAAAATCACTTAAACGTGAGCTTCTGTTGGGTACCGAGTCATGTAGGAATTGACGGTAATGAAAAGGCAGATGCCCTCGCAGCCCAGACAAAAGAGCTCCATGTGACGGAAACTCGTTTACCCTACCAGGATTACAGAAGGAGACTAAAATTATCAATAACGAAGAAGTGGTAGTCTGAATGGACAGAAATCACTGAAAACAAGCTCCACCTTGCGAAGCCGCACCTGAGAGAGTGGGAGAGCTGCAGACATAAAGAACGATTTGTAGAGGTGGTGTATGTCGCCTGAGAATTGGGCACACGCGCTTGACCCACAACTTCCTACTGCTAGGACAAGGCCTACCAGAACGATAGCAATGTGGGAAGCCCCTTGCAGTAATAGCCATACTTATCGAGTGTCCTAGTTATGAAAACAAGCGTCGTGAATTTTTTTCCAACTTTCATAGATTTCAAATTCCATTCCACCCTGTTTTACTACTAGGGGATGAACCCCTGGTTCCCTTGGAAAACGTTTTAAAATTTTTGAGTGCCATCAACCTTTTAGAGAATCTTTGATTTTATTATGTTACGTCATTTCCACAGCAGCGGTTTTTACATTTTTGAGTGCATTCAAGCTTTTACAGAAACTTTGACTTTACCACTTTACATAATTTTTACATGAGCCTTTTACCGTACTGTGTTCAAAATATATTACCTTGCGTTTGGCGCGTTATAGCCAAATATGGCTGCTGCGCCAATAAAATTCAACTTCAACATAATCATTTTTATTGTGAAGAAGTATGTGGCTGGCCCCGCCCACCCCATCCCCCCCTCCTCCCCCCCGTTTTTATTCCGCTGTAGTCGCTTTAGTCGGGGCCGCTCCGGCGCCCTTTCTCACCATCGTCGACATCCCTTTCGCAACCCTTATTCTAACTGCCACCGCTGATGTCTTTTTCACAAGTTACCCGCCGCGGTGGCTCAGTGGCTAAGGCGTTGCGCTGCTGAGCACGAGGTCGCGGGTTCGATTCCCGGCCGCGGCGGCCGCTTTTCTGATGGAGGCGAAAAGCAAAAACGCCCGTGTGTACGAGATTTCGGCGCACGATAAAGATCCCCAGGTGGTCAAAATTAATCCGGAGCCCTCCACTACGGCGCGCCTCATCGCCTGCGTTGCGTCGGCGCGTTAAACGCTACAATCAGTCAATCAATCAATCAATCAATTTTTCACAAGTTGCGAAGTCGACTAATAAAGGTGGTATCACTCTTTTTGTGTGATTTTGCGGAATAGACCGAAGCGGGAATGGGCAAAAAAAACCACGGAAACCGCCGCCACCAAAAGTGTGGCCGAGGCCGTAGCCGCATCAAATTCCACCTCGCCTCGCAGCTGGGAATACCTAACGGTTAAATAGCAATTTGCCCGCTGGGAATGCTGACTCATAGTTGATGAAATTGGTGATCGCCGAGGAAAGGTTTAATTAAGAAAAGACGTTTCGGCTTCCATATAGAAGCCTTGAAAGAGTAACAAGACTTCCGTATGGAAGCCGAAACGTCTTTTTATCTTTTTAATTGAGTGAACAAGGCTTCCGTATGGAAGCCAAAACGTCTTTTTACTTTTTGTAAATAATCCTTTCGTCGGCGATCCCCAGTTTCTTCAACTATGAATCTTTTACCCGACCAGACGAGATTTCCTCAAACCTCAGATTTCTTGGGAATAGTCACGTGAGCCCGTGATTCTCCATCAAGAAAAGCTTTCCGCGCGAAATTATCCCGCATGTAGTTCACACCTAAGCAGGCACCGGTTGTGCAAGGACGAGGCCGCGCACGAGCAGCTAGGCTTCATGCAGCTACCGATGACGTTCTGCTGGCGGAATATGTAAACGCTTTTTTCACAGTGCATTGCATCCTGTCAGCGGTCTTCCATGGCCTATGGGTTCGGACTTGTATTCGTGTGTTACACACACCAGGTGTGATACCTAGGGCGCGGGAGGGAAACGGACATCCACGTGCTTGCGCACTGTAATATTCGTGTAGTCCTTACAGGTTTCAACTCGCCACGCTATGTCACGGACGCATGTCGTTTGATCGGAGGAGCAAGAGCGGCTATTGAAGGAGCGCCAGCCGGAACAGAAGCAAAAGAGGGGGCAAAAACAAGAAAAAGCCGCTGCCGCAGCCATTCGCTCAGCTGATTCCAAGTCGTCGAGTTGCTGCGAATCTCTTCCAGAAGAACTGCAACTTGCACGTTTGGAATGCTGATGTGAGACTATTTCGTACTCACCTTAAAACCCTTTCAGGGTGACATTTTAGTGCATTTCAGCGGTAAGCACGGGCACATGAGGGGTTGCCAATTTATGCGTGCATAGGTTGGGCGTGGAGGGAAGATGTGGGGGCGTGCGTGCGCATCCATTTGATTCATTCCCTTACTGTTGACATGTCCGTTGTGGTGGCGGGAGTGTACACGTGGATTAAAACGGCTTAATGCATTGCTTCCTGTGTTCTCAAGGGTACAGCGGATTGGCTTTGTGTGTTAGAAAGGCAGTTCGATGACTGCGAAGCGCGTAGGAAACATGGCTTCATTTTTGTGTGCTAGAATAAAGCTGGAGTCCTCCAAAGTTTTATTTAGCTAATTGGCCCGGAGCTTAACAAGTGAACTTAGATCACCTGCTAGGAAGTACGTTCAATGTGAAATTACTAACAAACGTGTTTTCACGTTTTTGTGGGATGCAATTGTAGGCTATTTTCAAACTACCGACACAAAAGCAATATCGTGATCTACGGACGTAAGAAAACGCCGTTTCGCGCATTTCCGTTGGCTCACACCTGAAATTACGTCATTCTTTAAAGTTATACGACAGTTGCGGCAACAGTCTAATGCCGGCCTTTACGTGATAGTGTACGTGCTCTAGTGCTTGCAAGTAGCCATCAACAATTGCGTCCCAGGAAAATTGGAACCCACGTGTGGATGACGCCGCCCTTTACCAAACACGTGACCCGGTGGTGACGCAAGGGGAACACCACACGCAACAGATGATGAAGAAATACGTTTAGAAGCCGGTGCGATCTATGCACAAGATTCTATACCCGTTCAAGTCAGACTGCGGGCTGCCCAGTGCTTCGTCTTTATCAGTGCTGGGTAAGCATAGCGGTAAGAGACACTTCGAATTTCGCAATACCTCCAATGAAAATCAATTCACATTTGTATCATAAAAACCTCCGTAACAAGTATATTGTCACGTGGCCAAAGACGACGCAGCTACTTCCAAATAAAAACAAGTTCATTGGGGCGAGCTTGTGCTCCCTTAACAACTCAAAAAATACACAGGTGGCGAATCAGCAGTCAACAAAGTGACGTTCGCAGGCGAGTGTCGTTTCGTTTAAGCGAATGCCGTGGCGTCTGCTCTGCCGGTATTTATATTTTCGCGCGTGGGTTTCTGGAACCATCACATTACATCAAGAACAATGTAGATAAAAGAAGACTATTCTAGGCTTGTGGCGTTACAGAGAAACATTCTGCCCATAAATGAGATAATCCGGACGGCATAACACAAAAAGAATGGAGCATGCGCTTCACTCGGAACACAGATAACCTAGCCCAGAGCATCGGGTGGTAGAAGCAAAAACATCAATAAACAAATACAATGTATGGTTCGCGGCATTAAGCGCCCTCGAAGAGTGCATCGAACCGATGCTAAAATAAAACGACACTACAAACAAACATAAAACAATGTCCGTCATCTTGCGTAGTCAGGTTTTAAGCGAACCGCGTTGACAACTTCGGACCGCATGCATGGTCGTGGTGTTCCGAAATCTCCATCGGGGATCATCTCATAGATAAGTTGGCCAACACTTTGCAGAATCCGGTAGGGCGCAAACTACCGTCGCAGAAGCTTCGCACTGAGACTACGTCATCGGATGGGAGTCCAAATCCACACACGATACCCTTCGCGATACGCGGTGTCTCGTAGCCCGAGGTTGTAGCGTCCGGCATACACCAGCTGCAAGTCCGCTGTACATACTCGAGCGAGCTGGCGGGCCTCCTCCGCACGCCGAAGCTATCCTTGGACGTCGGTATTGATGTTGTCGCCATCTACGTGGGGAAGCATATCGTCAAGCATCGTAGTCTGCCCTCTTACGTAGACTACCTTGAATGATGTCATCTGCGTAGTTTTCTGGATAGCAGTGCTCTACTCAAATATTACATACGGAAAGAGTTCGTCCCAAGTCTCAGGTTCAATGTCGACGTACCGACAGCATATCCGTGGTAGTGCTGTTCAGACAATGTGTTAGTCCGTTCGTTTCCCCGCAAAGGACACCTTGAGTAATCTTGGTGACGGTATTGACGACGCCGCGGTCCCCGAGCCCCCCAACATAAGCTGTGACGTACCGTGGTGATGTGTTTAGAGGTGAAGGGTAAGAAACCACATACGGTGGCCGTCGGAGCCCAAGTCAAGCTCCGGCGGGTGGGCTCCCTGTCTGTTTACCAGGCAGGGAGCTTCGGGACCTCTTCAGCTATCAGGGTAAGGATGACAAAGAAAGTACCCACGTTCCCTGCTTTTTCCTATGCCATATGAATAATTCAGCCCCCCCCCCCCCGCCCAACCTAAACGTGATCGGTTCTCGAAAAGGGGCCGCACCGAAGTCTCCTTTCGTCCCTTGCCAGAGTTGACTTTTCCAAAACCTGACAATTCCTCTCGTTTTCTAATAATGAAATCTCTTGACCAGTCGAAGCCCGTCACTGCACAGCCTGTTTTTCTCATCTCCAAGTTCCTTGAGGGCATAGTATGGATACCCTACAAAGCCAAGAAACTAAAAACTGGGGAAATCCTGATCGAACTTAACAACAGTCAGCAATCTGTCAACAACCTCAAACAAACCCGCATGGTAGATACTGTTACGAATGGGCGAGCGCCGCAGTACTTCCCCGCATCACTCCTCGGCTGTGCGGCGAAGCCACTCGTGCGCCTTCGAAAACAGGCGCAATCATGTCGGCAACAAGTTGCGACGAAGCCTCGTCAGACGCTTCGCTCTCTGCGCATTCGGCGGCTGCCTGCGGCGGCTGAACTTCGGCGGCTGCCTGCGTGGCTCGTCTCCACGCTCTTCAAGGACACAGAGGCCCCGGTGATCGCAACGGAGTCCTCCTCTCTCTCCTCTCTCGGACTCAACGTGCCCGAGGCTATGAACGGCTTACGAACTCTGGAAAGAGTGTTGTGCGTGTTCTAGCTTGTTGGCGTTTTGACCGTTACCGCTTTTGGGTATAAATAGAGCTGCCCAAGCGTTGTAAACCATTCCTGTCAGAGCAGCGAATCGATGTTGTCGCTCTGCTCGAGTCCTGTATTGTAACCTCGCCCGTCGGGGCATTGTTCTTTGGCTTCGGCTCACCTCTCGCTATGAAGTAAACAGTTACGTTAGCCTACGGCTTCTGGACTTCTTCACGGCTGCAACAGCGGCTGGCCGCTCGCATCATACACGCTACCACTCGTATGTCGGAGGCCACGGAGCTCGGATCGGGTGCCCCCGCCCGGTCGCAACAACCGGTTGGCAGCGGTCGGATGGCAACTTCGTAACACCTGAAGCCAGCGGTGCGAGACCCAACACCACGGACGTCAAGGCGGCTTCGGACTTCGCAGAATTCACGGCGGTCAAGGGTGAGTGCGGGACTTTTCTTCACTGAGTTTTACCAGGCTTCTGAGGATAGCTGGTAGGGCGTGTGTTTTTGTCGCGTGGGTTATTCGCGCAAAACATTTTTGGAGCAGTGGGAAAGCAGTACTCTAGACCGGCCATGAATTTGAAAGCGTTGAAAAAACCGCAGTTGTTGGAGCTTGCAAAAGAGTTGCGCTTGGATGTTACGGACGCGCTGAGAAAGCCAGAGATGATACAGGCTATACTCGCTGTCGGGGCTGACGATGAGGAGCTGTCGGAATGCATTGAGCTGATCAATGGCAGGGAGACCGCGAAACGTCAGGCCGCCGAGGCAGAAGCTAAACGTCTGGCTGCAGAGGAGGAACTCGAGGAAAGAAAGCGAGAGCAAGAACACGAGGAAAAGATGCGAGGGTACGACCTCGAGCTCAGGCAAATCCGAAGGGAAAGAAAGGAGCTCGAGGGAGAGAGACTCCAACGGGAGAATAAGAAAATAGAGCATGAGATTCAACTCGAGCAGGAAGGAGTGAAGCCTGAGTTGCTCGAAAAAGACCTCGTTGTCGTGGATAGAGAAACTGGCCACGGTAACGAAAAGAAAGTAGCAGACGCTCGGGAGCGCGAGTCGGAAGCGACCGTTGCTGCCCCGCAGCGCGGCAAGGTTGCTGAGAGAGATAACGACGGCGCATTAGCTCAGACTGTCGGCAGAGGCGGCAGAGGGCAGTGCGTGTCCACTCAGTGCGATAATGCGTTGGAGTTTGTTTTGGAGATCTCGGCGGAGTGTTCGCACGGTTCAGTTGGGAGAAATGACGATCTCGCCACTGAGCAAGCCGATTCAGTCCTGCTACCAGCTCAGGAGGAATGCGTAACCGATGAGGTTACCGAGAGACCGCACGAGTCCGCTGAAACAGAGGTTCTTTCGTACGGTAGTGCAGAAACGAGCGACGTGGTGGCAAAGCCTGCTGCCGAGGCAGCGAGCGGTTTGCACAGCTCAGTTGGGAGTCATGACGATCTCGCCACTGAGCAAGCCGATTCCGTTCTGCCACCAGCTCAGGTAGCTGACCTCGAGCAACGGCCAGCCGAGCACGCAGAGATTCAGGTGTCGCGGGCGGCTGAGCCGTCTTTTGAGACAGGGCAGCTTGGATCTAGTGTAGCCTTGACAGCCGCAAAACAGAACGAAAACACCCTTCGGTGTTCGCTTGCTGAGGCTGTCGCCGAAAGCGCGAGGGGCAACGAGGTAGTGACTGTTCGAAGCTACCAGGTGTCTAATGAGCACGTCGTGCCCTTTTCACTCCCAGCTGATGCTCCCGATGATAGGCCAACATCGGCTAAGCTAGTTGAGATTTCGGTGGCGCCTGTCTGAGCCGAAGTCGGGAACCGATCAGCCTAGAGAAGAGAACGTGAACACGTTCCGATGTTCGCTTGCCGAACGCGTTGGTGAAAAGGCGAGAAAGAAGGATAGAAGGAAAACCTCTGCGCGCACTTGCGGCGCGTGTTTCAGTGCAGGCACGCGAAGGGGCAAAGCCGTGAGCTCGCATCACGCCAAGGGAACGCCGCCTCCAAAAAGGAGTGCGCGCCTTACGTTCGAACGCTGGAAAATCTCGCTCGCTCCTCCGCGCGCTCGGCCTTTGTCGAAAACAACGGCCGGTGTCATTTCACGCGGTCGCAGCAGCGTTGAGGGAACGGCTGCTGACGTGAACGTGAACACTTCGCGAGATAGCGACGTTTCGCAGGAATGCGTAAACGATGAGCTTTCCGAGACGCCGCATGAGTCCGCTGAAACGGAGGTTGTTCCTTCGGACGGTAGTGCGGAAACGAGCGATGTGGTGGCAAAGCCTGCAGCCGAGGCAGCGAACGGTTTGCACGGTTCAGTTGGGAGTCGTGACGATCTCGCCACTGAGCAAGCCGATTCCGTCCTGCCACCAGCTCAGGTAACCAACCTCGAGCAACGGCCAGCTGAGCTCGTAAAGATTCAGGTGTCTGGGGCGGCCGAGCCGTCTTTCGAGACAGGGCAGCCAGGTTGTAGTGTAGTTCTGGCAGTGAGGAAGGAGAACGGGAACACGCTTCGGTCTTCGCGTGCCGAGGCTGTCGCTGAAGGCGCGAGGGACGACGAGGTAGTGACTGTAGGGAACTACAAGGTGTCTAAAGAGCGACTCGTGGCCTTGTCACTCCCAGCTGATGCTCCCGATGATAGGCCAACATCGACGGAGCTAGTTGAGGTTGCGGTGTCGACTGCGGCTAAGTCGAAGTCGGGAACCGACCAGCCTAGAGCAGAGAACGTAAACGCGTTCCGGCGTTTGCTTGCCGAACGCGTTCGTAAAATGGCGAGCAACGAGGAGATAGCAAAAACTTCCGCTGGTACTTGCGGTGCGTGTTTCAGTGCGGGCACGCCAAGGGGCAAAGCCGTGAGCTCGCATCGCGCCAAGGGAACGCCGCCTCCAAAAAGGAGTGCGCGCCTCACGTATGAACGGTGGAAAATCCCGCTCGCTACTCCGCGCGCTCGACCTTTGTCGAACAAGACGACCGGTGTCTTTTCACGCGGTCGCAGCAGTCTCTTTCAGAGAACGGGCGCACCTAAAGTGCGATACAAGGGGAAAACTCGGAGCAATGACGAAAGCTCGAATCGCAGCTCTCAGCGCGAGAAGTGGCTTGTAGACGCCTGACTTTCTCAAGTTCATTGTTTTTCCTGAGCAGGTTTCGCCCTTTACGATTACATTTCTTTTTGTGTGGGGCATTTCCAATCACGCGAAATGTAACCTTTCATGTTTGTTCACTTGTCTAAAGTACTGCTGGGCAAAAATATAACTAGAGTAGTTAGTTATTAGCGTATTTTATCGCAACTAAAAGCCTGGTAGAGCTTCAGTGTGGATTTGTCTTCGCACTTGCCGGCGATGCGGTTGTGTCTTCCTGTGTTGTTCTGTTGCTTGCCTGACCAAGCCAGAGACGTTCTTGGGGAGCCACTACTCGTCCAGTGACCCGCCCGGTGAAGCTCCAGCACGGTGTCGTACAGCCAAGGCCTGGAGTCGAGCGTCTGCCGAACACTTCACTTCGACAGCATCCCTCCGGACAACGGTTGCAGACCCTTATCCATCGGGATCTCGGACCCCCGGCGGAGAAGCTGTTACAAATGGGCCAGCGCCGCAGTACTTCCCCGCATCACTCCTCGGCTGTGCGGCGAAGCCACTCGTGCGCCTTCGAAAACAGGCGCAATCATGTCGGCAACAAGTTGCGACGAAGCCTCGTCAGACGCTTCTCTCTCTGCGCATTCGGCGGCTGCCTGCGGCGGCTGAAATTCGGCGGCTGCCTGCGTGGCTCGTCTCCACGCTCTTCAAGGACACAGAGGCCCCGGTGATCGCAACGGAGTCCTCCTCTCTCCCCTCTCTCGGACTCAACGTGCCCGAGGCTATGAACGGCTTACGAACTCTGGAAAGAGTGTTGTGCGTGTTCTAGCTTGTTGGCGTTTTGACCGTTACCGCTTTTGGGTATAAATAGAGCTGCCCAAGCGTTGTAAACCATTCCTGTCAGAGCAGCGAATCGATGTTGTCACTCTGCTCGAGTCCTGTATTGTAACCTCGCCCGTAGGGGCATTGTTCTTTGGCTTCGGCTCACCTCTCGCTATGAAGTAAACAGTTACGTTAGCCTACGGCTTCTGGACTTCTTCACGGCTGCAACAGCGGCTGGCCGCTCGCATCATACACGCTACCACTCGTATGTCGGAGGCCACGGAGATCGGATCGGGTGCCCCCGCCCGGTCCCAACAATACATACATAAAAAGCACGCCCCACCGCACGCTGAACAGTTCCTAGAGCATCATCTCCGATCCTGACCTGATGAACGAAACAGACACACATCTTCTCGAGGGCCTTCGAGACCAGGGCGTGACGGCAGTGCGAAGGATAACTATGTGTCCAAATGACACCGAAATCCGTACAAAACACTTGATCTTGACATTTTACTGTTCAACGCTCCCCGAGTCGGTCAATGCAGGCTTCATACGATGTCCAGTCCGACCGTACATACCAAACACGCGCCGCTGCTTCAAATGCCAGCGGTTCGGGCACGGTACAAACTCTTGCCGCGGAAAAATGACCTGTGCCAAATGCGCCCCACAGGACCACCCGACAGATAATTGCAACTCCACCACCTTCACCTATGTTAACTGCGGGGGACCACACCCGGCGTACTCCCGCAAATGTGAGAAATTCAAACAAGAAAAGAAAATAATCAACGTGAAAGTAACAGAGAACATCACCACCCCAGAGGCGCGAAAGTGGTTGCCTCTTCCCCCTGCCCCCCGCCCCCCCCCCCCACGGGGCACCTTGAGTAATCTTGCTGACGGTATTGGCGACACCGTGGACCCCGAGCCCCCATACTCACGCTGAATCCTATTGTGGCTAGGAGTTTTAAGGTGAAGGGTAGAAACCACAAACAGTGGCCGTCAGAGCCGTGGTCAAGCTCCGGCGGATGGGCTCCCTGTCTGTTTACCACGCGGGGTGCTCCAGGACCTCTCTCGGCATCAGGGTAAACCGAGCGAAGGAAGTACCACCGTTCCCTGCTTTTTTTCATGCTGCATGGTTCTTTCAACATTTTCTAAACCCACTGATCGGCCCCCCAAAAGGGGCCGCACCGAAGCGGACTTTCTCCCATTGCCTGCCCTATCGTTCCAAATACCTGACAATTTTTCCCGGGTCTTGATCATCGCATCCGAAGACAATACAAAGCCAGTTACATCTACATCTGTTTTCTTAGTAGCTAAGTGCATTGAACATGTTGTAGGAAAACACTACAGAGCCAAGAAACTGACCTCTGGAGAAATCCTTGCAGAAGTAAATAACCCGGCACAATCAAAAAAGCTCCTTGAACAAATCCTCATTAGCGACCTGAAAATCAAAGTCAGTCCCCACCGAACGCTAAATACATCCCAAGGTGTCATATCCGAATCTGATCTCTGCAATGAAACTCACTCTGACATCCTCGAGGGCCTGCGCGACCAGGGCGTCATTGCCGTAAGGAGGATCATTATGCGTCGAGAAAATCAGGAAATCAAAACCAAACATGTTGTCCTCACCTTTGACCGCAGTACCTTACCTGAATTTGTGAATGCAGGCTTTCTTCGATGTACCGTCTGACCATATGTCCACAACCCGCGTCGGTGCTTTAAGTGCCAACGTTATGCGGACAGTACTAACAACTGCCGTGGGCGTTTAACGTGTGCAAAGTGCTCACAGCATGACCACTGCAAAGAGAATTGCAACAGCACTTTGATTAAATGTCCGAACTGCAGTGGCCCGCACACAGCGTACTCAAGGATGCGTGAAACATTCAAACTTGAGAAGACAATAATCAATCTTAAAGTCAACGAGAACATCTCTTACCTAGGAGCACGTAAAAGGCTCAGCGCCTTTGATTCTGCGAAGTATGCCGACGCAGCTCGCCGGGGGGCGGAGCGGCGTCTTTTCACTGCGGCCACCCAGTACTGCGAAGCAGACTTGATGCCGCCCCAGCCCCTCAAGGTGCTGCCTAAGGCAGCCCAACCAGCTGACGCAACACCTGTGGCACCCGCAAGTGTTGTGTCGGCCACGAACGCCACGAGTGACGGCTTTGCCATTGGTCCCCTTCTTCCGGCTACCAGACCTCAGGTGGCCACGAATGTAGATGTGGCGGGTCCTTCGACCGCCTCTGCGTCCAACAAGCAACAAACGGTGGTGGGAGGGATTCCTTCCTCCACTTCGAACATATTCCGTGTCGGAGGCCGCAAAGACTCCATCTCGTCGCTGTCCCAGCACTCAGAAGAGGACATGGACATGACAACGTCTCGGCCAGCGCCAACGGGGGGGGGGGGGGGGAGGGGAAAGAACAGCGCTCCATGGCGGGGCGGGGAAAAAAGCCAGCAGCAACCCGTGTCACTGGCCCAAATCATACCTGAGTGTGATAGGTGATACATCCATCCCTAGTCTTCACCAGCCAAAATCTTGAAACGTTTATGGTAGCACAAATAGTTACGCAGTGGTACTGTAGGGGAATAATTAAAAACCTAGATGATATATATGAAATCCTACACAAAACTCATTCAACCGTCCTGTGTTTACTCACTTGAACTCTAAACATATCAACTTCCTTAACCAATACTCATTATTTAAAAGAGACAGAGACAGGTGCTCGCACTGCTCTGTTGGTATGGCCATCGTTATGCAAAAAGCTGTCCCTTGTCAACCTATTTATTTGCGCACCGTCCTGGAAGCAGTTGCTGTTCGGGCAGTTATCTTCAACAAGTTAACAATTTGCCCACTGTACATTCCCCCTGAATATCGTCTGTCCAGTTACGAATTTCAGTCCCTTATAGATCAACTGCCAGAACCGTTTTTACTAGTTGGTGACGTTAATGCGCACAGCCCACTATGGGGATCGGAACGCACAGATTCCCGGGGCCGCTTGATAGAAAACTTTGTCTTGTCATCCGGAGCTTGTGTCTTTACAAAAAGCAGCCGATATACTACAATACAGCACACCACACATATTCGCACATTGATCTGGCTATAGGCTCCCCCGTTCTTTTTCCGTCCATCGAATGGGAAGTGGATACCAATCCCTACGGAAGCGACCACTTCCCTGTCACCCTCAGATATTTATAAAAATGCCCCTACAGTTACACTTCACATGCAGAGTTTAAAGAAGCTGGTGCGGACTGGGCAACGTTTAAAGAGACGTCGAAACTTACTTGCACATCAATAACACACTTAGGCATTGATGAAGTGTGCTTCTTCATCACAGCACATATACTTGATGCTGCTAGCGTTTCTATTTCCCAGACCTCCGGTACCACCCCTATTCTTCAGAGGCCCTGGTGGAATGCCGATTGCAAGAAGGCCAGAAATGCTCAGAATAAGGCCTGGGGGGTCCTCCGCAGATATCCTACTACAGAAAACCTAATTTCCTTCGAGTGCGCAAAAGCCATGGGACGGCTAACCCAACGTCAGGCATTAACAATAGTTGGAGGTCTTTTCTATCATTAATTAATTCCTATACAGATGCGCGCAAAGTTTGGATCAGGATACGGAAACTGCAGGGCAGAAAACATGTCACACATCTCGTCAGCACCACTGGCGATACACTTGAAGACCAAGCAAACACCCTGGGACAACACTTTGAACATATTTCCAGCTCCTCCCACTACACCGGGACATTCCTGCGATACAAAGAATCTGTTGAAAGAAAGCCTATTCGTGAGAACAACAAATCTACTGATGGGTATAACTCTCCTTTTTCGCTGCAGGAACTTACGGTAGCCCTCAACACATGCTGTGCTTCGGCGCCAGGAGCTGATAAAATAACATACACTATGATTCAGCACCTCCACATAGATACCCTCAATACTCTTCTCTTCTTGTACAACAAGATATGGTGTGCTGGGTACTTTCCTCATGCTTGGAAAGAGGCAATTGTGTTAGCTATATTGAAATAAGGAAAGATACCTCTTCTGTTATAAGCTATTGCCCTATTGCTTTGACAAGCTGCTTGAGCAAGCTCTTTGAAAGGATGATCAATAGACGGCTTATCTATTTCTTGGAATATCATGGTGTCCTTGATAGCTGCCAGGCAGTCTTTCGCTTGTGCAGGCCAACAAATGACAATCTTATAGCTGTTTAATCTGACGTTAAAGATGCTTTTGCTCATAAACAACACTGTATATATGTATTTTTGGCATTGAAAAGGCCTATGACACCGCTTGGCGGTATGGAATCCTGCATGAACTTAAATCTGTCGGCATTTGCGGGAACATGTTAAACACACTGGAAAGCTACTTATAAGATAGACCATTCCGGGTACGAGTTGGTGCAGCATTATCCAGGACGTATACACAAGAAAATGGCGTTCCAGTTAGCTGCACACTTTTCATTGTAAAAATGAATACGTTAGAGAGAGCGCTGTCACCAGCCATTTTGTATTCAATTTATGTAGACGACGTTCACATCAGCTTCAAGTCATGCAACTCCTCTATCTATGAACGGCCGATCCAAGTTGCGTGAACAGACTAGCTAAGTGGGCAGACAAAACTCGTTTTATCATTAATCCGCAGAAAAGCACTTATGTTCTCTTTTCTAGGAAGCGTGGGATCCCTCTGCAACCGACCATACAACGTAAGGGAGTTGACATAACCGTAAAAAGAGAACACAAGTTTCTTGGAGTAGTTTTAATGATAAGCTTACATTCATCCCACATATCAAACAACTTAAAAAGAAATGCATGAAGACTATGAACATCCTAAAAGTTATTTTCCGCCAGTCATACGGTACAGATACAACATGCCTTTTACGCGTTTATAAGTCTTGTCAGGTCCCGTATGTACTACGGAAGTGTAGTGTATGGGTCTGCCTCAAAAACAGCGCTTACAATGCTGGACGCAGTGCTGCACTTGGGGCTCCGCCTGGCGTCCGCGGCTTTCCGGACGAGTCCTATTGAAAGCCTCTATGTCGAAACTGATCAGTGGTGCTTAGAGCACCAGCGTACATACATGGGGCACTTTTGTACTGCGTGAGGGCGACATCCTCAAATATTCATCCGCTAAATGCCATTCTTGAAAACAAATCGTCTGAAAGAGTGTTTTTGAGCCGTCCGTCGCTTCTTTTGCCTTTCTCTGTTCGAGTGAAGGTGGAGGCAGAGGATCTTGGGGTTATTTTATCTGAATCTTACAAAACTGACTTCGTTGAGTTCATGCCGCCTTGCAACTGCGCCCTGTTACCTGGGACATGTCATTCAAGAAAATTTACAAAAAACGTTCACACACAGAACTCATCGGAGAACACTTCCTGCACTTGCAAAACAAATTCCCATACACTGCTTTTTACTCCGACGCCTCCAAAACTGCCACTGCTGTGTCATGTGCTGCACACGGTCATAACTTTGCCGGCACAAGAACACTAAATAGAAACACAAGTATATTTACGGCTGAGACACTAGTTATATTAATTACGCTAGAACACATAATACAAAGACACCACAATCCATTATATACGCAGAGTCATTGAGTGTTGTGACAGCATTGCATTATGAAAAACAAAGTAGGAATTTTTACTGAACAGGTTAGTTAAAGAGATAATGGCAGCCTACGCTTTAAAACAGGTCATAGGCGTGTGTTGGGTGCCTGGAAACAGTGGCATTCCTGGTAATGAAATCGCAGACCAGAGCGCCGCTGTGGCAGCACTTCGCTGTAGCGTCGACGTTGAGCAGCTTCTCTATCTTGACTGGAAACCATTAATTCGAAAAGCAATCCGACAACGCTGGCAGCAACACTGGGACACTCAGACAGATAACAAACTCCACACCATAAAGCCCCAATTAGGCAGCTACTACTCAGAAAAACACAACAGAACAACGGAAGCATAAATGTGCAGATTACAAATAGGCCATACAAGGACTCTGGCCATACACACGCTACTCACTCCCACCTTCTGCAGGGAAAGCCACTGCCACAATGCGACAGGTGTGGACATCGCCTATCCGTCACCCATGTCTTTGTTGAGTGTGGGTACTTCCACAAGGAAAGGAAAAAGCACTTCCGGGAACTCTACACTCACAAGATTCAACTTTATCCCTCGATGTTTTTAGCTGACCAACCCTTAATTCCAAGAAAACGCCTTTTTGCTTACCTGGGTGACATTGGCTTTTTAAACCGCATTTCATACCATGTGTAACCTCAGGGCCGCTCAGAGTGGGAGGAAGCTATGAGTGTCTATTTATTCTTTACATTCTTACCCTGCCATTCTCATTTCCCAAATTTTATTGTTGTTTTAAATGAGGGGCTCTATACACCCCCACTTTAACCTCTTTTATTATCGTCACATTTACAGCACCATTTTACTAAAACATCATTCAAAATGATCAACCCTTGCGTTGGCGCTCTTTGGCCATTGTTGCCCTTGCACCATAAAACCAACAGATGCATACATACTCTTTCTCCCTGGCGAGGTACGCCGATGCAGCTCGCCGACGGGCGGAGCGGCGTCTGGTTTAACCGGAGGCTTGTATACTTCCTCGAGTACAATGGCCTTCTCGAGACCTGCCAGGTAGGCTTCAGGGCTGGGCGCTCGACCAACGATCTACTTGTTTGGTTGGAATCCTACATAAAAGATGCCTTCATTCACAAACAGTTCTGCATTACAATCTTCTTTGATATGGAAAAGGCATGCGACACTGCATCGCGATACGGCATCTTGAGTGACTTGAAGACATTCGGTGTTTCGGGCAACATGCTTATCACCTTTTCTCGCTAGTTGGCTGAACGAACTTTCCGTGTAAGAATTGGTAGTGCACTTCCTAATGCACATGTTCAGGAAAATGGCGTATCTCAAGGCGGTGTTTTGAGCTGCACACTCTTTAAACTAAAGATGAACTCGCTCCGTAAGGGATTGCCAGCAACCATTTCTTGTTCAGTTTATGTTGATGATGTCCAATTATCTTCCAAATAATGTAATATGTCAATCTGCGAACGTCAAGTCCAGCTCAGGGTGAACAAACTTGCTGGCTGGGCAGACAAGAATGGTTTTAGGCTCAATCCTGCAGAAAGCTCTTGCGTTGTGTTCTCCAGGAAGCGTGGGGTCCACCCGGAGCCAGACAACTTTTAACGGCGTGTCGATTCCTGGGAACAAGGAGCACAAGTTTTTAGGTATTTCATTTGAAGAAAAGCTTACATTCATTGTTTATATCAAACAGCTTAAATGCAAATGCTTAAAAACAATGAACATTTTTAAGGTCCTCTCACACCAATGTTATGGGGCCGACAAACAACTCATGCTGCGCCTTTACACGGCCTTGGTGGGGTCTCGGCTCGACTACGGCAGTGTCGTGTGTGGGTTTGCTACAAAGACAGCCCTCAAAATGCTTGACCCCGTGCTGAATCTTGGCCTTCGCCTCTCATGCGGCGCTTTCTGCACTAGTCCTGTCGAGATTCTGTATGTCGAGTGTGACAAATGGTGCCTAGGGCATCAGCGGGAGTATGTTGACTTGCTTTATGCATCTAAGATCGTGTCTCTTACCAACCATGCTTTTAATCCTATCATGAACGATACATCAAATTCACAACTCTTTTTAAACAGGCCATCTATTCTTTTACCTTTATCACTCAGAGTGAGGGAGGAGGCTTCTGCACTCAATGTCCCCCTTTCAGACACGCACAAGACACCCATCCATAATTTCATTCCACCATGGCATCTTCGTCCTATATCATGCTACCTGTCAGTCACGGAATTAGAAAAAAATAAGGTACCGAGGAGTGCAATTCTGGAGAACTTCCTGTTCCTGGATGACAAGTGCAGCTGCGCAGAATTCTTCAGCGCCGCGGCGAAAGCTGTTTTTACTGTCTCTTGTGCAGCGCACGGACAAAATTTTAGCGTTACTAAAACAATACATTTTCATAGCATTATTTACACGGCAGAAGCGTATGGCCTCTTACTCGTCTCAAATCACATCATCGAAAATAAAATTGCCAGGTCTATTTTGCACACGGATTCTCTAAGCGTTGTGCATGCACTTTCATGAAGAAGGTCGTCTAAAAACTATGTGAGCACTGTTCTTTTAAAGGTTATAATGACTGCATATGGTTGAAATTTAGAAATAACTATATGCTGGGTACCAGGTCACTGTGGGATCCCTGGCAATGAGACCGCTGATGAAATGGCTGGTGCTGCTGCTCTCATTACGACAGTTGACCTAACAACAGTACCTTACACCGACCTCAAGACAAACATCAGACGAAAGCTTCGTTACACATGGCAACTACACTGAGTCAACAAACAGACAACAAACTACACGTAATAAAACCACAACTGGACGCTACATAACTCACTCGCACAACAGATACACTGAAGTCGCCCTGGCTAGGCCTCGGAAAAGCCATACTCATGTAACGCACTCCCACCTGTTCACTGGATCTTCGCGACCTATGTGTAGCCGGTGTGGAAGGGACCTATCCGTAGTCCACATGCTAATTACATACAAGGCACTTGACACAACACTACACAAACATTTCCCTGAATTATACAGACGACACACTCCACTGCACCCATCATATTTTTTTAGCAGACAAACCAATGATTTCTAGTCAACGTGTTCATAAGTTTTTACCTGAAGTAAAGTTTCTGCAGCTCTTGTCATATCACGTGTAATCATCCTGGCCCTATGCACCAGCCCTCTCCATTGCCTTTTGCTTTGCATCACTTTAAATAATTTTACTCATATGTTTTAGGATTTACAGTCTCATCAAAAATTCAGTAACCTTTTTTTCTCCGGCGCTCTTAGCCTTTGTTGTCTTTGCGCCATTAGGCACCAACCATCATCTTAAGTCCTTTCGTTGGGGGGTGATACGCCGTTATTCTTCGGAGATCTGTGTTGCTGTAGCAAAAAGTCCTTCCATAAGCTGCCCAATGAAGGCCGTTCCGTGGTCCGTGGTTAGGATATCAGAGGCTCCATGTCGCAGCACAACTCGTTTATAAACAACGTCGCGGCTTCTTGTGCAGTCTCCCTCAGAAGAGGGGCGGCTTGTGCGTAGCGCGTCATGTAATCTGTCGCTACGACAATCCACTCGTTCCAGGATCGTGGCGTAGCTAACGGGCACAGAAGGTAAATTGTAAACTGTTGGAAGGGCATCGATGGGACAGAAATCGGCTGCAGAAGTCCGGCTGGTCTCCTAGGCACCGGTTTTTGTCGCTGGCAGTCACAGAAGCTCCGGACGTAATGGGTGACGTGGGATGTTGGGCGGGGCCACTACTACTTCGCCTTGATTTTCCCAATAATGCGAGCAGTGCCGAGATGCCCGGAAGATGGGTCATCGTAGCACGCTTCGAAAATGTTGTCGCGAGCGTCTGCGGGGATGACAAGCAGATAATTATTTCTCCTTACTGAGAAGCAATTCTTCATGTGGACGGAGTTTTTCAGGCTGAATGCTGGTAAGTTGCGTTTGATGGCCCTAGGCACGGCGACGTTGTGCCCTTCGTGGTAGTCGGTCATTACGCGTAAGTCGGGGTCGGCACGCTATTGGGCGACTGGGTCGCTCTCCGTCACGGCTCCGAAGAACGCGCTGTCTTCATCGAAGTCTGGTAGTGGTGGGTCGACGGGGACGTGGGGCAGGCAGTCGTCGTCGGAGTGTTTACTGCCGGATTTGTAGACGATTGTAAGTCGAATTCTTGCAGGTGCAAGCTCAACCTGCCAAGACTGCGAGAGGGGCCTTTAACTTGGCAAACCAACAAAGCGCATGGGAGTCTGTCACAACCTTTTTGAAATTTAGAAATTTTGAATTGGCCCATATAAGAGCGAGGCACGTTTTTTCAGAAATTCAGTAGTTTTTCCCTTCCTTCGGCAGACCACGTCTTGTAAAGGCGTTTAGTTTTTCGCAGACCTTTTGCTTTTGGATGAGGACAGCACCCAACCCTATATCGCTGGCGTCCGTGTGAATTTCCGTTTCGGTGGTTTCGTTGAAATGAGCAAGCGTGGGCCGGTTTTACAGGCGTGGTTGCAGGTCGTAGAATCCTTTGTCTTGGGCCTTTTTTGTGCTGAAAGGGGTGGTGTCCTTTGTCAAGTGTGCGAGTGGCTCTGCAATGCGTGCGAAGTTTTCGACGAAGCTCAGGTAGTATGCGCACAGTCCGAGAAATCTTCTCACGCCATTCAGTGCTAAACGCAATACCTTAATGTGTTGAGTTTTTTCTTTACGCGCAAGACCACTGCAGCACAGCGAATTTTCAGTGGGATGCCACGGAGAAGTAATGCCGCGAACAAGGCATTGGATTTGTTTTTACGTTATTGCTTCTACCGCCCCCTGCGTCAGGCTCTCTTATCTGTGTCCTAAGTGAAACGCAGGCTCGATGGTTTCTTCACTTCATGTGGAAGCAGTCCAAACTCTGGCTGAAGACCTCGCTGTCGCCGGCTGACATGGGTTGGGCTTGGGTTTCGGCTTGGTGAGAGGTTGTGATTTATGTATCCAGCACCTCCACCGAATGTCACGTAGCCAAAGACGACGCAGCTGTCTTGAAGGAAAAACAAGTTTAGTGGAGCAAACTTGTGCTACCGTAACAACTAAAAGAATACAGAGGCGGCGGAGCAGCTGTCAACAACGTGACGTGCGCAGCGGAGTGTCAGCGAATCGAATGCCACGGCACCTGCTATGCGGGCATTCATCTTTAGGCACGGGTGTTTCTCGAACCATCGAATTCCATCGACAACACTGTAGATAAAAGGCTATTCTGCGATAGTGGCTTTAGGGCGAAACATTTTTCCTATGAAATGCGATCATCCATGCGGCAGAAGAAAAACTGGAACCTGCGCTCCACTCGGGACATAGGTAGCAGATGCCGGTGCAGCATGGCTGTAGATGCAAAAACATAAATAAACCCATCCAATGCATCGTTCGCGGCATAATGAATATCAGAGTTCATGTGAAAAGTAAACTCTGTGTCTCATGAAGCGACTTTTAAAGGTCATATAAAGACTTGCTGGTGACGAACGATGGCAAATATAGTTCCTGCAATGCGCAACACTTGATGTGACATTTGCTTGCAGACAATTTCCAAAAGCCACATGCAACCTGCCTAAGGAGCAATGATTTGGCGGCGGCATTAAATTGGCTAAATCACGCTTAAAATTTCGAATATTCTTTGCCAGAAGTTCTTAAGACAGCCAAGATGGCAGTAGCTCCAAGAGACTTCCGAATCAAACGTTTTTGATAGCAGTTCTTTATACATGTAATCAGAGGCCTCCTTAAACGGTTTGAACATTTTGTTTCTATTTGTTACTAAGTACGCTTGGAAGAAATCTCTACCGCAATTTGCTTCAGCGGAAATTTTATTGTAGTATGGACATTAGCTCCCCTGCAGCACACTGCGATTCCTTATTTTACGTGTGTTCAGCAAGATTGTAGGAATAATTATTAAATAGTTCTTTTCCCGCTTTGCAACAGCTAAATTTTATGAAATATTTATTTTTAGAGTATATGCATTTCCGTTCTTTCTGTGTTCAACTTCGCGCCTGCAGTAAGTTAGGCTTCCTATCAACGCACAGTTGTTCCTATCCTTTCAATTACTGTCATTCCACAGTCCTCTCTCAGTAGTAAAAAATATAAGTTGCGAGAACTGATATTGATTTTAAAATGTAGGACTTTGCGACGTTATGGAAATTATGCGGTAATAAAATACACAATACAAAATGCTTCCCTTGGCGGTCAAAATTTGCGTCAAAAAAACAGCTGTGTCGTTTCATGGTAGATGTTCACTGTTTCTTGACATGGCCTAATCATACAATTTCCCGATCTGCGCTTGACGTCAAAGTGAACACCGCTGTTTTAAGTTTGTATCTGGTCTAGTATTAAAAATTACTTGGTCACATTGGACTATGCAAAGCGGGAACGGCTCTGGTTCGTACGTGTATTTTATTAGAACATTATGAGAACTCAAAGCTTTATCTTCACTGCTTTTAAGTCATTGACTATTGAATCCGCTTGCAGTAAGTCAACGTTATCTCTTTTAGTCCCAACATATCATCATCATCATCACCAGCCTATCTACGCCCACTGCAGGGCAAAGGCCTCTCCCATTATTAGCTCGGTCCTGTGCCAACTGTGACCAATTTATCCCCGCAAACTTCTTGATCTCATCTGCCCATCTAACTTTCTGCCGCCCCCTGCAGCGCTTGCCTTCTCTAGGGATCCACTCTGTTACCCTTAATGACCAGCGGTTATCTTGCCTTCGCCTTACATGCCCTGCCCACGTCCATTTCTTCTTCTTAATTTCTACTAATATGTCTTTAACACCAGTTTGCTCTCTGGCCCACTCCGCTCTCTTCTTGTCCCTTAATGTTACACCTATCATTTTCCGCTCCATTGCCCGCTGAGTCGTTCTCAATTTAAGTTGAACCCTCTTAGTGAGCCTCCAAGTTTCTGCCCCGTAGGTGAGTACCGTAGGTGAGTACTCAACATATAGAGTAGGCCAAATACAGGCTAGAAACCTGCCGTATGATGAATTATAAATTTTGCAGTTGACTGAAGGTTCGTCACGATTCTCGTAACCTGCGTCCCACCATCACAACCGAGACAAAGAGAAAAATGGCGCGTTCTTGCGTTTATTACCACCTATCTTCCGCACGTAGCCTTTACGCAGGTTCATGACCAGAAGAATACATCAGAATAACTACATCTCAGTTTCGTTTCACCGTTTGGCTACGAAAGGCGGCCGGATTGCAGATGGGTGGCGACCCCTTTAAAGGGGTCCTGAAATAACTTCCGCCGATGCATGGATGTACATGTACCGAAATAAAGCAATGTATTTGCAATCTCCTCCCACAAGAATTTTGTTAAAGTGATGAGTATTAGCTGAGAAATTGTAAATCAAAAACCGCGCATTACCGTCGCTCCGCGTTTCCTCCTCCTTTCGACTTACTCTCCTCTGTTGACGGCGCGCGAGCCTTGCCTCCCATGATGCTGCGCTCCGCAGCGGTGACGTACTTCCGCTATTGCGCTGCTCAGACTGTCGTCTGCTACGGGCAAGCTTTGTTGACACCATGAATCCCGCCCTTACAAAAATGAATGTTGCGATCCTATTAAACATTTATAGAGTTCTTATAGAGTCTAAAGGAACTCATTAGAAACTCATGGCAGACTCATGACCTAACGAGTCATCTCTGTAAGATCTCTAAAGAATTTCAAAAAAGACCTCCCTATAAAAACTCGCTCTCCCCATCTCTATAAGATCTCTATAGAATTTCTAAAGAGACCTCCCTATAAAAACTCACTCTACTCATATCTACAAAATCTCTATAGAATTTCAAAAGAGACCTCCCCATAAAAACTCAATCTACTAAGGCTCGATAAAGATTCTATACACATTTTACTGAACTCGTTCAATAGCAGTTCTATGGAGTCTACTCTATGAAAGCTGTTTTGAATTTTTGTAGGGTCTTCACTATAGCAACTAACTCAATATAAGCTCACTAGAAATTCTATTGCAGTTTTAACGTGATAACTCAAAAAAGTTTCTGTTTCTTCATCCAAGTTTTTTCGATGGAGGCGGTGCACGGAGAATGAAAATGTCCGTTACATATGCAGGTTAATAGATGCATACCGCGATCACCAAATTTGGAATCTTCAAAAAATGATATAATTGGCTTCAATAGTTTCTGGAGGTCCCTCCCAGCAATTTTGGCAGCTATATAGAGCGGGGCCGGAGATGCATGTCGAAAATCAATTTTAATTGCCCCGCCACAAGAGCCTGCGGATTGCCACGGCACTAGCAAAAAAGGCGAAAGAGATTAAGTCCCTGCTGGTTTTGCACGTACGGGTGATGTCAGATCTGAAATGCACTAAAGTGACTATGCTAGTTGGTTTAACATGATAGGGAAGTGCGCTGTAGTCCCCCATCACATCAGATCCAGCTACCCCGTTCCGGAATGGGAAGCACTCTCCGGCGCTGTTGTTGTCAGTGGTCTCGTTTCGCCAGGCAGTTTTTGTCACATATATGACATCGTCAAATCTTGCAAAGTGAGAAAAAAGGAACGCTGTATATACAGGCTTTCAAAAATTCCCCGCATTTCCCCGAGGGGAAGAATGTGAAAGTGCGAATGCACGAGTTGAATTTGCGCGGTTCGGTAATGTACGCGAAAGAGAGATCACACACACACACACACAACTACAAAGAAAGAAAGATGCATTTATTCACAGACACCTATTTGTGTTGTCGTTGTACTTGATTGCTAGAGCGGATCTCAGCTTTGAAATTTCGTGTCAGTACTCCTTTAAGCAGGTGCATTAGCCCTTCTCACGCCCGATTCTTGGCCAATCCCCCACGTGGGTATGTGCCATGTCAGCGGCAAGGAAGCGCGCGCCCATCTCCCCCCGTTGCCAAGGAAGACGAGGAGATTCCTGGCCAATCCCCCACGTGGGTATGTGTCATATCAGCGGCCAGGCTGCGCGCGCCCATCTCCACGTGCGCGGACATCGCCGGTGGACGCAGGTTCAGGGTCGCTTAAGAAGTGCATTGCACTTAAAACCAATTGAAGACAGACATCATGAACAAACTGTGAACTCTAATGCGTTCCAATTAAAACGTAAATCCGGTAAATAACGCCTATTCACACGAATTTACAAATTATTTTTCGAATTATATTTATATAAATTGTATTTATATTCGAATTATATTTATATAAAAATATTTCGCTGCGGTCTCGAAATTATATTTCGAGACCGCAGCGATGTCTCAGAGATACAGCACTCGCATCGTATGCGGGAGGTACTGGGTTCGAATCCTGGTACCGCCGGGTACCCACCAGTTTCTTTAATGGGTACAGGCGTCCCTGATCGAGTGCGGACCCTTGAGAGGGGAATCCACGCCTGGAAAGCTGCCTTTACCCTATGGAGGGGACCCTGACCCTTGTCCATCTGGCGGGGCCCCCGGCCATCATGCCGCGTTGCGCCATTGCCAGGCGTGAAAGAGCCTGGCGGCATGTCCTGCCACAGGCGGCTGCGAGTTGAGCGTCCACCGTGGCTGTGGAAGGCACCATGTGCATTCGTGTGCCTTGCTGGCGCCGGGCACCTACCGGTAAAATAGGTACAAGCGACTCCCCGGCCTGGCGCTCTGCCCTTGTGTGGGACTAGAACGCTTGGGAAGTTCTCCCGGCTTGCACGGGAAATCGCCCCTATGGAAAGGGGCGGCTGCAAAAACGCTGGAACTTTTAACCGCAGCGATGGCTCAGAGGTACAGCGCTCGCCTCGTATGCGGGAGGTACTGGGTTCGAATCCTGGTACCGCCGGGCACCCACCGGTTTCTTTAATGGGTACAGGGGTCCCTGGTCGAGTGCGGACCCTTGAAAGGGGAATCCACGCCTGGAAATCGCCCCTATGGAAAGGGGCGGCTGCAAAAACGCACGAACTTTTTTTTTCGAAGTTTGAATAAGTACTCGATAGAAAACGTCTTTTGAAACTCAATAAAAAGTTTTATGCATATTCATTTTAAACTCTGTAGGGAACATTAATAGAAACTTAATAGATCTAGTCTATCAAGTTTCAATAAGTACTCGATAGAAAAAGTCTATTGAACCTCTTCGTCCCATTTCAATAGGAACGCGGTGGCCAAATAACTTTTGAAACTCTATAGGCAGAGTCAATAGAAATTTAAAAACAAATCATTAAGTTCCTTCGACAAAACTCAATAAACTTTCAAAACCAAGGCGATAAAAAATTTGTGTAAGGGCGCACTCCGCTCAAGGCTGGAAAAGCGAACGAAAAATCTGGCCGCATGTATGCGGCGGCCTGGCCTTGCCCTTTCGCTACATTCTAGTACACCATACTTTCGCGGTGTACGTTGCTGGCGGCACATGACTTTTTATAGGGGGCGAACTCGCAGCCGCACGGGGAGGGTCGTGCGCTCGTTCCCTTGATGCACCGCGCACTGTTTATCCAAAAAGCGCCGTATCAGATGTGGCCCCGCTGGTGCCGGGCCTTATTTTGCGGCGGTGGTAATTCCTGCCGGCGGCATGTGAAAAAGTCATATTAAACCGATACAGAACCCGTGCACAAAACGCTTCAATCATGTGACCAGTTCAGCTTGGGGCGACGCGTGGTGGAGAGCGGCAACGTTGGCAAAACATACTCCGCCGCGGCTCTGAGCTTTCTAGCGCTGGAGCGAGCGCCATTTCTTTGAGAATCTCAAACATCGGTTGCATTGGCAACAAGGCACAAACCGCTCCAGAAGTCAGTTACGGTTGCGTGATCCCGGTTCAGCTTGGGGCCCCACTTCGCGACATGTGGGCACTGCAGACGTACCACTCACTCCCATTGGGAAGTGCGAGATGCGTTTGGCATTACAGGAGGCGATGGTGTGCGTGTTGTTGACGCCTTTGTTTCGCGATGAAATGCGACGTTGTGCTTCTGCGGGTGGATAGTGCTTCCCATGGTCTGGATTATCTTTCTCGAGCGACGTACGACTCAACCTCGCATGGGGTATGTGCAGTGTGCGTGGCTAAAAGCCATCGGCTTGTGAGAGTTAAGTGACTTGCTGTTCGTCCCCGCAAAGCGCGCGCGAGGTGAGTACCGAATTTACGACGGGCAGGAGGCAACCCATCCTCTTTCAATCGTGGTTCAGACTTTCAACGCATGTTGTGACGTTGTGTTCGTTAGAAACGCATCTCTGGATTGTTTTGAAGTTGAATAAAATGTATGCGTCAAACCCGGGCATTCGGCTCAGGGCGTTCTCTGCGATTGCACGAAAGAAGTGCCACGAGGCTTCAACGCTTTCTTTATGGAACGTACTCAGGTAACAGAATATCCATGTCGTGTTATGGCCGCGTTCCATTCAATACAAACGGTTAAGCATTTGTTATACACTTGTTTCGTTTGCCGTAAAATGCCCAAGCACTCCGGCACTCCGCTGGCAGATCAGCCGGTGAGCCGACGCTGAGCAGACGACTCATCTCTTTGCGGAAGTTTTTAAAAAGACAGTTTTTAAAGTTAAGAAAAATCACCGAAAAGCGCATACGTTCCGAATTGCCCGTTTCCGCTCTTGCACAGTACTTGACTGACACGGTCACTCCCAGGGGTCTTAGGATTAGAATAAAACCTGCTACTACCGAACTCTCCCCGTCCAACATGAATAAGTGGAAACAGGTACTCGATAAAGCATCTTTACAATTAACTGAAATAATCCTCAATCACTACGAAACTACGGCCCATTCTCTCCGAAAGAAAGAGGAACTACTTAGTCAGGAACTAAGCAAAAGAGAGTTGAACCTTTTAAGCAACTACGAATCTAAGACGGCCTCCGCCATATCTCGAACAAAAGACCGAAAGTTTAACCGAGATAAGATTTCTAGCACTGGCCACATGCGTAAGAACCGAACAAGCTCCGGCACTAGTAACTGCCCCCACTCTGACAATACGACCGATAATGTCACTACGACTGTAATAAATGCTTCGACTACTGCACCCCAAACAGTTCAGTTAAACCCCTGTACTAATAATTTTCCCTCGCCTGCCGTCACAAAAGAAAACCTTACCGGGAATGTAATGAACCTTTCAAGTATAACCCTCTCCCCAGCTCAGATGAACGTCTTGTCAAAGGGCCTAAACTTTTGCCCGACTACTGGTGGTTTTGATGAATTTCAACTTTTTAAGGGCTCAGGTAACTTCGCCAGAAACATGAGGCTACGAGGATACTTCTACGATCACCCCGCGACGGAAGAAGCCCGCAGACCCCTACCTAGCTATAAGCACTGGACCCCTCCGACACCTCCGACATAGCGTGATAGTTGCCTCGACATGTACATCAAAGCTGTCCAACGCGATGAGCGAAAAGCATACCAAACACAAATTTCTTTCCACCACAACATGACTACCAACAAAAAGAAAGCCCTAGAGGAACTCGCAAGCTGTCCCGACATAATTTTTTGCTGTCCCACCTTTTTTTTTTTGTAACATAGGCGTAACCCGACTGTATGCATACTCTCCATTTCCGAAACATTTTCCGCTCCTTCTCACAGTTTTCTGCAAAGCTATATAAGAAATGTGTTCCAAATGTTCGCGACAGCAAAATCATGTAACTGTACTCTGATGAAGGCAGTCCCGTTGCCGCTACGTAAGTAAACTTTGTTGGTTATTGTTCTTGCTGTGTATCCGACTCTTTACTTATACTATTTCTGCGCGCTTTGTGAGTTTTATCTTGCTCTAGATTTATATATATATATATATATATATATATTTATTTATTTATTTATATATATATATATATATATATATTTACAGAAAGATAGGGCAGCACTCTACAACGCCAAAGGAGGCATAGGGGTGTGGTTAGGCTCTTTTCTTTTTCACTACGGTTAATGAAGTAAACATTTTTTTTTAATATACAGAAGAAAGAAAGAAAAACACGCGCCCAGAGTGGGGACCGAACCCACGCCTTTCGATTACATGTCGAATGCCTTACCAATTCGGCTATCTGGGCGACTGTGTTCTCCTTCACTTTCTGGGCTATTTATATTTACTAGAAGCGTATCTGACGCTTGAGGGTGGTAGCCAGCGCCACTCTGACTACACGGGGAGAAGGGGACCTTCTTTTCAACCCCCGGGCCGTGACTCGAGCGTCTACAGCCTGTCATGAGCGGGTAACTGGCGGGAAGCCCTCTTATGCTACCTAGGCATCAAGGCTGCCACAACCGAGACCCTCGCTAGGCTTTCGCAGAATAATATAGTAAGGAAATGAGGGGCTCGTTGAGGAAAATACAGAAAGATAGGGCAGCACTCTACAACGCCAAAGGAGGCATAGGGGTGTGGTTAGGCTCTTTTCTTTTTCACTACGGTTAATGAAGTAAACATTTTTTTTAATATACAGAAGAAAGAAAGAAAGAAAAACACGCGCCCAGAGTGGGGACCGAACCCACGCCTTTCGATTACATGTCGAATGCCTTACCAATTCGGCTATCTGGGCGACTGTGTTCTCCTTCACTTTCTGGGGTATTTATATTTACTACAACTGTATCTGACGCTTGAGGGTGGTAGCCAGCGCCACTCAGACTACACGGGGAGAAGGGGACCTTCTTTTCAACCCCCGGGCCGTGACTCGAGCGTCTACAGCCTGTCATGAGCGGGTAACTGGCGGGAAGCCCTCTTATGCTACCTAGGCATCAAGGCTGCCACAACCGAGACCCTCGCTAGGCTTTCGCAGAATAATATAGTAAGGAAATGAGGGGCTCGTTGAGGAAAATACAGAAAGATAGGGCAGCACTCTACAACGCCAAAGGAGGCATAGGGGTGTGGTTAGGCTCTTTTCTTTTTCACTACGGTTAATGAAGTAAACATTTTTTTTAATATACAGAAGAAAGAAAGAAAGAAAAACACGCGCCCAGAGTGGGGACCGAACCCACGCCTTTCGTTTACCTTACCAACGAAAGGCGTGGGTTCGGTCCCCACTCTGGGCGCGTGTTTTCCTTTCTTTCTTTCTTCTGTATATTAAAAAAAATGTTTACTTCATTAACCGTAGTGAAAAAGAAAAGAGCCTAACCACACCCCTATGCCTCCTTTGGCGTTGTAGAGTGCTGCCCTATCTTTCTGTATTTTCCTCAACGAGCCCCTCATTTCCTTACTATATTATTCTGCGAAAGCCTAGCGAGGGTCTCGGTTGTGGCAGCCTTGATGCCTAGGTAGCATAAGAGGGCTTCCCGCCAGTTACCCGCTCATGACAGGCTGTAGACGCTCGAGTCACGGCCCGGGGGTTGAAAAGAAGGTCCCCTTCTCCCCGTGTAGTCTGAGTGGCGCTGGCTACCACCCTCAAGCGTCAGATACACTTCTAGTAAATATAAATAGCCCAGAAAGTGAAGGAGAACACAGTCGCCCAGATAGCCGAATTGGTAAGGCATTCGACATGTAATCGAAAGGCGTGGGTTCGGTCCCCACTCTGGGCGCGTGTTTTTCTTTCTTTCTTTCTTCTGTATATTAAAAAAAAATGTTTACTTCATTAACCGTAGTGAAAAAGAAAAGAGCCTAACCACACCCCTATGCCTCCTTTGGCGTTGTAGAGTGCTGCCCTATCTTTCTGTATTTTCCTCAACGAGCCCCTCATTTCCTTACTATATATATATATATATATATATATATAGAATTCGATAAGGTTTGCAACGGGCCAGAAGAAACGTTCAGGTAAAAGTATGAACATTGCGGTTAACTTGTTTATTATAAATTTGTCCAACAGTTTCGGAAGTGGAACTTCCTTCTTCAGGGACGATCTTACAATGCACACTGAACCCATATGCACGCTGCATGCGAGGGATTTATCCCTCCCTCTTTCTCTTCAAGGAGGGGAACACGCCAGAAAAAGTAGGAAATACGGTAACAACATGACACTTGCGGGGCTTGGTGCTGAGAGGGAGAGGGTAAAAGCTAAGTAAAAAAACGCAGGAAAGGCGGTGGTTTTAGTAAGAAAACGGCACGGGTTGGGGGAAGGGAGCGGGATCAAAGTTTTGTGTCGGCCCGCGGCGGCTGTGATGAAAAGGAAACTGACAAACAAAATACAGACAACGCATGTACACAGATAGGAAGAGCGGGGCGGTGGTGTAGTAACTAAGGACGCGGTCTTGGCCCGGCACTTGTTTCGTGGGTTAACCCAGGAGAGAAAATTAAGCGGAGAGGCATTGCTATTACGAAGAAACCTGTGATAATTCTACTTTGCCCTTTGAACGTCCGCGACCCGGCGACAGAGAAAGGCACTAGCGGCAGCCAGCGCCGAGACGCAGAGCGGTCAGACCGCGCGAAAGACAGGGATCATGTTACATAGGGGCGCAGGGAGTTCGGAGAAGGCGACGAGTGCCCATTACGTCCTCGGCGGCAGCGTAGAGCAATGTAAAGGCACGCATACGGCGCGGCATGCGTGAAGCTGAATGGAGGGCCGAGACAGAAAACCACTGAATTACGTCCCCGCTATGCCTTAACAGAACACGACAATCTCAAGGTACGGCCAGACTGGCACTGCCGTTCAAAGTCACCTCCCTTTCTCTTCTAAATTGTCCCAACGTGGGCAGCATTTATCGCGCAGCACGTCCAGTGCGAGGCTTAGGCGGATTTTTCGAGCGGCGCTCCCGCTCGGTATGCGCCCGTTGTCTGAACTAATGGTGGGTTTTCCTAAAAAAATCCTTACATGATGGCGGAAGGGGGGTGAAACAATGTGCAGCCATGTCCTGTTGTCAATCAACGGCCGTGGTCCTCCGGAGGCACGACATGCTGCCAGCGCTCTCGTTGATACCGTGAGTCAGCGTTTTGAACTTATAAATAAGATTCGAATCTTTTTGTTTGCGGCCCCGTTTAGTGTGAAAACCAGTCTCTAGCAGAGTGACTTTAATTTGGTCGAATGAATGTCCTGGGAATCGGACATGTCTTGAAATGGGCAAGGTCGGTTGTGCTTTAGCGTGAGAACGGTCGTTGTTAAAGCTTTTACGGAAGGCGGTTTCTGTTTGTCCGATGTACTGCATGCCACAGATGTCACAGTGAAGCATGTAGACGACATTATGACTGTCACAGTTTAGATGGGCATTTAATATGAATACGTAATCTGAGGACACGGCTTTAATAGTAGTGCTTGTCATGTGTGAACAGACCTTACAACGCCTTTTCTTGCATGGCTGGAATCCCCGTTGAGTGCCCTCAATGGTACTCGCCTTGGCTCTGACTAACATATCCTTCAGGTTTTTTCCGCGGCGATAAACCACTCGGGGGGGCTTTTGGAATATTGAAGACAGCCGCTTACTTTGTTGCAGTATATTAAAATGTCTCGAAAGAATATTATTAAGTTTAGGCGACGCAGATGAGTGGGTGAGGACAAGATTTGTCTGGCTTCCTTCATTCCTGGGATTCCCTCCATGTAGAATTTCCTCGCGATTTAGGTTACGAGCTCTGTTGATGCAGTCATCGACCACTGCTGCTGGGTATTTGTGACGAAAGAAGGCATTTTTGAGTTGTTGGGAGTTGTGGTCAAAGTCGGCGTTGTTAGAGCAAACTCTGCGGTATCTGTGGGCCTGCAATAGGGAATGCTCATCGTGCAATGACGTGGATGGTCACTTTCAAAGTGCAGGTACTGCTTCCTATCTGTGGGTTTTCTATATAGTGCTGTGATGGTGGTCGTGCCCTCTACCTGAGTGGTGACGTCGAGAAAGTTTACCGATGTCCTTGAGATATTGTGCGGAGAATACATGGAAGGGTGGACCACATTGAAATCCGAAATGAACCAAGCTTGCCTCGTCATGCGGCCAGACAAAAAAAGATGTCATCCAGAAATCGCTTCTATATGAGCGGGCGAACGGGTTGAGCTTCCAAGAAGGCTCCCTCGAGTGCCGCCATGAACAAGTTCGCGTAATTTGGTGCCATTTTTGTGCCTATAGCTGTGCCGCTAATTTGAAGGTAATGTTTGTTTTCGAACTCAAAATAATTGTAACGAAGCACCAGGTCGAGTAGGGTAGCAAGGGCTTGCTCATCAGCCTCTAGTGCCATATCAGCGTTTCGACATGCCTCCACGGTATACCTGATGCCATCTGAATGGGGAATATTAGTGTACAGCGATGAGACATCCATTGTAACCATGAAGCTGCCAGGGGGGATTACCAGTCCAGACATCTCTCTGATAATTTAGGTTCGGTTCTAGGAGCGGTACGTCCGATAGGTTGACAACGTTGGATCCTGGATGCGCCGATCTTTCAGATCTGGTTTGACTCACAGGGCATACGCTTTTCTTCTCAGCCAAAGGTACAGCAGTCTGATTATCTGGAACGGAAGAATTCTCAGTTCTGGTTTGGCTTCCTGAGCATCCAACTTCATGCTCCCTAAAGGAAGGATCTGGAATGGGGATATGTCTCTTCGCATCTTTTTAAATTTTAGGCTCATATTATACCCCCTTCTTTTTGTGATTCGTATATCTTGAGTTCCATTCTTTCTGTTTCGGATATCTCAGGACTGCTGCGAAGAGAAGTTTCAAACCATTCTAATTCTAAAGTCTTTCTTTCACCATGTCCTATTATTACCTGCATTTGCTGCAAGGATGCGTCCTCAAGAATACTGTTCCACCGTGCCATTTCATCTGCATTTAGATCAGTCATCGCCGGTGTCAGCCTTAGCCGCAGTCCTTTAGGTATTTTACGTGCTGTTACATATGATTTTAAAGTAGCACTGCGTAAATTGTATCTATGCGCTTATCTATGCTTTTGCGAAGAGAGAGCAAGGCGCGCGACCAGGGTCGTGTCGGGCGGGCCGTACCTTTACTTGTGCGGAGTCAGTCGTTAGGAACACCCGCGTCAGTCATCTGAGGGGAAGCCCGGCGTGTCCCGTTACACCGGTGTGGCGCAGTCCTCGGGGTCACAGCTGTGGTGGGAGAGACCTGTGGAGAATTGGGAGCCCGCTGACATTCCTGCTGTGCCTCCTCGTTGCCTGGAATGTCTTGATGCCTTAGGAACCATCGGATCTCGTAATGCAGGCCGCTCTGGCGGCCATAGGCTACGAGATTCTCGATATTTGCTTGCAACTAAGGTGGGAATAGCATCCATTGTGATGAGTGCCAAAGGTGATGTCCGGCATCATCAGTCACTGAGACGAGCGGAATGGCCCTTAGTTGGGCGTGTGAGAGGAATTTTGAATGCCGTTCAGATGTGAATTTGGGTTTTGATCCTCGAGGCTTCCTAGCAACGCGAAAACATTCCCCTCCTTCTCCTCCCCCCGTGATTCACATTCTCCATACTCCTTTTCTCTCCCCATCTTCCATCTTTGTCAATCACACTCTCCCTACTCCCCTTGTACGCTTCTTTTCCCTTTCCTCGTATCTTCTCTCTGCCTACACCACCCTCCCTCGTTCCCTTAACACAGAATCCACCGTGGGTCAGGGCACCCACCGGGCACCCATGCGTAAGTCACCAGATGGTAACCGGTTAGTCGCCAGTTCTTTGAGGGTGACGGCTTACTGGTGGGGGATCACCAATCATAAATCAGTGACCCACCACCAGTCAGTGGGTCACGGAAGCACTAGCGAGCAAGCTTAACGCAGCAAGAAACACAATCACTGGCTGATTCGGGAGGCAGACAGACGGACAGACCAGAAATGTTACGTTTAGGTAGCCCGCAAGAAGATATGTGTAGCATCTCTAAAACCAAAAGCGAAACAACGGTTCCATTTGTTACCGCGTCGGTTGGAATCGAGCTTTAAGGGCAGGAATCGTGAATTTTCTCTGCTGTTAGTGTTCTGCATCACGTCACAAAATCGGTGTTTCCTGCGTCGTCTGCTTGGATCCGACGACAGCGCGGGGATTACGGTTGACACGAAAGTGAAAATTCCAGGGACTCCCCTCCTCTAAAGTTCACCTTTAGGGATGACAGGTTCCCACGATATCCACTATACATGATTATGGTGGGGATGAAATGACGATGCGAAAATCTTGATGCACCTACGAACCAGCCTAGGTACACGAACGAATTCTTACATTGAGCCGGCATTCATCACATGCTATGAAAAAAATACCTTGACGACTCCACGAGATTGCGCAGTGTGTGGCCTCCATGCTAGAAGATATGCCGTACTGCGTCTGGGCGGTGTAAAAAATTCATGACTCCTTGCTCTTCGGTAGGAACTGATAAGCGCATAGACGACGATGACCTGTGATGAGTGCATTCATGTGCGTACACGCGTAAGCACGCGCACTCTGCCCCAATCCCCTTTCTTGCAATGACGGGACGCGCTGTACTACCCCTTGTGAGAGGAAAGGCGTCGCTTGTGCTACTCATTTCGCTAACTCAGTCGTGACGCATCTCTGACATCCCGGCCCTCATGCGGAGGTTAGAGGGGTCATGAAGACAAAGCACAAGTTTGGTTCATTACAAAGACTCCTTTGTCCCGATAACAATGATAACAATCTTCTTGCAGATTTCGAACAAAGGAGATATCGAGGAAAGCAGAGGAAGCAGCACAGCCACTTTCTGGCAAGGTATCTGTGGCGTCACAGGATCTTGCTTGGGCGTTCGGCGGCCGCCGAGCTAAACCATAGCGAAGAAACACGACCGGGCTAATGTGGGGCCTCTAGTTCCGTTTTAAACTGAACCCTGAAAAGAGTACTTGTGTTGCGTTCTCCAGCAAGCGCGGGATTAAGGCGCACCCTGAGATTACCCTTCATCGTGCATCTATTCCTGTTAAAAAGGAGCACAATTTTTTAGGTGTCATATTTGATGAAAAACTCACGTTCATTCCACACATCAAAAAACTTAAACATAAATGCCTGAAAACACTAAACATTCTCAAAGTCTTCTCACACCAATCCTAAGGTGCAGACAAAGAACTCCTTCTCCGTGTCTTTACCGCTTTAGAAGAGTCTTGGTTAGACTACGGCAGTCTCGTGTATGGGTCTGCATCAAAAACACCACTAAAAATGCTTGATCCAGTGCTCCACCTGGGCCTGCGCCTTGCATCTGGTGCGTTCCGCACTAGCCCGGCCCAGAGTCTGTACGTTGAAAGTGACAAATGGTGCCTGGAACATGAACGAATGTACATAGACTTATTATGTGCTTTTAAGGTCTCATCATTAAATAACCATCCTTTTAAACCTGTCCTCAACGATACATCTACAACCCAGCTATTCTCAAATCGTCCGTCTGTTTCTTTGCCCTACTCACTGAGGGTGAGAGAGGAAGCTTCAGGTTTTTCCGTTGGGTTTTTAGATCTATGCACATCATCATTTTCTGACATACCACTATGGCAATGGCAGCCTGTTTGTTTTGATGTTTCTTTTATGAAAATGGATACAAGCAGGGTTCCGCGTGCTGCGATTCTGCAGCACTTCTTGTCCCTGCAGGATAAATATAAATGTGCCGAATTTTATAGCGATGCCTCGAAAACTTCAACTATGGTGTCTTGCGCCGCTCATGATCCTAACTTTAATTCTTGCAGAACCATGAGCGTACACACCACTATCTTCTCAGCAGAAGCCTATGGAATTTTAATAACCGTTCAGCACATTCTTAAAAAACAAATTCTAAGAGAGTGAGAGAGAGACAAAATTTTTATTGCCGCCAGGGCTAATTCTGGGGAGGGGTGGTGACCGAGGGAGGAAGGTCTCCGGTGACTTCGGCAGCCCGGGCGACGATGGCATCTTGCACCGCCGAATCCGAGCTGCCCAACGCCCTCGCCCAGTGCTCGCCGTCTCGATATGGGGTGAATGGTTTGTGGGGGCATTGCCAGAGGAGGTGATCCATGGTTTGGACCACCCCACAAGCGGGGCAGTGGGGTGAGGGGTACAGACCGGGGTACATGCGGTGCAGGCGGGACAGGCTAGGAAGGGTGTACGTTTGCACTAAGCGCCATAGGCGTTCTTCGGTGTGAGAGAGTGCCGGGTGTGCAGGGGGCAGTAGACGGCGGGAGAGGCAGTAATGAGACGTAATCTCATGAAAGGAAAGGAGCCCATCTCGAGCTGACAGGGCTCCATGGAAGGGTTCAAGGCTAGGACCCGCTCGGAAGGTGAGCTCTCGAGCGGCTCTGTGTGCTGCCTCGTTCTCTCCCACGCCCGTGTGGGCTGGGGTCTATACCAGCTCGGTGGGGGAGTCAGGGGGATTTTGAAGAAGGATTTTGAGTGCCAGGGCATAAATGCGGCCCCGCGTGAAATTTCGAATGGCCGTCTGCGAATCGGAGATTATGATCGCAGGGGAAGGCCGCAGTGTTAATGCAAGAGCAATAGCCGCCTCTTCCGCAGTCGCGGGGGAAGAAGTGCGAAGGGTGAGGGTGGTAAGAGGGGGACTGTTGGGAGTGTTGATGATTGCGACCGCGTAGGCGTCGTGGTGCCTGTAGCTAGCCGCGTCAACATAAACAGTTGCCGGATGCACTGGGTATCGCGTCGTAAGGGCCCGCGCACGCTGCTCTCTGCGGGCTCGATTGTGCGTCGGGTGCATGTTACGGGGAATGGGCCGAACGATGAATAGGTCATGGATAGTGCTAGGAATGGCAAGAGAGGATTCTGTAGCGAAAGGGAAGTTGATTGGAAGTCGCCGGAGGAGAGATTGACCTGTTGAGGTTGTTGCAAGGCGGGCGTACTGGCTCACAAGATGAGCTTCGAGGAGCTCAGATGCAGTGTTGTAGACACCAAGCGATTCTACACGAGCGGTGGCAGCGCTCTGCGGAATCCTGAGCGCCGTCTTGTACACTTTTCGAATTAGGCAATCCACCTTTCTAAGTTCCTTAGAGCACGGTGCTAGATAAGGAAGAGAGTAAGTGATGCGACTTATTACAAAGGCCTGTATCAGCCGCATTCGCTCTGCCTCTTTGAGCCCTTCGTGGCGGGTGGTGATGCGGCGGAGGAGGTTGATAGTCTGATTAACTTGGGATGTTAGGTTGGCGAGGAATGTGGTATTGGCGCGGTTCTGTTGGATATTGAGGCCTAGGATTTTAAGGCAGGGCACTCGGGCAACGGGGTGATCACCCAGCCGGATGGTAATATTCGGAGCTGTGCCGGCGCGTTTCGGACTGTTGGGCAAGAGAAGCAGCAGCTCTGCCTTCTCGGGCGAACAAGTCAAACCGACATCACGAGCATAGGCAGCAACACAATCTGCCCCCTGCTGGAGGGTGGTTTCAATGTGTGCGTCACTGCCGCCTGGAACCCACAGCGTGACGTCGTCGGCATAGAAACTGTGGCGAAGCGTGGGGATATTAGCAAGGAGAGGAGGGAGGTCTATCATAGCGATGTTGAAGAGCAGTGGGGAGAGAACTGCTCCTTGTGGGGTGCCTATGGAGGGGAGCGGAATGACGTCGGAGCGAAGATCGTTAAAGGAGTACTGACACGAAATTTTTATGTTACGTTTTTTTCGCTGCTATGCGTGCCTACCAGCCCACTAATCATAGAATGACAGATTAGACGGTCGAGCGCAGCGTAAACATTCATTTACGGCGTCGTTTATTCGTGCCAGTTTCGGTTTCGAGAAAAAAACGCCGAGCGGCCGCCATGACAGCATGTATCACATGGCGTCACCATTCTTGCCGTATCGCTGCCTCTCTGGAAGCGCGCGCGAGCGAGCGGACGCGCGCGCCCAGACCGGCCGAGGTCTTCGCCGTCCCCACAGGCCCGGGCAGCATGACGTCAGTCCCAAAACCATGACGTGTACACACGCCCGAGCGGCGCGCGTCAACCACAGCCAGCGCGTCGGCTTCGTCACGGGAGCCCCGACGTCGGCAGTTTGGGGCACGTAGCAGATGATGTCACGTCGGCCCGCTCTGGGCTTTCTCGTGCGGGCGAAGATTAAAATGGATTTTAAATATGTTTCGCTGAACGGTTGCTGTTGAAACTTGTTGGGAGATATCTCTTGATAAAAAGGAAGCGTTTTACATAGTTATCTCAGCTTTGAAATTTCGTGTCAGTACTCCTTTAATCTGAATGACGGCCGTGCGATTAGAGAGAAAAGCCCGCACGTAGTTGTAGGTGCGGGCTCCACGAGACAGAGCAGCCAAATGGCGCAGAATGGCGTGGTGGGAGACCCGATCAAAGGCCTTTTGGAGGTCCAGCGCTAGAACGGCTGACGAGTCAGCAGTAGGGGGAGCAAGGAGAAGATCATGTTTGAGCTGCAATAAGACGTCTTGGGTGGAAAGGCCGGCTCGAAATCCGAATATTGTGTGCGGGTACTGTTGCTTATTTTCCAGATATTGGGTCAAACGGGCATGTACGATTTTCTCGAGGACCTTACCTGCACACGATGTGAGGGAAATGGGCCTAAGTTGTTCAAGAGCGAGCGGTTTACCCGGCTTGGGAATGAAAGAGACTTTAGCATGCTTCCATTCGGGTGGGAGCTCCCCAGACTCCCAGTGACTGTTATAATATTTTGTTAGGACCTCTATGGACTGATCGTCTAGAATTCGAACGAGCTTGTTGGTTGTTCCATCCTCTCCTGGCGCTGAGTTTGGGCGAATTTTAAGAAGGGCTGCGCGAACTTCAGCTGTGGAAATGGGACGATCCATTGTTTCATTGGCCTGACCGGTGTATGGTGAAAGGGGCTCCTGCGGGCCCTGGGCAAGGTAAAGCTCACTGAGACGGGCGAGAAGCTGATCGCTTGTGCCGGGAAATTTATTTAATAGGGTCGTAAGACGATTGCGGCTGGTTGATTTCGAATGAGAAGGATCAATCATGTGGCGAAGAATGGCCCAGGTGCGCCGCATGCTAAGGTTGCCACGCATGCTGTCGCAGAACTGACCCCATTGCGCACGTGCCAGTTCAGCCGCATAGTTCTCAATAGTGATGCGGAGATGAGCAATGCGCAGTCGAAGACGACGATTGTGCTTTTGACGGCGCCAGCGTTTCTGAAGGCCCTGATACGCTGCCCAAAGATGCTGAAGGTGAGTGTCAACAGTTTCCGAAGGAATGTCGGGGTCTAAGGATGAATCGTGGGCACTCTTAATCTCGAGTAGGTGTTTAAGCTAATCCTGAACCGGCGTATCATCGGTAGGGGGTGCTTGTTCTTGACATGAGAGCCGAAAGGCTGGCCGATTTGTGATGTGAGTCTGCCGCAGTTTTGGAGTAAATGCCGAATCCAGTAGCAAAGTGGACTGAATAATGAAGTGATCGCTTCCTAGGTTGTGGGGAGTACATTGCCATTTCAGGTCATTAATGCGCAAGGAAAGTGTGAGGTCAGGAAAGGTGTCTGCCTGTACACTGTTGCCTATTCTGGTAGGAATAGAGGGG
>NW_027526203.1:120067967-120227967 GCF_048455015.1 Haemaphysalis longicornis | reverse complement strand
TATATCTGCTTTCTATCGACGACACGGCCTCCTCCGTTGCCTCCCTGGCCGTTCTTCCACATGGTGCCGAAACCCGGGACGTCAAGCGACACAATGGGGTGAGCCATGCAACGGAATTCAATTCTTTGACCGCCGGGCTCACCCCGAAGCGTAGAGGAGGCGTCGAGACAGCGGAACCGGCTCCGGATTGTTCCAAAAAGCCTTCTCGACTTCAACTGGAAGCTCATCAGCGAAATAACGGCAACTCTGGAGCGAACCAAGGACGTCGAGGCCGCCGTTTGGCCTGCCAGGCTCCAGCATAGCGCCAACCGCCTTGCTAGATTCAGTAAGAAGCTGGAAGCCACGTCTTACGGAAGCAGAAGTGACAGCCAACACAACGATGCTCTGGAGTCTGTTGAACTAGCTTACCGAATCATTGACTCACTTCAAAGAAGTCTTATTGGACGAAACGGAGGCGCCAAACAGGAGTGATTTCTCGAAAAGCAAGGCAGAATGCAACGCCGACCAATACATAAATCGAAGAGTACAAGTGAAAGCAAGGCACACGGGGAAAATAACGGAAATCTTGATCCACAAGTTAGTTCAACGACATCGATGGGAATTCCATGAACCGTTCATAGACCCCAAGGATCTCCAAACATGATAGCCTCATTTGTACTAGCAACCTCATGCGCCTTTCTGCACGACCGGCCTGTTAATTCGCAAGAGGTGCGCGAGACAACTTTGCCCCTTTCGCTCAGACATGCAGAAGCCATGAAATCGCCTTCGCTATATCCGCAATATAACGAAGGGCATAAAGTCTTCCAGCTACATAAGTGGGTTTCATCAGCACCACTAGAGGATATCGTGGATGACAAGGACGGTACGGCTTCGGAAAGCGTCAACGGCGAATCCAACTCGCCTGAAGGGCTTGCGACCTTCCTTGTGGAGAGATGGTGTGGTGTAGACTGTATGCAGAATAACATCCACAGAGGGAAGTCGTGAGTCTAGATGCTGGTGGGGTGCAGACAAAAGTTGCGAGAACTTGACCGGAAAATAACGAGTCCTCACGGAGCGAAAAGCGTGACCATGTTCTTGATGTGTGCTTGCGACAGGCGTGCGTATACTCCGTGAGACCTAAGACCGAGACAAACGTGCAGCAGCAGCTACAACCACACGATGGAAGAGCCAAAAGATACGAACTGCCTAAGCGTGCCCTTCGTAATAACTGGGACCACGGAACCGCGATCAAGGACCTTCGCATCGGTCAAAGGGGTACTGTAAAATGCTAGACATCACCGAGAAAAACATCAAAGAAGGGCACTGCCGCGATCATAGTGCCGTCAAAGATTCACCAGGCCACTAAACCAATTCGGAATTCGAAGAAACACGGAGGACATTGTAGTTCTTTGTGAAAGAAACCTGGAGGACATTGTGTTAGGAGCTAATGCAGGGCGTCACTGAAAGTACATCGGAAATCAGTGCGTATTCGTTACAACGCGAACTGGTATGCCTCTGCCTCATCCCTTGACGTAGCCATTATGGAAAAACGCAGATCGTATGTAAGAAGAAAGGCAAAGGATAGAAGAAAGCAAAGACCGAAGATAAGGAAAAAGGACGAAATCAGACATCGGCTGGATAGGAACGAGTGACTGACCACATATCTTCGCCCCAAGACTAGGTTACATAACATTACGTTTGTTGATAGCACCTCCGTTGATTTCGGTTTTCTGGCTGGCACGAACTCTTGTCGGGTGGGAGAATGGTGAGACTTCCGATGGCGAAGAAGACGACGCAGGCATCGAGCTCAACAGACGGGTACCTAGAAGAAGAAGACGACTAGGAGAGGCGACGAGATGGCGGCATAGATGAACGGTTCCCTGTACAGTGTAACTATTTTGGCTTTCTAATTGTTCTACTACGTATTTGAGTAGTCTACCTTTAGAGGGAAACTTCTGGGAATACGGCCGGAGTAGAATATGCGTATGTTGCCTGGGATCCATATCAGGATACATAGCGAGCGGTTGATCATGTACAGTCTTCTCAACATTTGTTTCAGTACTTCTCGGCAATATGGCTCATCTAAATTGGAGTCCACTCATCCTTCCTTTCAGGTCCTCCTTGTCACCTGTTCCCACGAGAACCTGGCTTTTATATTAAATATTTCCGCTCGGGAGCAAGCCTGTTTCGCCACTGTTTTTTGTAGACTAGCTAAATCTTCAATTAGGGACACGGTACCCAACAACGATATCTATCTGTTCGCAAATGTTTGTGAAACTTGATGGGACGCGTTTCGGCGTTGACGGACAAGTTTCGCACCAAAGAAATTAAGAAAAAGTAATGGCCATGCTTTCTCTGAAGCATCCGGGCCGTGTTATCAAGCTCGTAACGCAAGGATAGGCTCAAGGATAGGGCAACTTGCGTCTTCAAGAGAAAGAGGGGGGGGGGTGATTTATTGAAACATTTAGCGAACTTGATACATGAATAACAACGAAATGTAAACCACACTTCTCTGAAAAAAGTACCCCAAAGGAAAGTATAGGGAATTGTGTACAGGTAGAAACAAACGACTTTCCATGCATGTACTGGTTGCCTTCTCCCGTGGTTGTGCCATCTAACAGCAAAGACGACCATCGCCGTAGCAAAGCGAAGCAGGTAGACTAGGAACGCCACTGAGCATGTCCCTCACGCCCTGCGCGCTTTTGTTCGCTGCTGAAGACGCCATGGACCCTAAATGCTGGGTCCGGGGCAATCGTAAATTTCGAACGGGTACACGCAAGTCACAAAAGGGGAGGCGCGTTGGGAACACGGTCGTATTTTTTCGCCCTGCATCAGTAGGAGAAGAAGAAAAGGCAGGCGCAACTGGCAAGGAAAAAAAGAAGCTTCCGAGTGGGGGAGGGCGGTATGGGTCATTCAAAAACTCCGCGCTTCGGTGCAGGACGTTTACTGTAGAACTGAGAACATGGCAAGCCGTGATTCAAGTTTCCTGCGACCTGTGCAGACCTGCCCGTTCTCTCCTTATCTATTATCCCTCTTTTCCCGCCCAATGGAGACAAGCCTAGACGAATGCGTTCAACGCGGAAGCAGCTATAAGGCCCCGACTATTGTTGCCGTATAGCTTACAAGGCACATGCATTCTTGACAGTGGTACGGCAAGTCCTAGAGCCGGTGGTATATAACGAAGGCAAGAACATGGTGGTTTCAGGATTTTCTTTCTAGGCTTTTCCTTCAATCTTCCGCGGAGAGTGCTACTTTTTTGTTAATTTTGAACTTATACCGGCATTGGGCTTTCGCTTCGCCGTTTTGGATACTGCGTAAAAAAACATTTGTGTGCTTTCTGTTAAGGCGCGAACAAAACGTTTACAACTTTTGCCCTCTTTATATATTTTTGTGCCTTACTTTGTATTCGTGTGTGTGTGTGTGTGTGTGTGTGTGTGTGTGTGTGTGTGTGTGTGTGTGTGTGTGTGTGTGTATGTGTGTGTGTGTGTGTGTGTGTGTGTGCGTGCGTGCGTGCGTGAGTGTGTCTGTGTGTGTGTGTGTGTGTGTGTGTGTGTGTGTGTGTGTGTGTGTGTGTGTGTGTGCGTGCGTACGTGTGTGTGTGTTAAAATTTAAATATGGACTTTAGGAGGGGGCGCGTGAAAATTGAGATGTCCTCTGTTGTGAACAGAGCGTGTACGACGCAGTTTGTTGCCTTAACTATCTGTCTCCTTCCTCTTCCCCATAAGACGCGCAGGGCACCGTAGTTTCCGTTCCTCTGTTCGGCAAGGGTAGCGTCATAAAACTTTTGTTCGACCTCACCTCCGAACATGTAAAGAAACGGGCAAGCGATTTATGTGTCCTGCGCAGTACATAGGTACAATGCTCAATCACTTCCGGAGTTCGGTATGTCCCTACGAAGTGGGCCAAGATTTAGGAGGTAGTTTTTTGGTAACCCCGGCAATTTCTGAATCAGTTTATGGATGTCAAGGAAGACCTTCGTTAGGTTTGACTTCGTTGCTTCATTCCTGTTTCCTTTTACTTTTTTGCCCTTCGTTCCTCCTTATCTATTGGTGCGAAAACCGATTAATGGGTGTCTACACTATACCCGTGGGAATGCGCGCCTCGCGAATGTAAAGCACATTTTTTTCGAGTCTGGGTAATGCTTGGGTCCGGTTTCAATGCGCACAGGACAATGTGTGGCGGTAATGTTTTAATTCGAGGGCACTATATTGCCAGTTATGCATCGTTGGCGTGAGTACACATGGCGCCACAATTAGATAGTTCCAGATCACCCAATGGCTACGAATGCGGGCATGCACCGGCCCATTGGCTGCGTAGGCGAGTATGCGCCGGCCTGGCATCCACATTGGCTGCGTGCGAAGTTATGAGGAAATTCGATGTCACCTTTTGGTACACAACGGCACTATGTTGGACCTCACATTACGCTTTGGGATCTGAGGTTGGTAGCTGGTACCAGCAGTTTGACGTAAAAAGAGTGTTTTACGTTCCTTGGGACATGGTTTGGCTCAAAGTTGAGGTTGCTGATCGTTAAGGCTGAGTGTAGGGCTAACAACATTACTGCATGCACACTGAAGCGGATTGGGCAGTGGAGAGGACAGCTGCCGCCAGCAGGTCACGGTCGATTCACAAATTTGGATTATCTGCGATGTTAGCGTATACACACATGCGTATGAATTCGCCCATAACGCACGTAAAGAATCTTAAGTGTCTCCATGAATGTTATGATATTTACCCTAATTGTGAAATTAGTATACGTGATGGACCATATGAATTAATTCCAACAGTTATACTTCAAATATTAAAAAATCAAAGTATGTAGGGTACGCGACTCCTGGTAATAAATTAAGCCTGTCCAGAGCCGTCCTCATAGTGCTCTCTAAGAATGCACTTCGATGAAGAAATAAATGGAGTATGGAAAAGCAGCACTTGTAAATACTTCTTTGAGTATGGGCAACAAACAATCAGATTAAAAATTTATACAAAACTCGAAAAATATTAAAATATTCCTTAGCACCATGGCCAAAGAATCGTAGAGCATTCGGCTAGGTAAATACCAGCGGATGCTGTTGTAACGCCGTCAGTTGTAAATATAAGGTCTGCAAGCTTAAAGGCTAACTGCAGCGAAAATGTACCTGCCCCAAATTCTGCATTAACCTGCTGTATACAAAGCTAAATTCTCTTGTGTCCTAATTTAATCGCCACACACGCGCAGTACTTTTATTAGAAGCGCTCGAAAATACTCCACTTTAGCCGACTTACCACGTAGCGGAGTGTCGCCACATCTGGTCGCGACTGCGGTGAACTTCCGGATGTGACGTTCCAGTCAGGACTCCCGTCCTGCCCGCGTCTCTCCTCGGAAGCCCTATTACGTCCGGCCTCACACGAGTGAGCAGCGTAATTTGTGCATCTTTCATGAATAATTGCGTTCAAGCGTTCCTAAAAGACGAGAAGATGAAGCTCTGGGTTGCCGAGACAAAAAGACCAAACTCGAAGAGTGCCGGTACGAGCCGCCGGTCGAGGTGACGCGATACACGATCGGCAATCTGGTGGTTGCGATGGCAGATATCGTTGTTACGACGGCCGCAGTAGGCTCTCGGTCGGCTCTACTAGCACGCGAGTGTGGTTTACGCAAGACGATGCGCGCTCTTCGCGCGGCTTACAGGTGCGTCGGGCGCGCCAACGAGTGTGGCAGCCCAGGCAGCAGAACAAGTCCGATTTTTACCGGCCAACCTACGGCTGTTCTCTGGAATGCTCGGCCATCGGCATCAAATTGTCCAGAGTTGAACATAAACGGTTTGTATCGAGCCACCATCCTTTCCGCACGTTTTCGGCAGCCACTGTTCTCAAGTTGGTCAGCTTTCACTCGTTCACAGTACATACGGTAACTCAGAAGCTGACTTGCTGCTGTTGGACAGCGCTACTCTGCCTTAGGCATCACGTCAGTTTATGGGACTGACGTCGTGCTGCTCAAGCGCAATCAATCACGGCCCGTCTGGTGCACACACGGGTGCGTCCAAACCGGTGGTGGTGCGACGACAACAGGGACGTCAAGAGCAGCCCCCTGTCATGGCGGCCACATCGGTATTTGCTTCACCGGTACCGAGCGTTGCACAAATAATTCGAATAGGAATAGGAAGGAATAGTACAGGAAAGGCAGGGAGGTTAACCAGAATACTGTCCGGTTGGCAACCCTACTCAGGGGGGAGGAGATACGGGAAATGAAAGGGAAAGAAAGGACAGCGGTACATATTAAAGGAGAAAATATGAGAAAGAAAAGTAGAAAAAACACAAGGCGTGACCAGGCAACTAGAAAGGTGGTACAAACAACGCACACAACCAGAAAATGCGCAAAACTAATACGGTCCACTGATAAAATTGGCGAACTAAGGGCACTGCACTATAGTAATGTCCCTACAATCGTTCAGACAGGCCCGTGTCATTCAAAAAGAGCAGTAGGGCTTTTATAGCCTTTTCGGCCTGTGTCGGACAACGCCTACGGCACAAAATTGTCTGTGCTGTAAAGGGGAGGTCGTCGAGTCGGCGAAGTGTGGTGGAGAGCTGTTGCCTCGCCGTTATGAAGCGGTCACAATGGCACAGAAGGTGTTCCTTCGTCTCGTCGGTGGCGCACGCATCACAAGCAGGGCTGTTGGCCATTCCAATGGTGTAGGAGTAAGCACCGGTGAAGGCAACACCTAGCCACAGGCGACAAAGTAAGGTGACGTCCGAGCGTGGCACGTTATTAGGTAGGTGGCGCTGCAAATCTGGGTCGAGTGAGTAAAGACGAGCGTTTGAGAACTCAGGTGTATTCCACTTAGCGAGAGTGACTTCCCGGGCAATGGACCGCAGCGACCTTGCTGCATCAGTGCGTGATAGAGGGATGCGGGTCGATCTTGCACTTGTGTGGGCGCCGTGAGCCGCTCTATCCGCCTGTTTGTTCCCAGTAATGCCGCAGTTGCTTGGGAGCCACTGGAAAACAATATCATGTCTATGCCTGACTAATGTGTCATATAAGCACCGGATTTCAGCCACAAGTTAAGTACTCCTATAAACACTGATCCTTCAGTGATATCCCGAGCGTTTTCCATTGAAAGCAATGGTCAATAGCCATGAGCTCACCAGTCTTTCAAAAAACGTTGTAGGTTACCTTTATGTGTTGAAAGGAAGGGAAATGCACCACATAACCTATACACAAGAAAGAAATAGGTACAAACTACAGCACTTGTGTTTTTCCGGACTTCGTCATCTGCTGCATCATCCGTTTTGCACTCTCCGCTTTTTCAACATAGAATCAAATTGCCCCAGCCTCAACCTTAGCAAATCTTCACGGGCCCTCCATTGAATTTACGAAGAGTTTGATGGGTTTGTATGCTTGAGTGATGTACGCAACTGAAAGCCCTTACTCAGTTTCATTCACTTCGGATCGAATAAATAGTGACAAGTTAAAATCATTTGCTACTTTTACTGAATATTAGTTTGTAACATTTTAGTATGTCGCCTTAAGCTTGTCAGTTCGGGATGCCTTCATTTCTGACAGTAATGGATGGCACTGTGGAAACTCTGTAGGTCCTTGAAATAAGTCAAGGAAGGATTTGTGGCAAGACCGATAAGCATACTCTCATTAGGTTGCAAAACTTGTAAGAGGAACTCGCTGGGACAGAGGAGGTGTGTGCAGACTGGTTTTCTGGTGCTAACAAATTACAAAATATTTATGGCTGCCGCAAGGACCTTAACGAAGGAATTGTTTTTAGAATTTTCAAGCAGTTTTGGACTCTGCTGAAGCATTCAAAACGTTTGCATGGTTTTGTTCTCGTTTAGGATGCTTGTCCTTTTACTATTTAAAAAATATCGTATGGTATCATGCAGTTTTTACAGTACCGTGCATTGGCTCCCAACTACTTGTCCTACCACAACTGCTGTGGGAGACAGTGGGGGAACGGTTTGCGTCACCGCTGCCAATCTCACAAGGATTGTGGGTTTTCTGCATCGTAAAATTGAGGAAATTGATGTGCATTTTTAATAAGCGGTGGGCAATACCTGCTGTTCATAGTTACTGAAGGATTCCTTGGTACAGCCATGAAGCACAGTATGATTGTTTTGTGTTTAAAAATAGTTCAGGCATTCTTTCAAGCCTAGATGGATTTGTTTGGCGAGTTGGTGCATCTTAGCAGTACTTGCACTCTGCGCGAAATATTGACAATCACACGGAGAGCAGCTGGTGAGGACCCGACAAGACTTGCAACTAACTTTTATGCAGCGTAAGAAAACATATAAGTGCAGCCCAGATGTACTTGGCTGCACACGCAGGGAAAGAAAACATTTTTGAAAAGGAAAGTTCACGGCCTGATAAATACGCCCTTCCATATACTACCCTCTCACTGTTATGAAGGCTGTTGACGCGTCGCTGGCACAATCATATCTGTTATTTCCTATGCGGTAAGCCTTCTATATCTACCTTGCTCATGTATCACTGTACCGGCAGTGTTTTCCCTTCATTGAAAAGCGGCTTGCATGCGCTTTAAGAGCTAAGGTTGGGGGGGGGGGGGAGGGATGCCTACTTGTGCGGTTCTCAACTGAAAGTTCGTGTTCACGCAATCGCACATTCACACTTTCCTTCCAGTGTGCCATACGTAGACATTGCCATGTAAAAGAGGTAACTCGTAAGCAACGTCGCCACGCAGCGATCTCCGTAGGCGTTGGCGCGCTCTTTTTCGCACCCTTGTCCTTTAATCTGACAGTGGGCGAGCGTATTACCCCTAGAAAACAGTGCGGCAAACCTTGGACTAAAGGTCCAAGTTTTGCCGCACTGTTTTTTTTTCTAGGGGTCATGGGTACCTAACCAGCCTAACTTCAAGCTTTCCTTCCAGCAACTCTTGATACGTGGTGGATCGAAACACCACCACAACTCCTGTCATTCATAACATTTCTTTCGGTATGGGACATAATTTGAACGCATGGTACAACTTCACGGTTTTTATTTTCCTGCTCCTTTTCGTTGTTACTATTAGGATTTTCTGTGATCTTTTTTAGTACTCTACCCTTACAAAAATGATTGTTGAGTTTCATAAGAAATTTTGTTGAATTCACTCAACAAACATTGTTGAGTATCCAAAGAATTTCTGTTGAGATTGTGTTGAGGATTTGTTGAGTTTTTCAGGAAAAGTGGCCACCGTGGTTTCATTGATTTTCCGTTGAATTTCTTACGTCGAATTCCCATTGAGTTTCTGTTGCCTTTCCGTTGAGTCTCCACTGAATTTCGTATTGATATTTTGTCGAGGTTTTTACGAGTGCCCAATGTGTTTCTGTTGATATTTTGTTGAGATTTTTACGAGTGTCGCATGCGTTTCTGTTGCTATTTTGTTGAGATTTTTACGAGTGCCCCATGAGTTTCTGTTGATACGTTGTTGAGTTTTACACGAGTGCTCAATGTGTTTCTGCTGCGATTTCTTTCAAAGGTTTTTGCGATCATTGTAGGTTGAACAAGAATCTACATTTTATCGCACCACCAATACACGAGTTTATGGTGTGGCAGTAGTGCATGTCATGTGACTAAACATTCTGCCTCATGCAGACATGCAAAAAGAAAAACAAGGTGTTCAGCGTGCACTTTTTACTTTATTTCCCGATTCAAAAGCGATGATAGGTTATTTTTTATGTAACCGGCGCTCACACCTGGAAACTTCTGGCCCGTGTAGCCTGCAAGAGATAGAATGAATTTATGATTTACTATAAAAAATGAAAACGTGTTCAGCAAGTTCTCAGAATTAGTAATAAAAGTGTGCAAAAATAGACACTTTCCCAAAAAGCATAAAAGGGATGCACTGATCTCACTGTGCACATGAAGAAAAACGGGTGATTAGCTACAAGTTGACAAAGATGACAGCTTTGTTCTTGGCACTCTAAATGCAAATCATGTGCACTCACCGACCACAGCCTTCACCCACACCTGGTCCAACACTGGCTTTGTAGGAGCGTCGCCCTGGGCTTTGCCTTTCCCTCCAAAGAGAGTTTTCCTCTTGAGCTCCTCCGGAGTGAAGACATGGCGCAAAAGAGCCCTGGCAAATTTGCCAGGGCCACTCGCACACGCATGCACCAGCTGATCCAGGTACCCCTTCTCAATTAGCACACCGCCCCCAATGTCAACCTGCGAGCAGAAAATAAAACCGAAACAGTTGAACCAACATGAACTCCAGGATCGAGACAATGAAGAGTTTGAGTACCCATGAACAATTTCTCAGAATATTACGGTAATTCATTTACAGATTTTGGCATTGATCCACTAAAAATTATTTTCGAATAGATTTAATTTAAATGTATATTTTTAGTTTTTATGGGTGAACATGCATACCTCAACATGCTTTCGGCTTGTTTAAACAAGCGTTTCAAGAATTCATTAAAGTGTTTGCCAAGTGCCCACTGCAGTACACCGTGGGTGTATTGCTTTGTGGTAGAAAGGCCAAAAAAAAACCATTTGGGTGCTGTTAGGTCAATCTGGATGAAAGGTTATGTGGCTAAAATAAACAGATGGCTGTAATGCACACAAAGTAGGCAGTACGATGCCTTGCCCTGACTCATGCAACTATCCATAAAAAACTGACCTTTTTTTAGCACCCGATTCAGCAAAATAAAATGAGCAGACTGTTATTGATTTTTTAAATTATTTAAATTGAAAAGAGTGAACTTTAGTTACAACTAGGCCAATTTGCTCCTTCATTTTTTCATTGGCTAGCAGTGCACGAGGGTCATACGCGAAATGTGGTTTGCGGCGTGGTGCTAGCAGGAACTTTTTGTGTGGCTGGTGTTCTTTCTGCAGGATTGTGGGTTTGCGAATGCCTTGTCGTAAGGAGTACCCAGCATTGTTTTTGGTTCGAAATTCCGCACTGCGCTGTTCACGCCTCCTACAACCACAGACACGAAGCAGGCTGCACGATGAATGCTAGCACAGCGAGCTAGCACAGCGTGACAATTGGACAGGTGCGGACAGCGGCTCAGATAAGGTAATTTTGCACTGTCTGTGTCATCTCCGCGCGCTGATTGCCTTATTTTTTTTTTTTCATTGCTTCAAATGACTGTGGCTCGAATAAGGAAAATTTATGCACTTAAAGCTGCAACGATATTTCATGTGGTGGTGGCGTGTGATAAGAGGCACTGTTTTTACTGTGCCCCCCCAGGCATGCTGCGCACTTCTTGAGGAGTACGAGAGTTTGAGAGGTGCTCTAGTGACAGTGTTCTGGTATGTTGAGCGCATGACCAACCTCCGCCTGAGCTTCCAATGCTGAGCGATTATGCACAGGATCTGGGTGGAAACGACTGCGAGGTAAGAGTGCAATAAAATTACATACAGTGGCGGTGACAGAGATTCCACCTGGGGGACAAAGATTTTCAAGTGTTTTATTTTCAATGTAGATGAAGCATAAATTATAATTGATTGATTCTCGGGTTTAATGCACCAACGCTACACAGACTGTGAGGTGAGCCATAGTAGAGGGCTCCGTATTAATTTTGACAACCTGCGCATCTTTACATGCGCCGAAATCTCGACCACATGGGCATATTTTGCAGCAGACATGATAGACAAGAATTTCCATCCTGCACTGGGCGCCACCAATTCTTTCGGACTGCGGGGCGAGCAGACGACGCTGAGTCCCACGCTGTTGCTCCGTGCCATGCGTGAATATCAGACGCCCCGAACGGCATCGAAAATCGGTGTCATTTATTTGGCATTTCAGCAGCAACAAGTTTAGCAGTGCCTAAGGAGAACGTTTAATTCTTCCAAGAGGTGTCCCGTTCGCTCATCAATTCTGTTCCTAACCCGCTAAGGTGGCGGGCCAGTCCACACAACTTTGTCCTGACAGGCATTGCCTGTGAGGCCACGTTTCGTCCTGCCAGCAGGACGCCTGACCTTTTTATCCTCAATTGATGTTTATTTTCGGAATTCTGGGAAAATTGCCATCATTGCCTTTTACTTGGCGATGTTCAGAAGCTACTTGTCCGGGCAGGCGTGATTACGTCGTTACTGGCTGCACCAACAATCAGCGTAAGCGCAAAGTGCTCATGCAAGAACCGTGCGAAGTGCACCATGACAAAACAAGTGTCTGCATGTGCGGAGTCTATTGGCTGCACAAATTTCCTGCGTCGCTTGAGTGTCACCGTAAATGGGTCGTCGCGCTAAATCGCAGACTTAGAGCCTGGCAAATTTGTCAGAATGAGCCCGGTGGTACGCTGCTTTTGGAAGCGCTGTTTTAATCACCCTCATGCTCAATCCTTATCACACGTTTCTGTTCTTTGGCGGTATGTTTGGTCCGTTTCATCGACGGGAAGCCATCGAAAATCAATCAGACACTTATGCTGCAGCTTGGGTACGCGTAAAATTCTCAAGTAACCCTTGTGAAAATCGTGCTGATATTCGAATGTGATATTATAAATAATTAGCAACTTGAGAGTGTATGAAATGTTCCCTGACCTAGCGTATGGTGCTTGTTAGGAAAATTTAATGGTGAAGTACCGTCCCTGATTTAAAGACTGGTGCTACCTCGGCTATCCTCCAATCACTGAGAATAGTGTCTGTCATGAGAGACTGCGAAAAAAGTGCCGACAAAATCTACAGACTGCGGTATGTACTTTTCGGTGTAGTGTGATTAATAACAGTATGATCTGAAGTAGATAATATTGTAAGCTTACTTAAAATGGAAAGTAGCTCCACACCAGTTTGTATTGCAAATTCAAAACCATATTGAAAATCCTAAATATTTGCTTGGCTTGATTACATACGGATACTTGCTTCAAAGTCAGTTCAATTTCTATTCTTGCACTTTAGCCATTGGCCCCAGATTCGCTTCAATATCCCTGCTAAGCAATGACACACTCAAAATGCACAACACTGCTTCATGAAACTGTTTCAAATAACCAGGGGCTAGAGCACTGCTAACAGGTATACATTATGACAGGTTCCAACATGAAATAACTAACCTGAAAGTACATAATCAGTGGGTGCACTGATGTGGCAGCGGTGCCTGGACCGATGCGTTGAGCAAATGCGCTGGCTTCTGAACGGGTGGTCCAAGCGGCCAGATGATGGATGAAGGATTGACTATTCCTGGCGGCAAAGCGTACCCAGCACCAAAGAAAGGCCAGGCAGTACATGGGTACAGCAGGTGCAGTGTCAGTTGGCCACGGAGGGCCCTGGCAAAGCCTTTGAAACTGGACTGAAAGCCAGCCAGCCAACCCGGACAGCCAGCAGCAGCACCTGAAAGTGCATAATCTGTGAGTGTGGTGGCACTTGATGAAATACAAGAAAAGCACACACAAACCACGAATGCTTACATTAAGCAGATTATTAATCGTTAATGAGTAACCTCCAAGGCCCTAATAAGAACATTCCCGCAACACCCAAACTGAAATTTAGGTCACAGTAATGTATTTATTAGGCACGCAGGTTCTGTGAGTGGGGTATGCCTGATATATGCAAAGCTCTCTGCTATGCTAATTTGCATGGAACGCTTGCTAGCAGCCCATATGCATCCCTAGCTTTCAATCGGAACTGGTGTGTACTAGTTGAGGCTCCTCCATTTCAATGCCTAGCTTGCCTTTGCAAGTTCGATTCTCCAATATAAATAGAGTTGAGTGGGCAGGCGCCCCTGCGAGACCACGCGCGCGCATTTCACCTTCAATTTCCACGTATGTGAATGTGAGCTTCACGAGTACGGCACGCATACCACGACGCATATCGCGGCCCGAAGACCACGAGACGGGTCGCGACGGCGGCAGCCGGTCTCGCGAGCGTAATAGCTGCGAAGCGCACTGCGCGGAATTAACAGTCGCCGCAAAGGCACTGTTTGAGAGACACATAACAAACAAACGCCCCGGTGTTTAAGAGCCTTGCGTGATGTCAAATAATTAGCTGCCGCGTTCTACAGCGCGAGCATCGCAACAAAGGTCTAGCTTCAGCGTAAATTGATGCTGACGGCTGCGGAAACGGTAGACTGGTAAATCCAAGGCGCCAACCAAACAAGTATGCTATATCGCATAGGCTCTGAGAGCAAATGAGATGGGGGGTCTACCGAATAACTGACCCATAAGCACCAGAACTCGTTCCGAACGAGAACAGAAAAACAAAAAAATGCGTACTCACCCCAGCAGAAACGACGTTTCCCGCCTAAAATCCTTCTTCACGCTCGTCTTCCCCTTCAAGGACACCGACACTTTGTTCGGACGCGACGCGCGATGATCGTTGAGGCGATGATCGTTCTTCCCGTTCCCGCGTGTTCAACACACGCGTAGGTTGGAAGGGCAATCATCACCCTATAAAGCTTTTATAACTATGATTTAAGCTTGAAATAGATAAAACTGAACAAATCGCCCCAGCTACCACTCCGCACAAAACCAACTCCATAAACAAACACACAAAAAGGGAGTGATAGTTGCCAGACTGCAATAGCAGCATTTCTGTGTTTGACGAAAATTGTGTTATTGGTAATTAACTTCCTGCTTTTAAAGTATTAAAAGTGTTTATAACTTGAATTTGAGGTTTTTAAACGCAAAAGCGAATAAAAGTAAACTAACTGACATATATACTTAAATTGTAAAGAAGGTTTTAAAGTTAGTTTTGGTTTTGTTTTCACGGCGGGTTTCTCTACAGAGGAGGTGCGAGAAAACGAACTACTTTGGGTTTAGGAAGAGGGTGGCAAACGTCGGTGTGATTGAAAGCAAGGAACAGGCGCTTACTATGGATTTAAAAAAGAAGAGGTAATAAAACCTTCATCAGGAAAAAAAAAAAAAAAAAAAAAAAAAAAAAAAAAAAAAAAACGTCCGACGAGGATTCGAACCACGGACCCTCAATACAGTAATCGAAGACGTAACCACTCGGCCATACAGGCGGGACTTCAGGCAATGTCTAAAATGATTATATAACTACGTAAGCCGGCAATGAAAATTGTCGTTTGTGTCTAGTCAATGCTGCATTTTTTGGAATTCTGGCAGTTCTAACGCTTGTTTCTCACGCACCGATCTTGCAGACGAGGTCACATTGTTAGTACTCCGAGCGATTGAGCCGGAGCTCCCTTATTTGACTCAAGCAAAGCTATCGCAGGTCACCCGCGATCTTTTCTTCGCAAGCCACGGTAGCCACGAAGGAAATGGCATGCGCCGTTGGAATTGTGGCGTTGGTAACGCTTGTTTGTCACGCACCGATCTTGCAGACAAGCAACATCGCGCTAAAACTACAAGCGATGTCACTCCTGGCATGTCAGGCGCATACAGCAGCGAAAACCTCTGAGTTTGTAACAAGTTGGGGATAATGCAAGGCAATATTAAAGAGACCGAAACATGTGGTGGCGGCGACGTAATAAGTGCAGCAAACAGGTACTGTGGGCGGCGGCGACGAGCGAAAAAGATGTAACATGGGCCGCCCCCGCCGGCCTGCGCAGAAATGGAAACACGCAATCGAAAAGAACTGTCCGGCCGATTCAGTTTGTTGTTGACGAAGAGCAACCGAGGCTTCAGCAACAAACGATTGTGCTTGCAAGCACAATGCCGTGGTATGAGTCAAAGCATATCTTGACATCGTTGTCGTTATGCTATCGTCCGTCTAGAAGGGAAAAATCAGAACGCAAACGTTTTCGTCTAGCGTCTATACCAGATATAGACGCTGCTGTTTAATGATAATTTTTAGCTGGTGGTGAAGCAGCGGATATTTTGTAGTATGGACAAGTGAATTTTATGGGTTAACTGAATGGCTGAAATTGAAATATGCACTCTAGAAACATTGATAAAACAACAGTATAAACAAGAATTTGAATTTTGTTCGATCACACTGAAAGTGCAAGTTATCAGAGTTTGTACTGTACTTTACCTTGTGCTGTATCTTGTACTTTGCATGCTTCCAATGCTGACGAGATGTTACACAAAGCATCAGACATGACGCGCTGATTTGTGCGATATGTGACATGTTGTAAGAATACCTTGAAGACATGTTGCAGAACGTCTAGGACTCATCGTTTAAATCTTTATATCATGAACATGTTGTTGATCTTCGACATGTTGTTTGACTCTTTACGATATCAGACCTTTATAATCTTGCAGTATATCGACATCTAGTAGAAGTCCTTATCATAAAGACATGTCGTTATACTTATTCGACAAGTCGTTGAAATCTTTGCGATATTGGACCTTCATGATGTTGAGGACAACGAAATGTCGTTGAATTCATAAGGTGTCGACAACATGCCGTAAAAGTTATGTGATTTTCGTTGAAATCTTTGTGATATTGAAGACATCTCGAAATCGTTATGATATCATGCATGTCGTATGGATATGTTGCCATATTTTCAGCTGGGAATTATACGTACCGGTACAAGAAAGCGCTGAGAGTTGCATTGTGAAAGCTGGCTACCTGTACAAAATGCAACTTCCTTGAAAAATGCAACTTATTTAATACACTCACACTGCACAAAAATATGCTAAGATGCTGCCTAATTAGGCTCATACATCCAGGACAGTGGGTATTAAAGTTTTAGTGCACGTGGCTGTCCATGTCGAAGAAGCATGCAGATAGTATTTGGCATCAGTTGCTGATGACTTGCCCACAAATAATCACCATGAGTCACTGAAAATACAACAAGTCAACAAGAACTCCACAATAGAGAAATCATTGTGCGGACCACAACGAAAATTCCGTTGTGTTCTCAATGAGTAAACTCAATGAACATTGAGTTTCACAAATAATCACCATGAGTCACTGAAAATACAACAAAAAGTCAACAAGAACTCCACAATAGAAAAATCATTGTGCGGACCACAACGAAAATTCCGTTGTGTTCTCAATGAGTAAACTCAATGAACATTGAGTTTCACAAATAATCACCATGAGTCACTGAAAATACAACAAAAAGTCAACAAGAACTCCACAATAGAAAAATCATTGTGCGGACCGCAACGAAAATTCCGTTGTGTTCTCAATGTGTAAACTCAATGAACATTGAGTTTCTGTTGATTTTCCGTTGAATCAATGAGAACTCAATGAAACGTCAACAGAAATTCAGAACCCATTTTTGTAAGGGTATGCGCTGCCGCTAACACGAACCGCTGCAGGAATTCATGTTTGGTCCTCGCAATCCGCACTTCGAAGCTTTTCTTAACTTTGTGGAGGCATGACTTCTTCCACTGGTTGGCTGAGATATGGAGTCTACTAGCCCTTTAAGAAAGCAGAAATATGATGCTGGTGCAGCGACACACATGCGAGGGAAATGCGGGAGAACTACCCCATTAGAAGGAATATGATTGTGCCAAGAGGCTTGCATGCAACAGACAAATTTCAGACAAAATCTAGGACAACCCAGTCTAAAATGCAACAGGAATACCGAAAACACCTAACAATAATTCCTGTAGTAAGACAAAAAAAGATAAAGATAAAGATAAGATAAGATAAAGCCATCTGTTGCTACGACACACATTTCTGTCCTTACGACAAAGTCAATTTTCTCAACAACAAACATTTCTGTGGTCAAAACAGAACTGCAATTTGCGCTACTCTTCACATGGCCAATAACATTCAAAGCATGTGCAACTACTGATCGAACATCGGAATCCTGACAGGACAGGAATTCGGCAGGACGGAACATCAAAAGCAGGAAAGTAATACGACACACGACGGAACATTATAATAACGACCAGTTAAGAAAATGACAAGAAGCCAGTACGACACGCGAAAATACGACCAACAACAGAAATTTTTCTTGTCGCCAATTTCGACTGGGAAACATTTGTGCTCCGTGGGGATCAAACCCACGCCTTCCGATTTGATCTCGGAAGGAGCGAGTTTGGTCACGACTCTGGACGCGTGTTTGTCTTTCTTTCTTTCTTACGTAAATTTAAAAATTTTAACTTCACTAACCATAGTAAAAAAGAATTCTAACCATTCCCCTATGCCTCCCTTGGGGTTCTAGCCTGCCGACCTTTGTTTCTCCAGTTCATCAACGAGCCCCTCCTCATTTCTAACTCTCTCTCTTTCTCTCTTTCAGAGAGAGAGAGAGAGAGAGAGAGAGAAACAAAATGCACCCAACAGCGCGTGTGTGGGATTTTGCGACGTTCACTGCATTTGCGACCGTGTCACCATTCATTTCGCCAACCTAGCGGATTTGCGGCCCATCAGGCCGCAGTGTATAATCGCCACAGTACATATACACGCTGTTCGGCCCGCTTTCGCGCTGCTAAATACATCCACCTGGCTACGGGATGCGGTCCACAAAGGAAGGGGCGAAAGGCGGCCAATCCGGCGAGTATATAAAACCGCACGTGCCCAGGAATATGCCCATGCTCCGGCGCTGGTCGTCGATGGCTCACGGCCCTTTTCTCTCCCAACGAACCACGAGGGAAGCTTTAAGCGCCCCCGTGGTGGGCCCTGCGAATCCGATTAGAGGTGTGTCAGTGCGCGCCCCGGACCGGCTCTCCCCGCAACCCTGATTTGGAGTGCGACGCATCGTCCGCATGCACTTCTCTCGCAGCCTTATCCATCGCCGCGAAAAATGCGGTGAGGCACACCCTTGTAACGCCATGAAATTTATTGGGCGGCCCATGCCGCAGGCCGGGCTGCCCCAGCGGAACGCTTATTCGCAATTACAGCCTTTCAACCGCGGCGGCCATGGCCTGGCGTTTGTGGGTACTCCCCGTCACCACTCTGCACTCTGCAATGACACCGCGACTGTTTGCAAATGGCGGGGGCTGTATTGGGTGAGAAGGGCGAAACAGGCGAGTGCGAACTTCACGCTCACTGCCGATCCTAACTGAATAGGACTGAAATCAGGTCGGTCCGTACCTCCAGAGACCACTTTTATGGCGGCCCCTCTGCAATATCTCCTCCTCCCCTTAAGCCGCCTCTCTTGTTCTCCAAATGTGTCCATCAAGCGGCCTTGTGTAAAACTGAATTCGTTTTGCTGGTTGTGCGTCAAATGTACCACTTCCTCCTCGCACGGGATGAGATCCAACAGCTTTTAATCAATGCTCATTGATTACTAATGATTGTAATAACGGCTATCAATCCCTGATAAGGTTATTATGTCGCGGTGGAGACTTGAAAGCGCTAAACTCGAAGACGCGCTCAGCTGCGTTCAACTGGGCGTTAATTCTTCCCTATTCGCACATCATTGGATGTCGTTAGGTGCCGTCAGACCATTGTTTATAAGGTTGTAGTTTCAAAATGACTCGGCAGAACTTAGGCATAGCCTTGCCCTATTATGTGCCCTCTGTGTTCAATACAGCTTCCCCGCGTCGTGCAGACTCATTCGCCTACGGAAGAGCACAGCCCATCTCATCAAACGCGCTAAATCAAAGTTTTTGGAACCAACGTACAGTTGCAAAAGTGTTGTTCGGGACGAAGACATTAGAAGGCCCTCAAAGGACACTACTGCCTATTTACGAAAAACTATTGGCAAACGCTCGACACAAACGTCATTCAAGGAATATCCACGTTTTCAGCGAAGGGGATTCTTTACGCGCAAGCGCAAAGAAAACCCCAGTGCATGGTCGAACACGAGAATACGTTTGTACGATTCCGTTGACGTGCATGATATTCTGGATTCGTCGAACAGGACCTTGCGTTAATCTCAGGACGCAGCATTTAAGCAAGGCGTCTCGTGTGTACGATATAACGAACACTAGTGATCCGAGCAGAAAACAGGAGCTGAGCGATCCAAAAACACTAGCCAAAGAGAGTTAGAAAAAGAGAGAAATCAAGCTCTTTTTTTCTTTTTTCGGTAGCTCACGGTGAAGTAGTCAGTGTGCTATGCAATTCCCTACACCCAAATGAACTGCAGTCTCTAAAAAAGCGCAACCTGAACCAAAAATTAAAAGGTGAATGTGACAGATGCTACTGGAAGTAACGCGGCTTTCTCAGTGGCCTGTATCACTACCTCTTGTTATAAACATTTTTCGTAGCGATAATTGTTTACCTCAGATAGTAGTATTTTACGTCATTCGTTAATTGCTGCATCTATGCATAAAGGACGACCGTGCGCGAAAAATAAAGCCGGTATTGTGCGCATTTTTTTTCCACCGTTTGTAGTAGTCCCTGGAATGAAGGTACCCGTGCTTCGGACGCGCTTTTGCCTTCATTTCAAATAATGTACCGACCAGACCAAGATTGAACTCTTTTGTTTAATCTTGGACCTCCTGTCCTTCTTATCCTGTCCTTCTGGTTTCTGTCACGAAAAAGCGCAGGTCGAAGGAATAAACACCGGAACAGGCGCTGTGGTAAGAACTCTTTTCAAACGACGAGGACGAAGGCCCCATTGACCTCCAACCACTCCTGTCCTGCGCTTCTCGAGTACACAGGTTACCCCGAAGTTCCTTATTCCAACCGTCCAGCGGATTACTGGCCTTCCCCTTCTTTTAGACTCATCTCTTGGTATCCACTCTGTTAACGTAATTGTCCAGCGGTTGTGGGTTCGTCGCCCAACATGACCAGCCCAAGTACACTTTTTTTTCTGCATTTGAACTATGCTAGCGTCAACTCTAGTTTGTTCTCTGATCCAGGTAGCTCGTTTCCTGTCCTTGAGTCTCATTCGTAACTTTATTCGCTCCATGGGCCATTCAGCTGACCCGAGTTTGCTTCCAAGTTGTTTTGTAATGCGCCAAGCTTCAGCTCCGTATGTCATAACCGGCCGTAAGCCCTGATTGTAGATTTTTCTTTTGAGTGACAGAGGTAGCTTACTTTTCACTATTTGTGAGTGCTTGCCGAGTGCTCCCTAACCCATACCTATTCTGCGACAGATTTGTCTGTCATGGTTGGTCAGCACTACCCATCGTCCGAGGTAGTTTCGTTTCCTAAGCTAAAGGGAACGCTTTTGGCATGTTGATTCGTTACTTTAGATTTATTAGTATTTATTTTTAGCCCCACGGCCGTGATTTCTGGTTGTAGTTTGAATTGCTTGCATGTGCCCTGAATCGCTTGCATGTGCCCTGCAGTCAGTGCATGTGCATTTGCCCTGCAGTCGGTACTCAGCAAAACTATGTCGTCCGAAAACCCCAACCTCAAATAGCTGAAATATTTTCTGTTTAGCATTAATCCTATGTTTCCCCAGTCAAACTTTCTAAATAACCCCTCCAGACATGCTGTGAATAGAATTGGAGAGATGTTTTGGAGAGAGCTCTTCCTCTCTATCGGATCGGAAATTTATCGCTTTGCTTGTCGAGGGTTATCCTGCCCGTGCATTCCTTATATATGTCTTATAAAGTATTATGTAGGTTTCCTCTATTCTTTGGTCTTTTTGTGTCTCTAATACCGCTGCGACGAGGGCGGAATCAAACAGTTTTTTGTCATCTATAAATACCATGTAAAGGGGTTTAGTGTACTCTCCTGATTTTTCTATAATTTGATTGAGGACATGGACATGATACCTGATTGAGTACTATTTCCTAAACCCAGCGTGCTTTCTGGGTTATTGGTAACCCTGGCTGTCACCTATGCAGCTAGCTATAACTTTGGTAAACAGCTTGTAAACAACTCAGAATAGGCTGATGGGTCTGTATTTCTAGATGTCTTTGGGATCTCCCTTCTTATGAGTCAGAATAATGTTGGCATTTTTCCAGGCTATGGGCACTACTTGAGTCTTCAAGAATTCTGAAAACACTACAGCAAGCTTTTCTAGTACAATATCTTCTCCCTCCTTCAAAAGATATACGGTTATGCCGTCATCTCCTGCAGCTTTTCCTATTTCCATGTCTTTGAAAGCCTTTCCAATTTCCTCTTGAGTTCCCAGTGGGACATCGCAATTTCAGTTTCAGTAGTTTCCCCTGCAGTTTTTCCTGGTGGCATGTCGCTTGATTACAGCATGGTGCAGAATCGTAGAATCGTTCTCCTACATTTATTTTCCCGTCGAAGTGGTGCGTAACGTTACCCTTCTCACCTGCGTACTAATGTCCAGCTTTTTCTTATTTGCTTTCAAGAGTCCCCCTATTTACACCGATTCCTTGATCACTGCCATGTTATATGCACGAATGTTGTTTGTTTTACTTCGGAGAAACAGTTTCGACCGCTCGGCTAACTCAAACCGAGCCACGTACTTGACACTTTCAGGTTGTTACGTTTGGCAATTAGTTACTTTGTTTTTTTAGTTTTTAGTTTGTTCCCTGCATGTTGCCTCTCCCACGGATGCTGCAGACTCAGTGAGTGCCGATGTTAGTTATAATTTAGCCTGTCTGCACTGACCTCGTTCTGCTCATTCAGAAGCCAGAATTTGATTTGAAGCATTATCTTGAACTCCTGCGATCTGGGTTTGAGTGACTGTATGCGGGGTTTTTTAGTTTTCACGAGTTTTTTCTTTCTCTTCTGAGATTCAGCCTCAGCTTGCATTTAACCGTCTTATGATAGCTGCTCCGAGTCTTACTTAGCACCTCCACTTCTAGCACAATACCCGGGTTGTCACCTAAAATGAAGCCAATTTCGTTTTTCGTTGTACCATCGGGACTTTTTCATGTCCATTTTCTATTCTTTCGTTTGTAGAAGAATGTGTTCACCAATCTACGCTTATTTGTCTCTGCGAATCCAGCCAGTGTATCTCCTCGAGTGTTTCGATTATCTATTACGAAGTTTCCACTGACCTGTCTCCCATTTGCCTTTTAGCGACCTTTGCGTTAAAGTTTCCCATGACAATCGCGAACTGCGTTGTGGCCTTCTTTATTGCTGATTTGATGTCCTCGTATCTAAGGCTTGATTATCATAGATGGTTGTTGGCGCATAGGCCTCTGCTATCTTTAACCTGTATCGCTTATTTAGCTTGATCACAACAGTCGCGAGCCTCTCGCTAACGCTGGCAAACTCCTACAAGCTCCCTGCAATTTCTCTCTGTATTGCAAATGAAAAACCCGTGTTGTTTTTTCTCTTGGGGTCTTCTGTAGCAAAAAAAAATGCTCACTTGTGAGCTCCAAGAAGCCTTCTCCTGTCCTTTTAACTTTGCTTGACCCTATAATATCCACTTAATTCCCGAGAGATCCTCTTCTAGTACAGCTAAGCTTCCCTCGCTAGGCAATGTGCATGCGTTAAACGTTGCCAGGGTCAAGTTCCAATGGCGTCCTGTCCGGACCCAGAGATTTTTAGCACCCTCTGATGTATGGCTGTTCGGACCACCGCCGTGGACAGAGGCTCTACAGCTGCTGGGGACTGAGGGCAGAAAGTTGAGTTGGTTAGTCATGGAAGGTAGCGGCCAACTGCTACAACAGGATGGCCAGATCTTTTTCTCCTTTTCTGGTGAGGGAGTGCTGTTTGTGTCCCTAAGAGCCTTCCTAGCATGGTTGAATCTGTCTAGCGTCGCCCCTTAGGCATCCGGGATGATGGTTACTTCCGGAGCACGCAGCACTCTATACCTGCATTGGTACGGCACAGAGCCAGACAAAAAAGGGAGAAAAAAGCGAGAAAAGGGACCTTATTAATCCGCGGGCCGGCTCACGTGTTAAAATAACGTCCCCTTCACCGTGGATAGTCGCAGGGGCGCAGGCCCAACCAGATCATCAGTGATGATGATCTCGTAGTGATGCTGATCTCATCATATCATCATCATCATCACTACCACCGCCAGCATCATGTTTCGTTCCACCGCAGGAAGAAAGGCTCTTCCAAAGATTTACAGCAGCTTCTACCGTAATTTAGCCGAGTTCATTCTTTGCACGCGATTTTTTTTTCATTGTGTCCCCATCCTGTCCTCTATGTTCCCCTGTTTCTTTTACCTGCCCTTGGTAGACCTTCCGTTAAACGGATAACCGAACTGCTGCTCACCTGCGTCCACCGTCCACTCTCAGCACCACTTTTTCGGCTACTTTGAAGTGGAATGTTTTCCACTCAGGTTTGTCCCTAATTCAAAGCTGCTGTTTTCTTACTTCGAAGTGTTACCGCTGGCATTCTTCTTTGCATGGCTCGCTTGCACAACCTAAGTTTTCTCATCAAGGTTCTTGGTGAGACTCCAAGAGTCTGCCCATTTGTCATTATGGGAAGCACGCATCTGTGGTATACCAACTTTTTCAGTGGCGAAGGCGCTTACTGTCCGGGTATTATAATAGATTGCGAATGCACCTCACTTAATACGTATTCTGCGCTTTCCTTTCGTGGTTTGGATCACCATTAATAATGTAACCCAAGGAGGTGATAATCACTTACGTATTCCACTTTTTGTCCATTGCCTACCCGGAACGGGCATCTCTTCTCATGTCTACTAAATTCATTGTATTCAGCAGATTTATAGATTGTCTGGTTGATAGCAGGGACATGTTCGGCAATTGGGAAACCTCTTGGGAAAGCGGCTTGTTTTTTAGCCTGTTGACATTCTACGGTGTCGCTTATACGGTTTAGGGCCACTTATGGGAATAACTTGTGAGTAACAGAGAGTGGGCTGATGGGCGTTTAATTTTTATGTGACTTGACATTTTTGTGTGTTTAATTTCATTTCATTTATTCGACCTTAAGGGCCCGAAGGCATTACATAAGGGGGGACGTACATCGACGTTGGAAGATTCATAGCAATGTAACAATATGAAGGTACACACCGATTACAATAAATAAAGAAAGAAAGAATATAAACGAAAAGAACACGCATAACAAAACATAAAATACATGACAGGTGGTGTATAAATTCTGGGAGTACAGTAAAAACACAACTACAAACGCAAGAGCTAAATGTGCTGTGTTAGTACGTATCATTTGGATTTTGGAAACGAGTTAGTTTTTCGCGAAATGTTTTGCGGTCCCTGAAAGAAACAATATTATCTGGAAGTGCATTCCAGAGTGGTGCTGCCTAGAATGCACAGTGTATTATAATTAGATCAGCGTTTTTCCGTGCCTGTGCTACTTTTATATACCTTGGGTGAGTAAGAGTACCTTTGCCTGTTTTTTTCACTACTACGTAGAATGAATGGACTTTAGTTCTGTCACCTCCTGCAGCTTTGCCTTTGCTTTAGCGTCATTGCCACCTCATCACTTGGAGGCATTACGGGTTCAGTATACAAGAACTGAGTGCTGGCGACTCTACTTGTGTGTAGAACATGTTCTCTATGCCGAGACGGTGCGTTAAGAAAAACGAAAACACAAGTGGTTATGAGGACTTTTATGCCCCAGGGACTGCACTAAAAGCGGACTAGGCTTGTAGTGACACGCCGCCTTTTTGCTGATCCCAAAGACGCAGATTCGATCCCGGCCGCGCAGGCCGTTTTTGTGATAAAGGAAGGAAGGAAGGAAGGAAACTTTAGATAGAGGCGAGAAACGATTATATAGATCCCCAGGCAGTGTAAATAAATCGGTAGCCGCCTACTACGGCCCAGGTGTAGCCTCAGCGAACAAAACCGTCACAAAAGCTAAGCTCAGCGATATCTGTACCAAGTTGCGTACTTCCAATAAGGCAATGTCTGCGCGGATAATTTAGAGCGCATTCTGTGCTTATATATTTTGGAAGCGGACGGCCGAAGTACGAGTCACCAAAAGGGAGGAAGGCGCACCAGGAAGCCCCGACAGTGCTGTAACGCGTGTGGATGCTGAACGGTGGAAATGGAGAAGGGTGGCGCATAAAAGTTGCTCCGCCATCATAACGCGCAAAAGGAACAGTACAGCCTCGAGCGAGGGCCTCGTCAACCGCCCGGCGGCCAGTCGACTCTGCCGCCTGCGGCAAGCCGTACGGACCGCGGGGCCAATGCGCGACAATGGCGTTGATGCGGATCAAAAGACTGCCTGGTGGACGCCGGGGAGCGGAGGCTGCGTCACGGCCGCTTCTCTTTCATCCCCGAGCCGCGGCTTGCTCCCGGGGCCAACGCGGCACCCCGTGTAGTTAGTTCGCGACAGGACCATTGTCTTCGACAAAGCGGTCCCCAACTCGGCGCTTGCTGCGCTCAGCACGCGTGCAACAAGCGGGAACAGCGAGGCTCGCAGTCCTCGGCCCGAGCGTGTTTCAGCTGCCCCTGCGGACGCCGCTACTGCGCGCTACTACTGTTCCAAGGCAGTCGCGCTTTGATGGGGAGCGGATTGGGGGAAGATCGTGCCGCACGTGTTAGAGAAAAGGGGCCCGGTGCGAGATGTACTAGCCCTGGCTGCAACTGGAATCCGGGGCCATCCCATCAATCTGTATCAAGCGGCTTTGGCGAGCGGGGGGCCAGTGATGTTGGAAGAGGTATTTTTTTTTTGCCCGTGCGCCCGCTATTCTGTTTAACGTGGCACCTGGCGCTTCTGACGCGGCGCTGCTCAGTGACGAGCTTACCGCAAATGTACCTCGCTGTGTGTCGGCCGCGTGGCAGTCCTCGAAAGGTTGTTAGCGCCCGTCGCACTCGCCCTCCCTTGACGAGCTTGCGGCGGTCCCGGAGCGGGCTGTGTCGGAAAGGCAAACCGCGTGCGCGGTGAACGAGCGAAAAATGCGCATGCCACAGCGTTTCGAGTCGATGCTCGTAACAGTGTCGAGGGTAATTTTTATTCTATAAGTGTGACTGCTGCATGTTGCAGTTAGGAACCACTGACAACATTTTCCTAGTCCTTCGCCACGGCTTAAGTCTCGCATTTTGAGCCTGAAGGCACGCTGTCATTTACGGGGAAAATACGCGGTATTTCAGTGCCGCAATGATATGTGGTACTACTGCATCAAGTAAGGCATGGTACTACGCCTAACTATCGTCTCGCTGAATTGAAGTACGTTTTTTTTTTCGCGGCATGGAAGAACAATGCCGGATAACAAAACGGAAAGCACCACATATTCTATTCCTGTTTGTCCTAATTCCAAAATACCCTATTTCGCCGCAAATAACTAATCCACGCACATCCAAGCAAGACGAAACTTTTCAGGCCCAGAAAACTGTACGTCTTTGCATTGTAATCTTGTTTTACGTATGGTTGCCAGCCGCACTGCCTTTTCATGCCTCACTGAATCGTCAACATTGTGCAACAAAGTTGGTGAACCAGTGTATGGACACGGGGTGACGAGGCAATAAATTACTTTATCTTTTTTTTTACCTAAGTGAAAGTGATGCTTCATGTCGTGTTTTACTAGCGCGAGAAGCTGGACGAAGAGGCTGCCCTGATGACGGCTGTCATTTCCCTCCACTCCAATGTGAAGAGGGCCTTTAGAGGAACGGGGTCACGGCGCGCGTGAGCAGGTGCTCAGGGTATGGCATCATGGGTACTACTCCTCACGAAGCCCGACAGCGGGTACTGGCGACCTCGACAGGAGCGGGTTCGGGGTCGCCTTCCTTTAGCGGCACGGCGGTGCAGCGGGCATCAAGAATCCGACAAGGTGTCAACCAATGCACTTCTTACCCATATCTAAAAGCGCAAGATCAGTGGTTGATTTTTATAAAAGGGGTGTACATAATTTAGTAGTCTTCATCATCATCAGCAGCAGCAACAGCAGCCTGGCTGTGTCCACTGCAGGACGAATGGCTCTCTGAAAAATTTCCAATGACGTCAATCGAGTGCTAGCTGAGACCACCCTTGCCCCCAGAATTGTCGTAGTACATCCATCCATCGACCCCTTGGCCGACCCCTATAGCGTTTACGGTCTATTGGCAGCCACTCAGCTGGTGCCGAAAAGTGCCAGATTGAAATGTGTGCCTTCACAACAACCGTCAGAAAATGTTACGGAAACTGTTTTTCAGATGACTCACGTAGTGACACTTTGGGGTATTGCATACCGGCCAAGAGCGACACACTTGTCAAAAACACAGCTTTTCCTAGTACCGGCCTTGTGCTGCCTTGGCCTGATGTTGTTAAGGCAACAAAATTGCGCCACTCTGGATTCTTTTGTCCCCAACACTGCTTTTGGAAAGGTTGCACCGCCACTTTCGAGACGGTTGGTTTAAATGTTTACTTCCACTTGCGAATTGCTAAGTGTCCGGCTGGCCGTATGACCTACCCGATAAAAAGGCCTTCGTAAAGCTCTCTCATAGTTTCAAAAACACATCTCTTACGATAGCTTAAATCGTTCATGTCAATGCACATATACACATATAGGTGGTGAGCGCAAAAGTTAGGAACGCAAATGAACGCATAATAGAAGTAATTCTTCTGTTTTTGGGTGAAAATTGGAATTTCAGAATGGTAAGTAAAAAGGCAACACAGAAAAAATAAAGGAAGGTCACACTAATGCGTAAAAATTGAAGGTACCGCTGCTGTACGCAACAGTAGCCTTTTTTCGCTTTTTACGCCTCACGGCGTTCTTTAAGCCTCGCCGCTGTACGAGGGACCGCGGCTGAATGTTCGGCTTCCTCTAGAATACGCGTCTGGTGCGGTGACCACTACACTACCTCCTTTTTTCCCTTAATAAACGTTTCTCTCTCTCTCTCTCTCTCTCTCTCTCTCTCTCTCTCTCTCTCTCGTCTTCCTCTATTGCACACGGCGCTCCGTGCCGGGCGCTTGCGGAAGAGGGTTGTGGTGTGACCTCTAGCGCTCAAGGGCAAAACCGGTTGCCCCGGGAACACTACCCGAGGTACCGTAGTGTAGCTTGCGCTACAAAACTTATCTCCGGGTGGCAACAAAACCCACAGCCTTCGGAAAACGCTTCCGGTGCCTTACTATTCCAACAACACGAATGACCATACTACCCTCCATTTACTTGTGTATTTCTGTGTATATAAAGCCTTTGCCAAAATTTTCTAGGCCACACCGAAAGTGCAGAGGTCGTAAAAAATTCAATGTACTAGCTCATGTCTCGAGCGAGGATGAAACATTTTATGCCAGAAAGGTAGAGAATACACCTTTCTTTTTTACTGTAATAAAATAATTTTGTCAATGTTCTTTAATTCTTTCATTCTTTGTGGTCCCGAATGCTCAGGTTTGGCCTAGAAAATTTTGATAGAGACAGTACGTGCTTTGTGTTCAGGGGTGGTATCCAGCGCCTCTCTGACAACTTAGCGGTGAAAGGACTTTCTTTTCACCCCCTTCGGCAGGGACTCCAGAGTTTACACCGTGTCATGGCCAGTCCACTGGCCATGAAACCTGGTCTCCTACGTGTGCACCAAGAAAGCCAAAGCCGCGACCATCACTCTGCATGTCCATAGAAGCAACACGATGCAGTTTATACATGTATCTTTTGCATGGTCAGGTGGATGTTTTTGGCAGTAACGAATTTTAACAGCCAAGAAAACAAATGTTTGGGTAATTACCATTTCGTTCGCGAGTTTCACGTACCATGATAAAAGTGCGAAATTCAAAGGCAGCTACCAATGGGAGCTCCACCAATTTTCAAAATATCCGGGTCTCCCATCACGGCTATAAATCCGCATCTTCAAAATTCTCGGTTAACAAAACACTCGCTGTTCTTAAATCACGCTCTTGGGTGCCATCTGCGAATGAAGAGGGACTGACTGGGGAAAATACTACCACGGCCGCTGGATGAGCCTTTCATCCAGCGGCCGTCATACTACTATTGGATGATTTTCAATTTCTATTCATTACTTCCCTACATCACTTGCTTCTAAAGGTGGCGCGATGGCTTTTGGTCTGCAGTCGTACAAATTGGAGAGAGCACCAACAACAAAAGAACAATCGCATCGCTGCGAGTTTACTATGCCTAAAACGAACGCATGCTTCCAGGTCGGATCTAGTGATAAGAAATGAATGTACGAAAGCTGTTAAAGAACCAAACATGGAGGATCTGCGCGGGCGCCACTGCGTGAGAGAGAGAAACATGATAAGTGAGGAGCAGTGGAGATGAACTAGCGTGTGTGACCGTAGACTACGTTGAACGTAAACTGTCCTCGCATGACTGAGCGTGGAATGCGTTATTTAATTGTTCACTCCGCGATGACTGCTTCATTCCTAGCCCTTTTTTTGTTGACGTGGTGGTCCTACTCTCTAATATATACACAGCCTGTCTTGACCGATGTTTGCGTGGTCGCTGTTTCGCGTCACTTTGCAGCCGATGCATGGATAATGTATGATTAGAAAGAAAGGTCAACTTGCCTGGTTGCGAGTGGGATATCAAACAATATTTTGAACGCGGATTGCCAGCGATGGATATTTGAACATTATAAATTGTGTTTTCCTTTTTTTTATTTTCAGGCGTATGTTTTTAAAAATAATAGCAAGGTATTTGACGAAAATTGATGCGCCTAGCCGCGCGCTTCGAAGACATGCCAAACATCTTCCAAGCTTGCTGCACACACCAGTTGAGTTCGAACGCCACCTCGACGTTATATACGGCCAAGCGCCTGTAGAGACGCTTCTCTTTGTCTCGTCTCAAAAATTTCACCTACATGATTCCAAGTTATCGACTCCTGTCACAAAACTATTGCACCGTCGGCTGAAAATCATAGGGCGTTTGAGGGTCTGGTGGAACATGTCAAGAACATTACACTAACCCGTAATTTTTACTCGACTGGGCTTTTAGGGAATGACTTTACAAGTAGCCCCTAAAATTTATTTCGGGATACTGTTTTCCAAAAAAAAAAACCTCAATGCCTTTTCTTAGGACTTGAAACCCAATGGTCGACGTATGATTTTCTTCCGTGTGCCAAATATTTTATCCCGCCTGCAGTTATTTACAGTCAGGTCACATGAAAAGACAAGTCTTACTTTAAGAACGATGTCTCTACCCGGTTAGGTGGGGCACGCACCCTTACCTAGGAACCATAGGGAGTGTACTTTCCTGGAGACTCACTCGGCTTTCTTAAAGACGTTGCTTTGAATCGCTCATACAGGCAGAAGAAATAAATCAGTCAGGCGGTAAAACCTATGTAGAAACAAAGCAAAGCAAACATTTTGACGCACCAATGCACTTAGAAAACTCGGCAGACGTGAGTGGCGAGATTAACGAGAAAATTGGCCACACTCCCAGAGACGCGTGCTCCCGCAGTGCTTGCTATAGTCAGACTTTGAAACACACCCGACCGCGCACACGAAATAGGCCACGTGCCCGAATGAACGGTATACGGAGATAGGGAAGGGGGGATAAAAGTAACGGTTTGTGGCGCCAACAAATGTAAACTAAACACATACACAGACACACACGCACAGAGGACAAATTAAATGCATTCTTTTATACTGAACACCCCTGAGTCAAGCTAATTTCGCGGCCGGTAGTGAATCGTTTAAACGGGTTTCGTTGGGCGGCGCGCTCATTTTTGGCTCGACCTAACTTTTGTAGCTGTGTTTCATTTCGCATGGACACTCGCGTTTCCTCGCCTGCTTTCTAAAGTATGTGAACAGGGAAATAAAAAAATGCTAACCAAAGGAGAGGGTGGCTCCTGCCTATTCGCCCACTTCTGCTGAGCCTGCTGTAGATGGGGACTTCGCCTCCTCCGCCTCTCGAACCCCCTCGCCCGTTTTTGTAACATTTCCCTGTGTACCTGGCATCGCGGGGCGATCCCTCTGGAGTAAGGGGGCACTCGCTAGCGGTTCTACAGTGTGAAAAGCAAACATCAGTGGCCCGCCCCTTGATGCATCTGTCACTTGAGAAAAAAAAATTGTATAGTGCGAGTGAATGGAAGAGCAAATGACGAGACAGCGACAAGCGCTGGACGGAAGCCCAACTGCGGTACACGAGTTTGTCACGCGGCTTCAAGTCCTCGTTCACAGGCACACCGATCAGCAGACACTTGACGATGTGTGACTTTCTCGCTAGAGTGGTTTAGAGAAATGTGTTTCACCAGAGAACGGCTTTCAATGGCTACACGGGCGTGCGAAAAACAAACCTCAGAAGTCGAGCTTTGCATTGCGTTGTTTTTTCCTGGCATTTCGTGCGCTTTCCCTCTACTCAGGCACTGCGCACTTATCCGCTGCTGTTCTTATTTTAACTTCAGCGATCTTCTCTAACAAAAGAATTACCTTTTTGTTTGAACACTCGCGGTGTTTTTGAAGCGAGCGAAAAGGAGGCACGAGCATGGAGTGTTTAATGGTGAATTTTCCCGGTTGCTTTACCGCAATGACAGTTTTTATAAATTGACATCCGGTAAAAAATCGGCGCGTGGTCTTCGCACTAGTCAGACCCCCATGAGTGACCCTTAGAACTGAGAGTGCCAACACAAGAAAATTGATTCCAATGACTGGTTATATGCTTTGTGCAGGCGAGCACAATGTCACCGATTCAATTTCAATACGCGCTGGATCTCTTGGCGAAGGTGATGTAAGCGCCCGTTTACCGGATCATCGAATAACGTTAGAAAACGCTGGAGCTGCACTACTATGGTTAACAGTCCCCCCAGAACGGTGTGACTTCCATGGCTTTTATACCTGACCTTTACGGCAGAGCATGGAGTTTCCTAAGGATGCCCTAAAGATGACGCTATTTTATCTTCATCCCCAGGTTGTAACTGAACTTACGAGGCGGCAGTCCATGAACAAAAAACATCAAATGAAAGCGCTTGAACTTGTGACGAAAATTTAAAATTTTGCAATAGGCTTTAAACTCGAGAATTGTTGACGAGCGCAATATTCTCTGAACATAACGAGAGTAAAAAGCATAGATGGAACAGCGCAAGCGATGTTTAGTGTTGATAATGCAGTTGAACCACTAATGCAGCTACCGGTCATTCGCACTGCACAAAAACGGTCTGAGACTTCCACCTTGGGATTAAGGTACAAGTCCGTTCTTCGAATGTAATGCAGTTGAGTGTGTCAATGCAGGAAGTACGTAAGATACAGTAAATGTACAAATGAAATGTACAAATACACGCAGTTGTACAATACGCGGAAGCAGATATTTACTCCGAAGAGTTCAGAATTTATTAAGTCGTTCGATGAGATTTTGTGAATATTGTAGGGGACATTTTTTCTTAAGAAACGCAATGGGACGGACGATCGCCCACAAACACCGGCGGCGAAGTATTTCTCCAACATTCTGTGCGGGTCAGTTCAAGTTTTTCTTTTCTAGTCAGCGTTCAAGCAATATGGATTCGCTGCTCTTTCCTCGCCCAGTTACACTATACTGTGTCCGCAGGTCTGTAGGTTTCCGCATCGCCGTTGGCAGGCTGAGATGTCTGAGGAAATCCCACGGTCAACGTTGCCACACTACGCAAAAAACTAGGGACGCAATTCTTCGCATGAAAGCTGCGAGTTATAAATCAATGGTATTTACTCACAGGTTCATGTTAGCCCTAGCATAGCGGTGCCAGCGTGACAGAATTACTGCGCCCACCCCCTACACGGAACCGGAGGATACTTTGTTCCCAAAAAGCTAAAACACCGTATTGGCCAACACCCATGCCGAGGTACTGCTTTGATTCTCTTTACTGAACTGGTGGAGCGACGACAGAGACATACGGGTGGCCAAATGGAACAGCAAAATCGTAAAGCATGCGAAAGAAAGCGCAGACCGCCACTTATTCTGCGGGAATCCCACGTCTACAAAGTACAATGGAAAACAACGATACGTTCTCTTCTCCAGTGGGCCTTTCTCGTAACCCGACTTCCTATGCAGTGCTCTCTTGCACGCTCTCGCTGGCGGCATCGCTGAAAATGAAATTTAAGCAGTCTTTGGATGGACCGTAGGCTGACAGGAACGAAAGTAAAGCAATAGCTTGCTTATCGAGTCGGCGCTAATACCCCACTCTTTAGGATGGGAACCAACTAGATGTGAACTAACTCACTGACGAGAGCCCCTGAAACGGAAGCACCCAACTCCGACAGCATCGCCTACCACCACGCTTGTTCGCCAGTGTTATCTGGGGATAACTTCAGGCTCTCAAGACTGAGCCACGCACCATTATCTTTAGGTCGAGGGTTTCAGGTTACGCTGTCCATGCCGGTGCTTCGTGGGATTAGTGAGGTCAAGGCAATTTCACCTAACTTTGAAAAGTGCAGGGAGCCATCACTGCCAGGCTGACGGCCATTGAACATAAAATGGCTGCGCCGGGGAGATCTTGACCTTATTGCAATCGGTACCACCAGTGACAATAAAAGCAAGAAAATAATTACATCATCACTTTGAATCGTGACATACAACTGAAGGCACTCCAGGTAGCCATGAGTTTATATTCGTGGGCTTATGACAACCACTCTAAACTACGGAAAAGTGGCACAAAGAAGGCCCACTCTCAGGAAATGCCGAGCTTCATCTTCACCACCCCGCACTGGATTGACCAATTCATGCAGCCGTCAATTTTATTTTGATAAATGACGTTGTCAAATATACGGTTTGGCTGAAAAGTTCGGTCTGCGCTGTGGCACCACGCACTAGAAAGCATGACGTCCTGCGTTGCTCAATTCGACTGCGAAGATCACATTTTCGAGTGAAATGGTAGGCACACTGCTGTCATTCGCCAAATTTGCTTTGTTCGAGGCATGGATTGAACACTATAGTGCCTTTTGATGAAGCTGAAGCACGGGACCACCTTATAGTGGGTACGAAAACTGCCAAATTGTGATTACACGCACCCGAGCCACACCTATAGGCTATGGAATGATGAAGGCTGCCTGCCTGTCTTTTACATGAGGCAGACATCTGGGCACACACGCGCACGCACGCACACGAACACGTGCCCGCGCGCGCACGCACACAAACTCAGCAATCTAGAACGCAAGGTAGCCCAGTATTGGGAAGTAGGTCTTAGTTCGTCGTGTGTCTATAGAAATTTTGAATTGTCGGAAAGCCAGTGGAGAAAATGGCGCGCCTTGGTTAAGATGGGAGCCAACAATAATCGGATCACGCGCGCGACTCTTACCAAATAGGCTAACGGAGCGGATATATATATATATATATATATATATATATATATATATATATATATATATATATATATATATATATATATATATATATATATATATATATATATACATAAGCTTACTGGTGACAACCTGCTTTTCGAAGCATAAACATTAAAAAAAAATACCACAGGACCTACTACTTTTACTAAGGTTGACGGCAACATCCCAACATCCCCGCAAAAGCCTCGTCAGAAAAAGTTGGGACAGTAGCTTAGAAAAACGTTCATATGAAAGAAATATGTCTGTTATTAGAGAACATAATTAATAATCGTTCTCTTTACCCAACCTAGCCACATTCCTGCCTCGAAACTCAATAGTTGCTTGATTGAAGTTTTTCCCTCACTCTGCATGACAAAATGGATACGTCGAGTAGGCCTTTGAATAAACGGTATCTGAGGTCCCCGACTGTATTGCTTTGCTGCGGTTCTGTTGGAACATTTCTACTCCTTCTTGCTGTGTTTGTGCTTTAGGGCACAAGTAGCACCTGAAGAGCTGTATCACGAGGATCCGGATTACGTACGGATGGACAGTGCGATGCAGAGCGGCATGGCGGCCCCAGGGACGACGATCGTCGCAAAGAGGTGATTGGTCTTACTACAGTCAAACCCGGCTATAGAGAACCCGGATAGAGCGAATTATGGTATATATCGAACAAAAATATTTCAGTCACGGAAATACATAGGAAACATACTCTTTATAACGAAGTTCACATCCGATATATCGAACTCTTGGCGCCTAGAATGGCCGCAGAGATGCATGATCTCGGAGCGGCGATTGAGATGTGGATTGGCCACGACCCCGAAGCCAACGTTACTGAGCCGCGACTGAGACATTGCGCCTCGCACTGAGCGACGTGACACGCAATACCGCGGGACTCATGACGGAACCCCCCTGTCAGTGACCAAAACAGCAGCATCGGTGAACTGCATGTGGGAAGAGCTCGCCAGCGTTCCCGATGATGTCGCGAGTGAAATCCGTCCGACGCTTATAATGAAGCGCTTTCGGCAGTCGATGTGCTCCGCCAATGCTTCTTAGATTTTTTAGGACTCGGACTCGAACTGGTGCAAACAATGCTTCGTGGAGAGAATGCTACGCTAGTTGAAGCCGCCAAAACGAAAGTGAAAACACAAATCACGCGTTTTTTTGCAACGTGGGCAGTTAAGGCGGAAAGTAGCATTATTACTTGCAATAAATGAATTATTTTGGTATGGTAATGGCTACTGTACTGTGTTTGTTTCTGCATATGCGGATGGCGGAGTTGGTGAGGAAAGGGGGGGGGGGGGGATTGCGAATTGCGAACTCGCGGATTGCGAACTCGTAACAATGAGCTCGTTATAGGCGGGTTCGGCTATATCGAACTATTGGATATATCGAACTAATCACGGTGCATATTGCAGTTCGCTATAAACGGGTTTGACTGTATCACAATAAACCCCGGCGCAGGGCCTAGCCCTTCTTTTTTGACACGCAGCCTGAAAACGCGTGAATAGGCCGAAATGAGGAGAGCACAATGTTGACGGTCGTAGCGGAAACGCATTTACACAATAGCTGTAGCACACATTTGCGGGTCATGAAATCAATGTGCAAAAAAAAAAAAAAAACAAATACACTCAAAGAACAACCTGTAGGATAATATGAATATTTTTATTTACTTATATATGTAAACATATACCGTAAGAGCCCCGAAGTCATTACATGAGGGGGGATACATCAACCTGGTACAACATTGTCAACTCTACATTTGGGGAGGGAACAATACTATAACAAAGCAGTCAATCAGCAACAACATGCCATCATCATCAGCATGTATACGCCCACTGCAGGGCAAAGGCCTCTCCCATAGATCTCCGATAATACCGATCAGTCCTGGGCTAACTGCGACCAATTTATCCCCGCAAACTTTTTGATCTCATCTCCCCACTTAACTTTCTGCCGCCCCCTGCAACGCTTGCCTTCTATAGGGACACACTCTTTTACCCTTAATTACCAACGGTTATCTTGCCTTCGCGTTACATGCCCTGACTAAGCCCATTTCTTCTAAATTTCTACTAATATGCCCTTAACACACGTTTGTTCCCTGACCCACTACAGCTACCATAGTCCTTCATAAGGAGAGCCGTAAAAGACCTATAAGGAAGGGGGTCAGACAAGGAGCCACAATCTGTTCAAAATTATGCACAGCATGTTTACATGAGGTAGTTAGAACATGGGATTGCGAACAGGTTGGCGTAATGGTTAAGGAGAATACCTCAGTAACCTCAGATTTGCTGATGACATTGCCTTGCGAAGTAACTCGGGGGACGAATCGCGAAGCATGATTACCGCACTGGACAAAGAGAGTAGAACCTTGGGCCTGAGAATTAATATGCAGAGAACTAAAGCAATGCTCAATAGCCTCGGGAGACCACAGCGATTTGAGATAAGTGGCAAAGCAGTGGAAGTGGTAAGCGAATATATCTACTTAGGCCAAGTAGGGACACCGGATCCCAGCCATGATGCGTGGGTAATTATGATAAGAATGGGGTGAACTGCATTCGGCAGGCATCCTCAGGCAATGAATGGCAGCCTGCCATTGTCCCTGAAGAGGAAAAAGTACCTGCATCGTAGTGGTACTCACCTGCGGGGCAGAAACTTGGAGGCCCACTAAAAGGATCCAACTTAAATTCAGGACGACTAAGAGAGCAATGGAGCGGAATGACAGGTGTAAAGTTAAACGACAAGAAGAAAGCAACAACATCTAACAGACTACAAATGTAAGTAGACACAAAAGTAGATACAAAAGTACGTGCACTGATGGAACCGTGATCAGTATAGCTTCACGAAAAAAATTACACCATCTTCCCGTGGGGAACCATGAGGAGGATGCGAAGCATCATTGGGGTTGCGTGTAGGTTCCATTGCGTGGCCGTTATGTTGTTTCATTTATCGGAGCACGAATGGGAACGTAGTGTGAACCCCCATGTAGAGACAGAGAAATGTAGAGAAATGTAGAGAAAGCGAAGAGACCGATACCGGCGTTACCTGAGCGAACACCTCCTGGTTCTCGTCTTTCTTTATTGCGTGCTCACGCTCCTACCCCGCTGCCCGCCCTCTTCGTCCTCGTCTCTGGTTGAGCAGCAAGGCTCGTGGCGCTTCCCGCCACAGCTTTCCCACGGTAAATTCAACATCATCATCTAAAGTTTTCAGTTCGTCTTTTCCGTTGACGTGCAGTTTCGCGTGCCTTCGTTGTATCAGTAGCGTCTTGGCGTAGTTTGAATGAGTCAAGGGCAAAAAGTGCGTTCGTAGTACTTGCTCCTGTCTCGGATTTGTAGCGCAGTGGGAAGAGCGCCACGTACCTGCCGTTGCGGCCAGAGAGTCGTGGGATCGAAGCCGCGCGCCGCTAAGTATTTCTTTTTTATACTGTAGGGGGAGAGGTGCCGACGGACGGACGGACTACGGACGACGAAGCCGAGAGCAAGAGATGCTTCGCATCTGAAGCTGGGATCAACCAGGATTAAGATACAGTGGAACTTCGTTAAACTTGAACCGCGGAAATAGAATTGCCGTCTAGCGAAAACAGCCAGAGCAGGATTGTTTAATTGTTGCAGCAAACTTGTGAACGAAATTGACGCTCGCTAACAAAAGTCCCGTTAAATTGCAGAGGGTTTGCCTTTACCTTAAGGCTTCATTTAATGGGCCCGATTACAATGTTTTTGTATTCCTTATCGACAAAACAGAAGAGGCCACAGTTTTCTCACTCATTTTCCCTGAATCGTCAATATTGTGATTACCATATGAAGTATTGCGTACGCTAGTCAACGTTTTTCGACGGCGGCTTCGTGTAGTGTATGAATGTTGCGTTGACTCCCCATGGTTGTCAGTGCTACTTGTAATGAAAGTACGCATTGTCTTTCAACAACCGTAGAATAGTGATTCATCCTCATTTAATGCATAAACCTGTTTTATACAACATAAATTGGTAGAAGTCAGGACCAATCTGCAAGTGTTACCCGTTTTCAAGAAAAAGTAAAATTAAGACGGAAAAACTGGGTGTAAAGCTTAAAATATTAAACACTAGACTAAGCGATATGGTTTACCGGTTACATTGACGGTTGGACGTCAATAGGAGAGGTCGTCGTCCTGCAGTGGACCTGAGTAGTCTGATGATGATGATGATGATGATGATGATGATGATGATGATGACAACGACGACGACGATGATGATGATCCTGGAAATTATATTTGCATGCACCACAGGCTGATTCTACCACTGGTGTAGCAATAAGCCGAGCGGTAATGCAGAAACGAAGTTACCCGTATAGCTGCAACTAAAAGTAATTGAAGCACGTGCCCATGACTTTAGGTGAATTTCGCCAACCTAGCGGTGCCTGTCTCGGGGTGTATGTGTAGTCCAGAGGTATTTGCATTTGGAGGATCCCTTGCGCATAGCACTGTCTTCAAGCTGAACACTAATTTAAATGAAGGGATGCCTATACGTAGCCTGCTCTGACGGCACTGTAATTGCCATATTGGAAAAATGCCTGCACTTTGAACCTATCTGGTGCTCTTATCTACAGCAGTTCTGAGAGGGCTAAGGACAGTACACAGGAAAGGGCAGTTGTGACGTCATGTACAAGCTACATATTCCAATTATTTGTGCAGGAGGCCGTACATGATCATAGCTTTTCAGCTTTAAGCGCCTGACTCCGATCGACCCAAGATCGGAATACGCCAAGCATGCTTTCCTCGTTGAGGTTAGGCTCGCAAGGGACATTCTCCCGTTACCGCCTCCCTCGGGATATAGACCTGATTTGATGCGTGATCTCCAGAAAACGACGGCCTCCGCCCCGGCGGACCGTACGAAGCTCCATCCAGGTGCACCATTCGGCGAGCGTTACCACCACTCCCTTTTCAATATTTCTTTTTCAGAAAGAATAGTGTAATCCTATGTTTACATCGCCCCTAACAATGGGTTTGCCAAAGAGTATTTTGGTTTTGGCTGCTGCATATATGTGCACCGCCGTACCGAAGGCGTGGGCGTTTCAACGCACGCGCGTCCACGGCTTTCGAAGGCATCGTGTCAACAGGGGAGCGGTCAGAGCCAGGCGCACTTCCATAAAAAGCAAAGGCGTCGGCGACGCGATCGATGATCCTATGGTTGTCTGTTCATTGTGTCGAGGACATGATGGATGCCCGTCTTTGCCTTTCTCCCGCAACAGGCGCCCTTGTTTCGCTCGCTGCACTGCCCTCGTCTGCGTTTAGCCTGTGTGTGACACTCAGCCACAACCCACAGTCTTGCATGCAGGCATCCGAAAAGGGAGTTCCACAAATGCGTTTCCTTGAAACCTTCGCTTGCCACTTGTCCCGCAACGCCTCGCTATTAATCCTCGGTCTGCCCTGTACACCCAGAGGTTGTCCAGCGGGCCAAGTTGTGGGCTTGCTCTATTCTGCCTCCTAGCGTTCTATGCGCGCTTGCCCTGCGTGGCGTTGGTATACGCTATGGCAAACGTTAAAGGCGGGTGCAGTTTATGCTTGGGACCTCGTGGGATCAAGTTGGATGCATTTGTCTTCATTCTTTGTGTTATGTTTCCCCGTAGAGATATAGCAGTCATGCATAATGCGATTTTGAAATGCGTGGGCTAGATTCGAACGACCGGACTTCCGTGAACAATGTGCTGTTTTTGCTCCGAACCTTGTAGACTTGTTGCGCTGGTCAAAAGGACGGGAGGTAAATAAGATTACCGAACATGTTCCTCCTCATTTGTGCAATGTCGCATTAAATTATATAATTGGTGATCAAAATTAAGTGGACAGGTTCGTTTAATATTAGGCGCTTAGATTTACGTGAAGACCATCTCTGCAGTGACGTTATGCCCCCAGGGAAATACCGAATTCGGTGGTAATTATTGATGTCGGTGGCCTAATTAGTTAAAATTGAATAAATAACTTTTAAGTGGCTGCAGTAAGCAGGCATGTTTGTGTTGAAAAGTTAGACGCAATCGTGTTTCTACGCAGTTTCACTGCGCAGAATTCTTCTAGCGTATCCGCACTCCGAGATATCGAACAGCGAAGTTTAATTGCCGTTCGCATGATTGCGCATGCAAGACAGTGAAGACCGGCACAAAGCTCCTCTTTTTTGTTCTGTGTTTTGATAGCGGCTCCGAGTACTGCAGGTGGTGATAACGCCAGCCAAGACTGAAAGGGTTCCAGTTATCGTTTTTGCCTATGCCTCCACCCCGCTGTAAAACTAAACCCAGTACACAGGAGGCACGTCATAAAAGGAAGGAGCTTTGCGCGAGCCTTCTAATTGCATTTGCATGTGAGTAAACAACACACGGTGCGGATATGCCACTCTTGATTGTAGGGTTTAACGGGCCGACGCAACGCAGGTGATGAGGCGCGCCGTAGTGGAGGGCTCCGGATTAATTTTGACCACGTGAGGATCTTTGGCGTGCGCCGAAATCTCGTACACACGGGCGTTTTGGCTTTTCGCCTCAATCAGAAAAGCGGCCGCCGTGGCCGGGAAACGAACCCGCGACCTCCTGCTCAGCAGCAGAACGCCTTAGCCACTCAGCCACCGAGGCGGGTGATATGCTACTCGTGCACGAAGTCATAACAAAAGCCAATTTGTGAGGAAGGAAATGTATGCCATGCAGCCTGAAGAAAATACCTACACGAACATTGTAGGCGTGTCCAACACAACCGCACCTCCTAATAAGACGTTTGTGACGGTTCAAAAAAATTAATGCGTTGGGCAGAGAAAAAAACATTCATCTGATACCAGTCAACAAAAACGAAAGAAATAAAATGCAGCACTTTTATTTCCTGCGGCGCGATGCCCGCGTGAGGTGCTGCTGCTTGGTGCGCATAGTAAAGACTGTTGAGCATATCAAAATATTTTAGCGAAGCCTACACATTTTGAATACCTATCAAGGAGCTCTGTGCACTGAACCTCGCAAATAAGCTATTAAGGACAAGTTACACACCGCCGTAACGGGAACTGTCCCTCTCACTCCTGGAGGCAAAAGTTGTGCGGACACGCAGGATAACTGACGCGGCCGATAAATAGGCAGTACTTTCAAGCTTCCGTCGGTATTTTCGTATTTGCTTTTTTCTGTTGTGTGCCAAGAGGAAGTCTATCTGCACTACTAATGCACGGTCTTAAGGCAGCATAGATGGAGCAAAAAAAAAAAAAACCACACAACAACAGCACCAGCGCTGCTAACAAGCGAGAATGTCGTCACTCTGCGCGAGTGACAGACACTGACGGATGACTATAAATAATGAACCATCCCGCTTGTGGGCTCAGCGCGACTTCCAGTGCTAGAGGAACAGCAGGTGATGGGGATTAGGAAAACCTGCCCCTGCTGGCTTCTGTTTGCGCATCGCTGATGAGAGCTCTAGAGTACTACCCGTGTTACTTGCTCGCCTCCGCTCTCAGAAGCATCGCGAAAGAGAAGCGGCATATAATCTCTGTGTGTTGATCAGCTCCATACACACACGCTGCGCCCCTCCCTCTGGTCATGGCAGGTCTAGATTGCTTGCACGTACACAGGGCACGTCTGCCATTGTATGGCTGAGAGGGTAGTATCGGACCTGGAAGGTGCAGGATCAGACGATCCGCACTTTTAGACTCAATTTTTGTGCTTAATTTGCGTCTCTGCTTGTTTCAGAATGTGCTACTCAACTGAACTCAGCAAACATTTTTGGGAAAATCACACAAGGTTGCTGCGAATTCCAATGTCAATTGGGATTATTGTAGATTCAACCTGTTGGGGGATAGATTCGTAGATTCATTCATTCAATTGGTTGCGTTGTTAATTGGAGAGAGAGAGAGAGAAATAACTTTATTGAAACCAATTTTACGACGTCTTCTCCCAGCGTCGTCGATGGGAGTGGTTCCCTATTCTTGAGACCCATATGCCTCTCTGGCCTCTTGTCCCCTGGCAACCAGCTTGATTTGGTCTTCCAGAGAGGGGCTGATCAGCAAGGTCTCCCATCGCTCGGTGAGGGAGGGGGTAGTGGGGGAATGGTTGACGGGTGGAGGGGTGTTATTGGTAAAATCACATTCTCCGATTATGTGGCGGAGTGTGCCGAGTTCTTTTTTACAAAAGGGGCAATTTCGGGTGTAGCGTTCAGGAAACATCTTATTTTGAAGGAGAGGGTGTGGAAAGGACCTAGCCTGTATCTGTCTGTATATTGATTGTTGGTCTCTGTTCAGTGACTTGTGTGGGTCAGGGAACCGCTTTCTTTGTTCTTTATAGTATTGCGTTATGTCGCTATAGCTGGTGATGGCGCGTGGCTCTGACTCCTCTATCCGGTATTCCATTTCTCGGGCGAGTTGGTGGGCTAGTTCATTGCCCTCCAACCCGGAGTGTGCCGGCGTCCATATAAGCTCCACCTTTCCATTGGTGGGAGGGCGGCATTTCTTTAGTACTTTAAGTGCTTCGAGAGACACCCAACCTGCTCTGTAGCTGGCGTATGCCTTTTGGGAATCGGTGATTATTTTCTTTACTTGTGGTTGCGTTAGTGCAAGCGCAATTGCGGTTTCTTCGGCCACTTCTGGATGGGACGTCCTGATGGAGGCGCAGGTGACGAGTTCACTGCGTGTTGTTATCGCCAGGGTGGCCCTTGTGGTGCCCTTAGGTATTGTTGCGTCGGTGTATAGCGTTCTGTAATCTTCTTCTTCGGTCTATTTCCTTTGCGATGGTCTTTGTACACGCTGCTCGGCGGCCATCGTTGCGTCCTGGTTTCATGTTCCGGGGTAAGGGTTTACTCTCTATTCTGTTGGACCATTCTTCGGGTAGGCGGTCTTTCTCTTTACTCTCTGCTTCTTGCCATCCTACCTTGGCGAGGACACGATGACCTGTCGGTGTCTGACTGAGTCGTACTCTTTGGTTTGATAAGTGAGCTTCGATTATTTCTTCTACCGTGTTGTGTTTGGACTTACCAAGGAGTCTTTCCGTTGATGAGTGCATTGGTATTCCCAGCGCCGTTTTGGTGGCTCTTCGTATATATTTATTTATTTATTTAGAAAATACTGCAGGCTAAGAATAGCCCAGGCAGGAGTGGGGGTGGTACAATACAAGAATATGACCAAAAAAGGAAACAAATACAGGTGGCAAAAACTAACAGGGAAATATACAACATATTACGGTACAAGATCTAAGTCACTTAAAAAAAATTTTCAATACACCTTAACACGTTTCTAGATTCAAAAATGTGATGTGGTAGTTCGTTCCATTCTGTTATTGTGCGAGGAAAGAAAGAGTATTTGAAATTGTTAGTTCGAGCAAAGATAGGAGTGAAGTTTTGGGAATGATATCGTCTAGTTGGACGCGAAGATAACGGGGAAAGAATGTTTGATAGGTCAAGTAGACTTTTTTTGCTGGATAGATAGAAAAGAAATTTTAGTCTTGCTGTTTTCCTGCGACATTCTAAAGTTTGAATTTTGTTATCATGCATTAGTTCAGTTGGGGAATCAGACTGGCGAAATCGGTTGAAAATAAAACGGACGGCTAACCTTTGGATTTTCTCTAGATTGTTAATATCTTTTTTAGTATGCGGATCCCACACCTCACATGCATATTCCAAACCAGACCTGATTATTGTGTTGTATGCTAGCAGTTTAGTACTGGGGGGAGAACTACTGAGTCTATGCCTTAGCATGCCTAATTTCCTACGTGCCGATGAACAAATCTTTTCAATGTGAGAAGACCAAGTTAGTTTGTTAGCGATTGTTACGCCAAGATATTTGTAACTTTCTGTTAGTAAAATGGGGGTTCCTTTTATACTGTACGGGTAAATATACGGCTGTTTCCTGTTAGTGATACGCATGAACATAGTTTTGTCAGGGTTTACATTCATTCCCCAGCGGTCACACCACTCAGTTATGGCTTCGACAGATTCTTGCAGCATTATCTGATCATTTAAAGAATTAATTGGACGGAATAAAAGACAATCATCGGCAAATAAGCGGATTTCTACACCTTGTTTAGCACATGTTGTAATATCACTAATATAAATAAGAAAAAGCAAAGTCCCAAGGACACTTCCCTGGGGAACACCGGAGTTAACAGGGAGAGGGTTAGAATAAACGCCGTTTATGTCAACAAACTGTGTACGTGAACTCAAATACGATGCAACCCATTTAACAATTGTAGAGGGAAAACCTATCAGATTAAGTTTGTGAATTAGTTTGGAGTGCGGTATCGAATCAAATGCCTTGCTGAAATCAAGGAAATTACATCGGTTTGGCCTGATTTACCTAGTACCGAAGAGAATGAATGGACACAGGAAATTAATTGGGTAGTTGTAGAAAGACCTTTACGGAAGCCGTGTTGGAATGGCGATAGAACATTTCGCGCGTCTAGAAAATTTACCATGTAATTTGAGATTATGTGTTCCAGCAGTTTACAACACGTGCTTGTAAGGGATATCGGCCTGTAGTTGGTTATGAGGAGATTATTTCCTTTTTTATGTACTGGTATTACTCGAGCGATGCGCCAATCTGCGGGTACAATGTCTTGTGATAAGGATAAGCGAAATATTATAACAAGAAAGCGGGAAAGAGATTCAGCGTAATGACGTAAAAATACATTTGGTATGTTGTCAGGACCACAAGAAGATTTTGTTTTAATGTTGAGAAGCATATGAAAGATACCCTCGAATGTTATGAAGTCGGGGTCGATTTCTGCGCAGTTTCCACTGGCATTATCGAACACGCATGGGTTTGAAAAAACGGAGTGAAAGTACCAGTTGAATTCTGTCGCTATTTTTATCTCATCTCGAATAATTTGATCGCCGAGCAAAATGCAGTTTGCATTTTTTTGTTTATTAGTCTTTATGTGGCGCCAAAACTTGGCGGGATCGCTCTTAAGGAATCGCGGCAATTTTACTGAATAGAAAGCGTGCTTGCTAGACCGTATTTTTTCTGAAAGGGTTCTTTTTAATTTTTGAAACGAGGGACCCTGTGACTTTCGTTTTCTCATGCGCTTAATTTTCCGTGCTATATGGATAATTTCTCTTGTTATCCACGGATTTTTGGAGGGTTGTTTTTTAAGTTTGTTCGGGATGAAAGTTTCGAGGCAATAGCAACAGAGTGACCGGAAAGTACTCCAAAGGCAGTTGACATCAACACTGGTAAAGCCATCAAAGGCTAAATCAAGGTAATCAAGAATTGATTCATCATTTGCTTTACTAAAATTTTTAAACACTCTTTTCTTTACAGGGATTTTTTCAGGTTGACTGACTACACTGCATGTAAAGAGAACTAGCTTGTGGTCAGACAGACCATCATCAACAGATACATGTACATCAGAAAGGCATTTGCTGTGGAATACAAGGTCAAGAATGGATGCTGTCTGCTCCTGTATGCGTGTAGGCATGCTCACTGCTTGGTCCAGATCACACGCCAACATAATATCAAAGACAATCTGATCACTGGAACATGAGGAACTTAATTTGGACCAATTGATGTTCGGTAGATTAAAATCCCCAGCAATTATAAGACGGCATTCAGAGTATTTGACAGAAAAGTTGTAGAGTTTGCTAAGAAAATCGGCATCAGAAGAAGGAGGGCGATAAACGGCAATTAAAATAAAGGAACTTCCAAAGATGTTTAATTTCAGACATAAGCTTTCATGCTCTTCTATTTGTTCTAAAGGGGTAACGGTTACGTGGGCGCTAAAAATGACAGCGACGCCTCCTCCACGGGTCGACCTATCTCTTCTGTATATTTTAAAATTTTGAGGAACAATTTCGGCATCATCGATGCCTTCGTGAAGCCAAGTTTCCGTGACTACGGTGATGTGGGGACAGTATGTTAACAGTGTATTTTCGAGTTCAATCGTTTTATTAAGAATGCTTCGGGCGTTGATATTAATAAGGCACAAGTTTTATTTAGCAGACAAGCATTCGGTCATGGTGTTTCTTCGAGCTGCAATGTAGTTACTAAATTAGGAGGAGTGATCGTTTGAACTTTCACGCGCCTGTTACTGGTGTCATCCCACATATACGTGTCGTCATCGATCCGCAGCTTATCATGGAAGAGATACGGTTTCTTTCCGTTCGCTTTATCTATCTTGACACTGTCCCATAACAGTTTACGCCTACGGAGCGTGCAGTGAGAGTAATCGTTTTGAATAAACACATCGGTACCTTTAAGCTTCTTCGCGTTCTTTTGTATTTCTTGCTTTTCATTATAATCCTGTAGGTACAAAATTACGGGACGGTTGCCAGCTTTTCTTCCAAGTCTATGTATGCGGCCAATTGAACTGCATTTAACTTGAAGTTTTTTCCCAAACAGTTCGTTCACTACCTCATTCTTTAAGTCATCTTCGGTTTCATTTACTTTTTCCGCGAGGCCATATATAACTAGATTGGAACGGCGGCTACGGTCTTCGATATCGACAAGCTTTTCTGACGTGTCAGCTACGGAAGATTTGATTTGGTTTAAATTTGAATCAACCTGATCAATTTTACTTGTTGATTGCGTCATTACTGTGACAAGGTTTTCGAGTTCAGAAATTTTACTGGATATTAATGCAAGCACATTCTTTTGGGATGTCTGTTCGCTCTTCAACTCAGTTATATTTTTCAAGATGACATCCTGTTGCTCCAAGATTTTGGTGAGCATTTCATTTACCTCGGGACCGGGATTTGTTTCGACGTCTCCGCAAAGAATGAGCTTGCAGACATGGAAACAGTCATACATAATGCATATGCAAGTGTGTGGGCATGGCACAACAAGAAGATACCTATTACTTGATCGTACCGAGCTACATTCGTTACTAACCTGGATAACGAAACGGACAGACATGGTCAGCGTTGCTGTTCGGTTCACTTCGCCATGCCCACTGAAGTGGAACCGTTGCGGGCCGCTGTTTATACTCTTCACCGACGATGACGTCACAGAGAATAACGCCACGGGGCGGTCGGCGGGAGGCAGACTGTACAACACGTGCCTTGGTTCTGGTTTGTGGGGCAGTGCAGCAGTTGGTGACGAGGCAGGCGTGGGTAAGATGACGGGCTTGTGACAGGTTGGCTCGAAGAAGACGCCACCAAGCAGGATTGCCTGGATAACGAAACGGACAGACATGGTCAGCGTTGCTGTTCGGTTCACTTCGCCATGCCCACTCGTTGAGCTGATCCTTTTGCGTTGAGCTGATCCTTGTCTTTCTTAAGTAGTTTGAGGTAAGGTGCCGTGTGCACTATGCGTGACGTGATGAAAGCTTGTACCAGTGTCAAGGCATCTTCCTCCTTGAAGCCTCTTCTTTTGTTGGCTACCCGCTTGATCATATTGATTATTTGATCTGTGGATTGTTTGAGCTTATACAATGATGCCTCTGACTTTCCGTTGTTTTGAAAGATGACTCCCAGGATGCGGGCTTGGTTGGTTGGGTCTATGTTGGCGCCGTCTAGGGTGAGGCGTATGCCGTCTTTTTCGCCGTTCTTGCGTCTTGGTTTGATGATCAGAAGTTCTGGTTTCTGCGGTGAGCAACTGAGGCCACACGTTTTTGCGTATTCATGCACGGTCTCTGCCGCCCTCTGTAGGGTTTCCTCAATCCACCCCTCCGATCCTGCTCGTGACGTCCAGATTGTGATGTCGTCTGCATAGAGGGCGTGATCTATTCCCTCTATTTTTTGGAGCAGGCTCGGAAATGGGAGAAGGGCCAGGTTAAAGAGGAGCGGCGAGAGTACCGACCCTTGTGGTGTTCCTCTGTCTCCGAGGGGTATGGGTGATGACTTTTCTTCGTCGCCTATCTTGATCGTTGCGGTGCGATTGCTCAGAAAGTCTTGTATATATTTGAACGTTCTTTCTCCGCAGCCCGTCTGTCTTAGGTTGCGGAGGATGCTTTCGTGTGTGACGTTGTCGAACGCCCCTTTTAGGTCGAGTGCCAAGATGGCTCGTGGTGCAGGATTTTTTGCCTTCTTGATGACCAGTTCATGTAACTGAAGCAGTACATCATGGGTGCTCAGATGTCTTCGGAAGCCGTACATGGTCGAGGGCATTTGTTCGGTGTTATCTAGATGCCTTTGGAGTCTCTTGTATATTATGCGCTCCACCACCTTCCCTACGCATGACGTAAGGGAGATGTGCCGCAAGTTGTCCACTTGTGGCGGTTTCCCTGGCTTGGGAATGAAGCGGACTTCTGCGTCCTTCCATTCTTGTAGTAGCTTTCCTTTCTTCCATGTCTCATTGGCTAGCATCAATAGTTTCATTCGGTCTTTGTCGTTGAGGTTTCTGAGCAGTTTGTACGTGATGTTGTCTGCTCCCGGTGCGCTGCCTTGATTGCTTTCCTCGATGGCAGCAACTAACTCCTGGTCAATGAAGTCTGCGTCCATTTCTGCGTTGGCGGCTCCCTCATACCTGAGTGGGGTCGTGTTGCTTCTTTCTGTATTGAGGTATTTATCAGTGAGGTCATGGATGAGTTGCGTTACGTTTCCGTCATATTTGTTTATCGTTTTTGCAAGATATCTTGCGTTGGCGTTCTTGCTTTTGAGTGGGTCGATTAGGTGTCTTAGTAGTTTCCATGTCTTTTTCGTCAATAGAGTAGCCTGGAGGCTGTCACATAGCTTAAACCAGTTTTCCCGGCATAGTTGTACCGCATATTCGGCCGCTTTTTTGGAAATATTTACTTGGATAACCGTTTTACTAATCTTTCACCAATCTCCCTCGCTGGACATTTGCTACATCGTGGCAGGTTTCCTGTGTGAGCTTTTTTCGGACACGCCCTGCGTCGAGGTTTTAGCGACAGTTAAAGGTGTTCAACTCGTTGAAGTAAATATGCAGTCGATACTACATCGTCCCTAGTGGAGTTCCAACGCGTAAAACTCAAAAATATTAAACATTAGCTTGTTGACGTCCATCAACTACGCCATACACACTGACACCTGATGCTGTGAAACCACGTTTCCTAATTTTCTGCCCATAGAGATATACCTGTCGTGAGGAGGTGCGCAACAATCAGCCGTTCCGATGATAACTAATGAAGCAGCATAAACTTAGGTTCCCATTCAGATTTTTCAGAGAAATCTTGGAACTGCTAATGAACCACGGAGGGAAAAACGATATGTTTAACACGTAGGGATATGCAAAGCGAAGGGAGCAAACTCGTGTAGAGGGAACACTGCTTCACATCAAAGCGACAGTGAAGTGAATCTGTCGAATAAATAATAATATGGATGCCTGCGTACTTGATCTCATAGAGTCTTTAATTTCACCGCTTAGCGTAGGCCTCGAACATAAACTTATTGGTAAGGTCTAGAAGAAGCGAGTACATCGTCAACCACATCACGGACTGTCCCCGTGGCGCCCCAATAGTTGCAACGGGGTTTGATGCAATCCCAATGGGGAGTGTGGGATCCGTCGACCCCCAAGGACAAGACTGGAGCCTCAAAGGGGAGGGGAGCGACCATCCGGGTTCCATGTTTAATGGAACGTCAAGGGGAAGCTTGAGAAGAGGAAGAAAACAGTGCGTGCGCTCGTGCGGCCCTACACATGACGATGACGCCAGCAAAGGGAGATCAACCTCTGTTCTGTGTAGACAACGGCTGGCCGCACCAGTCTTATGGCTGTCGATGACGGTGCGGCTGTAACCTCTTCAAAGATATTAGATGCAAAGCATCTTTTGCTCGTTGTCCATTGTCCGTTGGCGTCCGCACCTCTCCTTCTTATCCCCCTCTCCACACCAGCTGTGCGATAATACGCTTCTCACTCCGTCCTCCTCTCCACGCCAGCTGCGCGCTAGCACGCTGCTCCCTCCGTCCTCCTCTCCATGCCAGCTGCGCGATAGCGCGCGCATGCGCGCCTCTCCCTCTGTCCTCCTCTCCACGCCAGCGCTATATATAACCGCGTGCACGCGTCGCTGCCTCAGTTGCTTCGTCGCATGAGTCTGGCTTCCGCGTCTGATGAGTACCGACAGTCCTGCTAGCGGATTGGCTGACACAGTTTCAGCCAGCATCAGCCAACCAGTTAAGAGAGCCGTTTGTCAGAGGGGAACCCTGAGGAGATGCGAAGCATCGCGGAGTTTCCTAGAACGTTCACGCGATGTGGGTAACCAACGCAAGTGAAAATAAAGGGAACTCCGCGATGCTTCGCATCACCTCAGGGTTCCCCTCTGCAAGATGGTGTAATTTCTTTTACACGGACGTTTCTGTTTGCATAAAACTTCCTGATTAAATCAAGTGCATGTTTGCACGGCCATAGGTGTCGTTAAAATGCAATTCACTAAGCTCGGCCCCATAGACGTTCTTGTATGTCGTCACAGTCAACCTTATCAAATCAGAAAACAAATATGTGGAAAATAAATGAATTTTTTGAACGCAATGTTTTGTCAAAAAAGGGACGTCAGTTGTTCGAAAAGGCCCAGAAGCTTCCCTCCTGATTCCAGACTTCAAACACACGTACGTATTACACAAAGCTAATAAAAAACTTCTTATCAACCATTGCGCCGTCTCCCTTCACACTCGTAAATTGTATTGCTGCCTTCTTTATTGCGGATTCGACATCCTATAGTAGAAACTGTCGACGGCTTCATCATCATAGCTGGTTGTTGGCGCATAGGCCTCAAGTATCTTTAACCTGTATCGCGACTCTCTCGTTCATGCTTGAAAACTCCTCCACGTTTCTTGCTAATTCTCTGTGTATAAAAATCCCACCCTGTTCTTTCTTCTCTTCTGGCCCTCTGTAGCACAGAATATGGCCGCTATAGTGAGCTCCATGAAGGCTTCTCCTGTACTTTTAACTTCACTTATCCTCATACTATCCCAACTAATGTCAAAGAGCTCCTCTAGTGATGCAGCTGATGAAGCAGTTGCTGGAAATTTTATTGTATTAAAAACTGCATAATTGGCACGCATCAAAAGTGAGGCGATATAGTTGGCGAGCAAGTATGCTAGAAGAAGAAGGCGACTTCTGTCAAGAAAAGTGATGGCCTGAAGCTACTTTCTTTTCGCGAAAGCTCATATGCTGCATTGCCCGGTGAGAGCCATTTTTTCTGATCACGGAACACGGCAACGGCTACTGGGGCGCTGACTTCAGAGGTCGCTCTTAGAACTCGGGGTTGACGACCCACTTTTCGTGAGGAGCCACCAAATGGTGTCCGAATATCTCTCCGAGAGACCTTTGGGCAGCCAATGTATGTTCTCGGTGGACATTAAGGACTTAAGTTTTTCTTTGCCACAGGACCTGTTATGCCAGGCATCGAGGGACGCCATCGACACGCATAGTGAAATTCATTTTCAAATTGCTCGCGGGATAACCGCCAACAATTTTATGGAGGCCCTCACGTTTTACCTGCTCTCTACAATTATTGTCTACAAGGACGCCTTATACATCCAGAAGGACGGCGTATGTATAGGGTCGTGTCTTACCCAATACTTAGTGACCTCTTGGTCGCACGTTTTGACAGAAAACTTCGTTAGTTGCTTCCGCCGCTCCACACTAACGTCACGAAGACTTTCTGCTCCGTTGACGAGTTCCTAGTGCTGTATCAGCTCAATTCAGAAGGCCGTGTGTGTGTGTACGTGTGTGCATGTGTGCTTGCGTTCGTGTGTGTGTGTGTGCGTGTGTGTGCGTGTGTGCGTATGTGTGCGTCCGTGTGTGTGTGCGTGCGTGCGTGTGCGTGTGTGTGCGTATGTGTGCGTGCATGCGTGTGCGCGTGTGTGTGTGTGCTTGCGTATGTGTGCTTGCGTATGTGTGCGTGTGTGTGTGCGTGTGTGTGTGAGTGTGTGCGTGCGTGCGTGTGTGTGTGCGCGTGCGTGTGGCTGCGGGTGCGCGTGCGGGCGTGCGTGCGTACAGAAGCCCCGATCCTAATGGCGCATTGATGGAATATAAGAAAAAGAGAGGCAGGTTAGAATCAGTGTAATGCCAACATAACTTCAAGTCTTCCATTTTAACCGGTAGCGCGGGCACCTTTAGTCTCGTTGTTGCAGAGCGTGAAGTACGAAGACATTTCTTAACTGAAATGCTCAACAAACACGCCAAGAATTTGCTACAGCGGAAGCGTGGGTGAACTGGCGTATCCTAATTAATCCTTTTTCTTCATCATGCGTATTTAACCGCACGTAAGCGACAGAAAGAAAGGTGTAAGTTACGGGAAGTGGGAAGGGTTCGGACCACGGAACTTTGCACTTTTAGAGGCTTCATGGCTTGAAGCGCAACAAAAAACACTCACGAACACAGAGTAGACAGCGCAGGCGCTCTCTATTCTGCGTCCGCCGCCCGTGCTTTTCTTTGTATTTCAAACCAAGGAGACTACTCACCAACAAGCGCAGTAGGAAGTTCCACTGTTACAGTCGAAAGAAATTGGATATTCTCACAAGTATTTACACCAACATGGGAACACAGTTCTCCAATTCATTTGGAACAAGCAGTGTTGCACACGCGCCTCTAAAACAGGAACGAAAGTTCGTTGAGACGTGAGCTTTAACAGCCCCTCTTGCATTCCATATGCCTGGATGGGCAATCAACGAAACGCCGAAGGTAAGTGCACAACCAGCGGCGTATACAACGCACTGTCCGAGCGGCGCTTTTTGAACTTTTCATCACAGCACTTAACCCAGGGCGACATCACTCCAGTCGACAAAGGAAGCAAACAAGACGTATGAGGGGGAGTTTGCAGCAAGCGAGCGATGAAAGCGCCTCGAGGCACGCAGTGGCGTTGCGCCCCACAAGGTCCACCTGAATAACCGGACAGCGCCTGTGGACGCAAGGCCAGGTCACGGCGGAGGTCAAGCGTTTGTTTGGGTGCACACCCCCCTGTGTGCCACCAACCCCATCTTCACCCCCGCTAAACCGGCGGGACTGTTTATCCCGCCGCGTAAGCTTAGCGTAAGTCTCGAACACAGAAACAGCCAAAGAAAACGTGAAAAGGCTGGACGCTTAGCAATCCCCCCTTGTCGGGCTTCGAACATGCCATGGAGCCTCGGTTTTTTTGAGGGACGGATAAGAGACGAGCGACCTTCGGGGAAAGTGCGCAGGAATGATATACAAGCAAATCAAAGTCCCATAGCTGGCGCAGTGAAATAGCCTGCAAGATGAAAAGTCTTCCCAAAAAACGGGGCTCAAGCAGGGGAGCGGCGGGCCAGTGAGGGAGTGTATCGGCGGAGTGCTGAAAGAAGCACGGAGGTCAGGTCAGGTCGCTCCCGCTGGACGGGGCTCCCCGGAGTTATGGTGGCTATGCCGGGGTGGAGGGGAAGCAGGCGTCAGAGCGCGGTAAGTGACCGGAGCTCTGCAGGGGTCCCGTGAAAGGGACAAAGGAGTCGCTCCCCGTCTCTTCGCGAGTCCTCTGTCTTCGAATGGCCCGGGGCGCCTTGGGATTTCTGGCTTTTTGGGTTAATCTCGGCGAGCTTGCCCGCTGTGCGTGTTGCGTGAGCGCGTGGGTGGGTGGGGCTCGATCCGGGGCCGGTGCTGTTGTCACCGGCCACGGGCTCAGAAGCTCGGGGCCTGGGCAGCACTTACCCGTGAGCTTGCTGGCGACCCAGGGGCTATGAAAAATGACGACCTCTATTTTTTTTCGGCTAACGTCAGGCTATTCTTTCGCGTAGTCCAGGAATTGTACTGGCGGCCATTGGTCGCGCTCGAGTGGGTGTTTTTATTTGCTTCTTTAAAGCCTCGCCCATTGGACTGAATATTGGGCGACGGAACTGACGCCTCCACTGAAAGATCGCGAGAAATACCACAAGAGACGTGTTAGGAATAAAAAGAGATATAAAAAAAACAGAGAAGGGGGCGGGGGTGAAAAACTCTGAAGCAGGCTCGTCAAAGGCGAAAATTTTTATACGTGACAGTCGAAGGAGAAGTGTTTCAAAATAGAGAGGAGAAATTCATGAAAAAGCCTCGATAAGAAAGGCCGTTTTCTTTTCGCCAAAGAAAACATCGAGTAACGGCAAGTGTAGCCGTGCACATGGCTGCACCTTTAGCAACCAACCATTCTTTTCCCGCATTTTTTCGAACGTTTCCAGGCCTTTGCTCGAAAAATTTAACAAGAGGGGGGGGGGGGGGGGGGTGCGGGGGGGGGGGTGCGCAGTTTGAATGAAAGTCACCAACGAAACTCGTCTTTGTCAAGATATTTAGGTATATGACTGCCCACAGTTCTTGGGCTTCAGGAAATCTTCAGAAAATCCCCTAGTTAAAGCGAATCGGCAGAAAGGAAAATGCCAAATTTTAAAATTGCGATTGTGTTTTGATTTTTGGGTTAACAAAACAATGTGCGACCCTTTTTCAGGTGGTGACGTTAATAAAGCTAGTTCGGAAAATTTCCAGTGCGTCATTGGTCAACCTATCCAGAGGTGAGCGTTCACCCGCCAGAATTTTTTTTTCCAACCAAGTATTTTTTTTTTTCATTTTTCTCACCCAATTTTCTTCCAATTTTCCTACCATTTTTTTTTCTCAGAAACAGACTAGCACCTTACTGCGAGTCGTTTCAGCGCACACGATCTCGATTGATCGATTGGTTGCAGGGTTTAACGCGCCCACGCAACTGAGGCGATGAGGCGCGCCGTACTGGAGGGCTCCGGATTAATCTTGACGACCTGGGGATCTTTAACGTGCCCCGAAATCTCGAACACACAGGCGTTTTTGCTTTTCGCCTCCATCAGAAAAGCGAACGTCGCGGCCAGGGCTCGAACCCGCGTCTTGGGGATCAGCAGCGCAACGTCTTAGCCACTGAGCCACCGCGGCGGGTGCGTCAGACTATCTCGTTAGAAAGCGGAATGATTTTGAATAGAGGTTATAACATTACTGAGAGGCGTTGCTGATGGCCTACGAGAGAAGTCGACCTATATACCTTCAGGTACGGTCCGATGCTTAAATGTTCCGAAGCAGCTGGGGGTTATACTGGACTGACTCAGGGATGTTCCGCACTGGCAAGAAAAATTCCTATTTCTAGGTTCAAAAATTCCCTATTTTGTAGCATTTTCACTTCAAGTTTTACTATAATTCCCTGCAAATTTCCCTGCATTTTCGTTTTGTAGCCGATAGATCTTTACGGGATTCCTGTTTGGTTTTGGTGTGTTAGCCAGCGACACCTATATCTTTTTTACGTAGCCTTCCTCACGCAGATACCGTTCAGAAAATCAGAGCTCCACGTAAACTACATACCACTACACTTGCCGCTCAGCAGTATATGACTGCATTTCACGTTTTGTACCAAGCGGCATGCTTACTTTGCATGCCAGAGCTCTAAGTTAAAGCTTCCCGTATTGTCATTGTTACCCAACGAGTCATTGTTGGGTAATTGAGGTAATTTTGGCTCAGCGCCATAACTGCGGGTGCTATCTCTTGTTGGCAGCATGCGCACTAATGAGCACCTGAAATGCTTTTTTATATATTGCGCAGAAAAACGTCCAAACAGGCTTCAGTCCTTAAGCCGCTGCCGCTTCACCCTTTACTTGATCTCTCTCATGGAGTATTCTTTCCTGTATTCTCCCTCCTGTTTTATTGACTAGATTCGAAACGATCTGGGATGCTTGTAGCTTGCGCGACCACGACTCTGGATATTTGAACATAAATCCGATGAAGCGTAAGGGAACTTTTGAAACAAAAACAGAGTAATAAACGATGCATATTCGCGTTTACTGACATTTTTTGTTACTCCAAGACTCCTAAAATTCCCTGATTCTATTAATGATTCTCTTTTTCCCTTTTGGTCAAAATTACAGCTGAAAATTCCCCGAAAAAGGGAAAATTCCCCGCACGGAAGATCACTGGGGAGACTCCGCCTATTACATAACTGCTTTGGCATGGCGGCTTAGCAGCATGCGGACCTTCCGCAAGCCGTTCGTGTTTCTTTTCAGGTAAAAAAATCAATTTGAAAAAATGTGTGGGCTTATGATCCGTTTTTGCTGGTGCGGCCGTGGCCAAGGTTTTTCTGTTTGTTGTGCCACGCTAAAATTGTACTGATGAAGCTACTGTTGCTCTGTCGCCATATCGAGACGAACCCGAGCCCTGATCTGAAGCAGATTGCCAATATGCTCGAAGTGATAGCGGTCGATGTTAAAGGCACAAGGAGAAGCCATTGTCAGATACGGAAAAGAAGTTGGGCTCGAAATAAAGGTCAATCCGTGTCAGTACCAGCCGTCTTCTTTGCAAAAACACTTACTTTACTGGAAACTAAAATTGAGCAACCAAAAAACCATAGCCGGCGATCCAGTTTATTCGTTTACGGTTTTCCTGAGATGGTCAATGAAAACAGAGAAACACTTGAAAGCACCGTCAACAAAGGCATACTCAGTGACATCATTGAGATCCAACTTGTCATCATGGAGCGCATAGATAGACCCGCAGCTGGCAAGGTTAGATCAGTGATTTTGAAGTTGCTTGATTGGCGAGACAAACCTAAAATACTAAAAAAAAGGATCCAATGTTAAAAAGGCAGAGCTGTTAAGACTTTGTGACGAGTCTGAAGACTGTGAATACTGAAAATCGGTGAAGACTTTTCCACAAGAGTACCAGATATTAGAAAACGCTTTGGGCAAGCACGAAAGCAAACCGAGATAACAACGAGACAGGAAACTTGGCCTTTGACAACCTGTGCATAGATAACCAAGTATACGCCTGGGACAGAGAAAAAGAAGAAAGAATAGCGGTTAAAAAACCACGGTACCAACACTCGTTCGATGACCAGGGGTTTGCCCAGCGTAAGAGAACATTCCACGGTTTCTTCAAGGAATACTTCAACAAAAAGTAAACGTTGTGGTATTGGTGAAACATGCTTAAATCAAAAATGTCTCCGATTGATTATTGTGACTGGCCGAAGCGTCGTTAGTAAGAATGGAAATTGCGTTGCTTCAATGCAATTCCTCATGTAGCTGTCGACACTCAGACATGGTTACACCCAAACATAGCTCACAATGACGTATTTCCGCCCCTGTATAAAGTGTATAGGAAAGACAAGGGGTGGGGGAGTGGCCGTTCTTGTAAAAGACACAATAGAGGCTTTATTGTTAGATGCGACGCATCTCTTGCTCTGAGGCATGTCCCTCCTGCGTCGGCGTTGTCCTGCATCCGCATGCCAGCTGCGCATTGGCGACTCTCCTCCCGTCTTCTCTCCGACAGCTGTGCGCGCAACGCTCTCACTCCACCTCATTATCATAAACAACAGCTGTGTGCGCGCGCTTCGCTCGCTTCGCTCCGATCCCGTCGCGTAAGCGTGCGCGTGCGCGACTCTCCTCCGTTGTCTCCTCTCCTTGAGGCGCTGTGAATATAAAGCGGGTATCGCGCTGCGGCGGTTCAGTCAGCGCTCGCTCTCGTTCGACTTCGCGTCACTTTGCTTGACGACTGCGTGCTTGACTTGATTCTTCCGAAGAAGACATGATGGAAGCGACGGTCCCTTCATGAAAAGTAAAATTACGCCAATCTTCCGGCGTATGAGAACACCCGCATGGGATGGAATGAATCATACGCATTCACAACACGTTTCACCCGATTTAGACAATCAACCCAATGAAAACGTCAATTGAACCCCCCGATGCGTCGCATCACACCAGGGTTCCCTCGCCGGAAGATGGGCGTAATTTTTTTTATAGTGCCGATGAAATGGTGTGCGTATGTATCACTGTCTTATTCAAGCCATAGCTTTATTTTGTTCGTTTTATATGCAGTATATAAGACCCCCAAGGATACGTTTGAATGTATGGCAAAATTAGGAGAACACACGTCCAAATTTCACATCAACAAAAACTTTATTAGCAGGGGATTTCGACCTACCTTCTGAAGACTGGAAGCGTTTTATGACAGGGCCCTTGTACAAAAAAGAAAAGGAGAAAATGTTCGATGTTATGCTTACAAATCAGCTTATGCAAGTTCTAAGGGAACCAACTCGTGTGCATGGGTCATGTAGATCAATTCTAGATTTGATATTTATAGGCCGTGAACTGGAGCAGTACAGTGTTTCTATTAAGCAGAACCTGTCCGATCCCAACTTGGTTAGCGTGTCATTCCCCTCATCAGATACACCAGCGCTAAAAAATCCACAGTTCATTGTTCTAAAGATTATTCACGAGCAGACGACTTATCTGCAATAACTACATGGAACCTTGCTTTGCTCTCTTTGATGCTGTGCAATCGATTTAAAAAAAATGTGTCACCGTTGTACTCATATCTTTATGTTTAATAAACGTAAGACAGTGCGCAAACAAACAACTTGGAATACTCGTGATGTTATTCATTTAAAGTGAAAAATAAAGCGCTTAAGAAAGAAGCATGTGCAACCTGGTGCTCGTTCAATCCTCTAGGACAACCGTGCACGAGCCCGAGCCATACGCTCCTCCAAAGATCGTTAATTTAAGACAGTGCTGCCTAACTTTATAAAAAATGATCCAAGTGAATTCTGGAACTACACTGCCGATAAAAAGAAGCCCTTGACCGAAATAGCAATTGATGGAGTGATTGTTACTGATCAGAACACGATGGCTGAACATTTTAATACGTATTTTCAAAGTGTGTTTTCTGGTTCTTGTGCATATGTACGAAATGGTACAGTATTCGAACCATGTGAAGTATCTTTTGTGTCCTATTCTTGTGTATTTTCAAACCTTTTCAATCCTCATTCCAAAGCATCGTGTGGACCTGATGATCTGCCAAATACATTTCTCAAAAGGTATGCCGAACATTTAAATTTTGGTATGAAATGTTTCGTTTCATTGTCGTCCATGCTACCAGGTGACTCGAAGGCCGCTTGCTGTTATCGAAAAAGCGATCGCCTGTTTCTTCAACAGCATCGCCCTATATCTTCCACCTAAGCCTGCTGTAAAATATTTGAACATATAATTGCCACCCAAATTGTAACTTTTTTTGGATCAATTTGACACGCTGTCAATATGGGTTTCGAAAGGGATATACAACAGTAACGCACTTGGTTACAGTAATTCACTTATTTGTCCTTAATCTCGATAACAATAAGCAAACTGACATAGCTTTTTAGATTTCAGTAAAGCGCTTGAGTACCCTACGACGCATTGATATTAAAATTTAAGCGGATTGGCCTTCCAGATATCGAAACTGGATTGCTGAATATCTCAGCCACCGTGTGCAGTTTGGTGCGATTAATAAACACTGTTCACAGACTCTTCATGTCTGACCAAGTGTACTTCAAGGAAGTGTCCTGCGACCATTGCTTTCCCTTCTTTACCGAAATGATGTTGCGGATTTCACCACCCCTAGTGTTCAAAGTAGATAGTTTGCAGATTATTGTGTTTTGTTTCATAACATTGACTCTTTCCATGACCAAAATTAACTTAACAAATGCCTTTAGAATATACATCAGTGATTTAATGAATTAGGAATGATCCTCAACTTAGAAAAAAGTGTCTTCGTGCAGTCGACAATAAAAAAAAGTACGATACACTATGTCTACCAACTAGGTCCTTCAGCACTGAGAGGGGTCACCAGCTACAAACACTCAGGCTTAACCATAACTAACAATTTGTCTTCGAACCTACACGCCGACAACATATGCTCAGCTGCCCTCCGTCAACTCGACTTTTTAAGACATAAATTGTGCAACTGCCTTCAAATGTAAAGCTTCCCAGCTTCTTTTTTTGGTGAGGCCTACATTAGATGAAGCCACCATTGCATGGGGCCCTTACGCTAAGCTTAACATTGATGAAATTGAGCGGGTTCAAAGGAAAGCAGATCGCTTTATGTAGTGAAAATATTTACCATCTGATTCGCCCTCTGCCCTAATGACAATGTCACATGACATTCAGCCCCTTGCGTCGCGCAGGTTCAAACAACAACTGCGTTGCCTTTTCTTGCTACTTAACAATATATTGGCCATTGATCCATGACAGTTCTCTGATTTCCTGTCAACTAGGCCCACCCGACATCATCATCCCAATTCGCTTACCCCCCCTTTCGCGAGAACTGACGCCTTAATGTCGCCTTTCTCTCCACGGACAGCCTGATTGGAACAAATTACGTGAACCCCATTCATTGTGATTTACGTAAAACGAAGTGTATTATGTATGGTGATGTTACTCCTGCTGCTTTTTGTGTGATGTGCGCACCTGCTTTGACGACGTATGGTCAGCAGTATGTACTGAAATAAAATAAAATAAAATATCAACTTGTCACCCGCCGCGGTGGCTCAGTGGCTATGGCGTTGCGCTGCTAAGCATGTGGACGCGGGTTCAATTCCCGGCCGCGGCGGCCGCTTTTCTGATGGAGGCGAAAAGCAAAAACGCCCGTGTGTTCGAGATTTCGGCGCACGTTAAAGATACCCAGGTGGTCAAAATTAATCCGGAGCCCTCCACTATGGCGCGCCTCATCGCCTGCGTTGCGTCGGCGCATAAAACCCTACAATCAATCAATCAACCAACTTGTTTCCATCAGTTGTTTAAAAATGTATTCGTAAAGTCTAATTCTTACAAAATAATACAGAAAATACAGTGAGAAGCACGCGCGGCATGTAGTACCTCCTGATCAGCGATGTCGTCATTGTCGTGAAAATATTCGAAGTGCTCTTTTACTTTTGTTAACATATCAACACCGGTGAGCGCTTGCCTGGATTCTCGGACTGGTGAGTTTCTTTCGGGATTCAGCATGGGCTATCCATGAGTATAACCGACGCATAGAAAAACAATGGAATCAGAACAATGAACCATTAATTTCTTGGGATTTAATGATGGTTGTTTCCCCTCAACACGTTCATTCCCCCTTAGGATGCTTTTTATAGATATTTGAATAAGAACTAGAAGATTCAAACTGAAATACAAACGAAACAAGTGCAGGCGCTCTGGCAGACGAGTTTCCCGGCATTTTTGCCGTCAGTCAGTGGCTGTAAGACCGCCTTTGTGAGACTGCTTATTCAGGCGCCACCTCTTAGAGCAGAAACATGTTCAATTGAAATCGTACTCGGATGTACGACAGAAACGCCGCAACAGCAGCAAGACATTCCACAGCTAACAACTTAGCTGGTAATACAGAACAATTGGCAGCATCCTCTTTTTATTTGTTACTAAAAATTTTGTAGAATTCTGGCCCTATTACGGTATGCTGTTTTCCATATCTAAAATCCCCAACCAGTATAAAGAAGAGATGGCAATATCCCCATCCTCACCACCCCTTCCATCGTTATGGTGACTACGGGCACAGGGAAGGTGCACCAGCATTCCTACCTGGAAGCAATTCATAGCACCTCGAGGTGTCGTTGCTTGGTACGACTGAGGGCAATAATTTAGTTTTCCCTTTGCTCACAACGGAACTCTGCCCTGTGCATGGGCTACCAACTGTTACTTCCAGCGTGATTGCAGGTCTTCCTAATGTACAAAGAGGAATTGTTTGCGACATAATGGTGAAGGTTACAGGTTACGGTTTTATTTGGGCAGCGACCTCCACGAGGCGACTTTTATTAGAAGCATCCCAATGTCCAAGCGCCACTTAAGGCAGTGACCGTATAGCTTGGCGTGAATACGCTTTTATTGAGTCCAAGATGAAGAAAATCACCCATACATTGATACAGGTGGGCGTCTCTATCATTGATTAAGGCCACGGATGCATACGGTGGCAACGCAGGCTCGAAATCGTTCGCGGTAAGACTACGTGGCCACAAAGCTCCCCATCCCGACGCTGTGTGCAGAGCTCGGTTACAAAGGTAGGTGTAGGCCACAGAGAGCGCTTTGGTACAAATAAGCCGGCCGCACTTCATACGAAACCTTCTCAAACCTGTCTAGAGAACCACTTCGGATGAAGCGAGAGGTGTTTGCAAGTGCCGGTTTGCAACATTTAATCCAAATGTTCCCGTGGATCCCAACACTCTAACTGCCGGACTGGAAGCTTACAAGTGTACTTGAGACGAGTGGCGCGTTGTCGCACCCAGGAACATGTTGCAGGCAGGCCTGTGGCTTGTCAAGGGCGCTCCAAGGCGCACCCGAGCGTTATGAATACGAAAGGACCCGCATCAGACTACCCTCTTGTTCATCTTCGGTATCACGCAGGAGCCTCCCTCGCCTGAGGTTTCTAAGACCATCCCTGCATGTTTCAGCCCGAGCCTGTCCCTACTAGCGAGAAGAAAAAAGCAAGAAGTCCTTGGCGCAACAGGGCCCGAATGAATCGAGGGAATGAATGGAGTGGCACCAAAGGGCGCTGGGGGTGCCCGCAGCCGCAGCACCCTGAAGTCTCGTTGCCCGGCCTGTCTAGGCCAACAGGCGAGCGCGTGCATGCATTTGCTCGAGACAAGCACGTCTCTTGCGAATGCATGACCACGCGTATACCAGGAACGCGCGAGTGCCTTCTTTTAGGAGCGCGTTTAGAGCCCGGGAGTCGGGACTTGCCACTCAGCCGCTCTGATAGCGATCGCCCGACCCACTCGAAAGCCCCTGCGTCTTTGCACCGCTTCAAGGGCGCCCCCTTTTGCCGATCGCTATCGGCCTTATAAATCAGGAGCCGCCGATCTTGCACCCGATGGCTGCGACAGAGGTCTTTCTTCCACTATACAGGCTGCTGATCCTCCTTGAAAGAACAGCGCTAAGGATCCCGGAAGACATGTCGTGCAGCCGAGAGGCGAAAGAGCTGCGCTAGCTATTTTCTGTCTTTTCTTTTTTTGGCGCAAAAGTGTAGCCCACGCCGGGACACTCGGCTTAGCCTCGAATGTTTCCCTCTTCCTTGGCAGAGCTGCCAAAATTTTTCACGGCCCTTTCTTATTCTTTTTTCGCGGCTTGAATTTCCGCTGTGCTGACGGCATGACTGACTTCCAGTGAGGTACTTCTCCTCAGCCCGCCTTAGGAGAAACTGTCACTGTGTGCAGCGCTACTCTGTCCGGTTCCCATCATACCTAACTTTATTTTTTCTTTCGGGCTTCGACAGCTCCGGTTCACTGTGTATACTCAGGTAACCCTCGTGTCTATCTTCCATTTTTCCCTTGCCTCCCGCTTGAACAGAAATGCAACAAACTGGTGTCCCATAGCCCATTGGCAGCTTCGGCACTTTGAACTCCCAAGAATGCAACAAACCAAATTTCAATTGCCATTTCTGCCGGTCTTACAAAAGAAGTGCAAAACAGTACCAGCCGCGGTTGTTACCGAAGTGTTTCCCGCAGCCTTTATGCGGTACGAGAAATAAGCATAAAGGAAAGTTCAAAAGACTAATTTTCTTCCGCTTGTCACCTGTGCGACTTTGTACGTGACACATAGTGGAGCAAAACAATATGAACCTTGCCACGAGAAATTATAACGAATTATGCTTCTAACGCGGGTTCAAGAGACATCACTCTAAAATGTAGCTAGTGCCAAATATCGAGAGACGGAACTCACACAACGGGCCCCAAACACAAGAGCGATCCCCGCTAAAGCATTGCGATAAGCGCATGCCTTTGGCTTCAGCTGTAAAAACCCTGAGTTGCGCAGTCTGAACGAGATGAGTTCGTGCGGAGTTGTGCCAGTCGTTTAAAATCGGTAACGCCGCTTTACATCAAATTCGGGACCTTACAAAAGGTCAAGAATTGGGTGTAGGAACAACTAAGACCACGTATAGATAATGGAAACCATGGAAACCTGAATGCAGAAATGGCCTCTCTTACAGTCGGAAAGGGGTCCCAAAATTGTGTTCGTCGCCCCCGTCATGTGTGGTAGCGTGGTTGTCGGACGGCCAGCAAGCAAACGTTGCTGCCTTGGTGATGACGACAAGAAGCCGGAGGGAAACTTAACTGGCTTACTGCATGGCGAGAGATGATCACCGATGCAAGCTCGCCCTTACGGCAGAGCTTACAGCAGGAGTCGAAGAGAGCCACACCGGGAGCTGACCTTGTCAATCGGATGCCGTTCGGCGGTCGGAGGAACCCCGTATTTATACCCGAAGCGCTAACGGTCAAACAGTTTTCATAGTGCCTTACATGCGGCAAGAAAATAGTACAGACACGTTTTAGTACAAACGCTCTCTCCAGAGTTCATGAGTGCAGGCATTAGCTGCACACGTTGAGTCGGAGAGAAGAGGGGGAGGGAAGATATCGGCGAGCGGCGTCCGCATCGCAGGTGCATGTCTCTGCATGAACAGTTTCTTTATGTATTTTTGTAGTTGCAGTGGCTTGAGACAACGCCAGCGGGCCCGTTCGGCAGGCGTTCTCCGGCATGTTGTAGCTGATGATGGTTATTGATGATTGCTATTGGTTTCCCCTTTGTAGCGGGTTGATGACATGTCATTTTACCAAAAATGACTAATATACCTATGTTTTATTCTCTTGGTTTAATACTAGCGCTGCTTTAATAAGCACTGCTTGGTTAAATAGTTTAATACTAACGCTGCACAAAATACTTTTTTTCCTGTTACAGGTGGTAACTGTCCTAGGCAATATTCCCCTCTCTGCTTTTCGTCCACCAGCATTCTAATCTACTTTTCGTCCCCTCGACAGCCTTGAAGTTAACTTCCTCTCTGCTACCCTTAAATCCTAGAGCTTCTGGAAGCCGAATATTTCCTTCGTGTAGATTTGGATGGATACCCTCACATTCTAACACAATATGCCGCATAGTTTCGACCCCATCATTTTGTGAATACTTCCCCACAAAGCTCTTAGTTCGCTAGCAACCCGCTCTATCCTCAAAAAGCAAAGCACTGCCCTGGGAATTATCATAGAAATTTTCCTTTCTGATGTTTAATTTCTCAGCCCTGTACATCTATACCGACGTTTTAGCTACAATTTTTTCTCTCCATTTATTCGTTTCAATCTGCCTTGCCTCTTTTTTGGTTACCTTGGCTGTTTTGGATTCTCCATTGTTATTTCCGTATTTCATCGTTGGCCTTCTAGTCTTCCGTAACCACTGCGTGTCCACACTTTTCAAGTATAGGTACCTAAAAACCTTAGCTGCCCACCTTCGCTGATCCATTGCTCTCAACCTCATCTGAAAACATATTTTACTATGTGCTTCTCTAACTTCAAACGACGCCCAGCCAATATCTTCCTGTACTGCTTCGTTAGTTGTTTTTCCATGCGCGCATAAGGCCAAACGTCCTACCATTCTCTGGTTCACTTGAAGGTCTGATCGAACGTCTGATTTTAAGCAGAGTACAGCATTCGCAAATGTCATGCCCGGAACCATCACTCCTTTCCACATTCCTCTTACTACTTCATATTTGTTATACCCCCACAGAGCTCTATGCTTCATTATAGCTACGTTTCGCTTTCCCTTGACCTCAAGTTGCTCCTCGTGAGTTCTTAAGTAGTTATTCCGTTCGTTTATCCACACTCCCAAATACTTACATTCCTTCACACTAGGTAATTCGCCTTGCTGGGTAGACGCTACATCAGTGGTAGCGTCATTGAAAACCAGTTATTCCTGATTTTTCTGCACTAAAATTTAACCCGAGGTCGGTGGCTTCCTGCCGCTAATATTTATTAGCCGTTCCATATCGGGCTGGTTATCAGCTAAAAGAACAATGTCGTCTGTGCATAACATTCCCGGAATACGCTGTTGTACCACTTCGCCTTGCAGAATATGGCTTGGGCTAAACCCTACTTGACTTTCTTCGAGTTTCTTTTCTAACCCTCCCATGTAAAGCTTCAACAGTATTGGGCTCAAAGGGCATCCCTGTTTCAGTCCCTGATGGTTGTGGACCTTCTGGGCGTATTTTTGTCCTTCCCATGTAAGGTGCACTCTATTGTCTTTATAGATTGCTTTAAGGAACTGTATTAACTCGTCATCTAATCCCTGGAGTTTCAGCATTCTCTACAGCCGTTCTCTGTTTACGTTGTCATATGCCCCTTTGTTGTCCAAGAACATAATCCATAATGGTCTATTCTGTGCTTTCGCAATTTCAAAGCATTGCGTTATCACGAACAAATTGCCATCCAATCGCCTGTCTTGTCTAAGTCCATTCTGCCGTTCCCCAAAAATTTCATTTTCTTCCATCCATTCTTGAATTTCTGATTTTATCGCCTGCATTACGAATCTATACACCACTGAAGTTACTGTGAGTGGTCTGTATGAATCAATACTGGCTTTGTCTCCTCTGCCTTTGTATATTAAATTCATCCTACTTTCTAGCCAGCCCTCTGGTATTTGTTTGGTTTCTATCACCTTATCTATTGCCCTCATAAACGATTCCTTGCTTTTAGGTCCAAGCAGGTTTATCAGTTACATTGGTATTACGTCCAGGCCCAATGCTGCCTGGGGGGAAACCTTTTGCTTTGCTTTTTTCCAATCAAGGTTGCTCAAACTTATTTCCCTTTCCGCAGTCTTCTGTGGCGCTGATGTTATCGGTTTAGGCTTCCCTACCACTATTGCCCCAAACTTCTCACTAATCACTCGATGAATATGCCCCAACGCGTGCTCTCCTTCTAAATCGCTTCCCTCCTTCTAATCGCTTCCCTCCTCATCAATCAAGAATTTTTTATGTATATCGTTTTTTGAGCTTAGTAATTTTTCATGGTTCCAAAACTTCTTGGATGCGCTTTTGTCTTTCTTCCGTATTTCTGCCATCCATTGTTCGCTCTCCTGCTTCATCTTCGCTTGCACCCTTTTCTGCACTTCTGGTTTTTTTCCCCGGTACATATCCCATTTTTCCTTCACTACCTCCGGTTCCATACCAGTTATTTTTGCTTCTGTATGTTCTCTCGACGCCTTTCTTCGCTGGTCAATAGCCTCTTTTATTTTCTTCTTCCACCAGCTTCTCGGTTTTCTCTTCCCTTTCCATCGGTTTCGTTGCTTTGCTTCATTCATCGCACCCTTTAGGAACGCAATCATTCCGTCGTAATCCCATGTTTTGTCCGGGTATTTATTGATTTCATCTTGCATTCTATCAGCGATGATATTTAATTGCTCATTGTTCAAATTAGTCCCTCCTATTGTACCTATTTCTAAATTTGTCCGGGTTGCGCCTCCAAAATGAAAGGTAAGCCCCTTGTGGTCGCTTCCTAAGCTGTCTGCTTCATTTTCATCTATCCTCATTTCCCGCCACCTTTCGTATACTGTCTCGGATACTAAACTGTAGTCTATGCTGGACTTCTTACCGCGATCCGTCGTTATTTGTCTGTCACACTGGCTTTCCGTGTTTACTATTACAAGCCGGTTTTCCTGACATAGATCTATCACTAGAGAACCGTTGTGGTCTCTGTATCCATCCAAAGCTTCTATATGGGCATTCATATCTCCAACTATGATTATTTCGCCCGAATCTTTGAACTCATTTATATATCTTCTCAAACAGTTTACCATTTCCTCATTTTCCTACCTAGCACTACTTCCGGTCCACATATACACCACTCCTAATATGTATTTTTCCCCTCTATGGTGCCTCTAAACCATAGATGCTCTTTACAGCTTTCATGCACTCTCTGCCAGTCGGTGCCTTGTATAATGAGCATGCCAACACCTCCCCGTTTCTTTATTCCTGTGGTCCTGTTGCAACCTTCCTAAACATAGTTGTCTATGACAGGTGGGGCGTCGAGGTCTCGAAGGTGAGTCTCGGCTAAAGCGTACACATTTATTTCTTCCCATTCAAGTTGGCTTTGAATTTCCACCCATTTCTCAGGCTTTCTGCCTCCGTGCATATCTGTGTAGCTGAATAAATATTTATTGGATTTGTTTTTCCCTTTAGCTTACGGGGTCTATTTTTGTCTTTTACAAAATTGTTCGCTCCATTGTTTCCACTTAAATTGCTACTGTCAACATTCTCAGTTACGTCTGTAGGTTCTCCGTTTAGCTCTAGGCCTGGCTGCCTCCCAGCGTTCAGTGTGCATGTGTTCCTCGCTTCCTCTTTATCACCTAGTTTGCCTTCCTTAGCTGCGCGGGGCCGCCCAAAAAAGCTACCGCTGTGCCACCTAAACGCCACCCCACCTTGTTTCCTAGCCTGGGGTTGAAGTGAATCCCGTCCCACTAAAAAGCTTGCCTATGTCCAATGCTGCCCACTACCCTGTTCACGTCTATCATTTCAAGCCCAAGTAACCTGCAGCGCCTCATGATCTCGCTGTTAGCAGCGGGTACTGCCCGTTCGGTGTGCACGCCCTGCTGCGTCACCTCCGGCACGGTGTACACTGCAATGAGCCCATTTGGGGCCGTCGCCCGCAGGTCCTTTACCCCCTTCGCTATCTCCTGGCCATGTTTTCCCTCCTCTCCCTTTAAAACATCGTTAAGCCCCGCGGCAGTCACCACAAGGTTTCTAGCTTTACTGGACAAGGCCAGCTGCCCCTTCGCTCGAGTCATCACCGTCTGCATCGTTTGACTGGGGAAGTACCCCACCACGTGCACCCCACTTTCAAACGCTTATCCCCCTTTACCCTTTCCACTATGGCAGCGCTGCTCCTGTTCATGTTAGAACCTTCCGCAATGATTACCACGCTATCATCTGCCACGTGCTGCTCTTTACTGGTACCCGGCTTATCGACTGGTTTTGCTGGCCTATCTTGCAGCACGTGGGAGTAGCTGTTACCTTTCGTTGCTTCCACCCCATGTTTCACCTCGGTGCATGACTCCGCGTGTCCGAGGAAGGCGGGCTCTGTCGCAAATAACAGGAGCACTACACAAAACAACAAAACATACAGCACGTGCGAACAGGGTAGCGGCGCTCTGAATCGTAACAGCTTCTCCGCCGAGAGGGGGGGTCAGAGATTCAGATAGGTAAGTGCTTTCAACCGTTGTCCGGAGGGGTGCTCTCGAAGAGAAGTGCTCGGCTGGCGCTTGACTCTATGCCTTGGCCTAACGACACTGTGCTGGAGCATCACCGGGTCGGTCACTGAACGAAGAGTTGTTCCCCAGGATCTTCTGTGGCTTGGGCTGTAGCTTCTGCATGTAGGTCGCTGGACGAATAGTGCGCCTCTGGCTTCGTCAGGCAAGCGACAGAACAACGCCGAAAATAACCGCATCGCCTGCAAGTGCGAAGACAATCTGCACTGAAGCTTTACCAGGCGTTTAGTTGCGACAAAATACGTGTTAAACTAACCAAACAGGTAATATTTTAGCTGAACAGTACTTCAGTACTTTAGGCAAGCACACGAATCTGAAGGATTACATTTGACCTCAATTTAAATGTCCAACACGCAAAAAAATGCATTCGCAAAGGGCGAAACCTGCATCAGGAAAAAGAAAGCAGTCGAGATATTCAAGCGCCTCCAGGCCACTGCCCGTGCGGAGAGCTGCAACTTGAGCTCTTGGCATTACTTTGAGCTTTCCCCCTTTTGATTCGTACCTTAGGCGCACCCGTTTTCTTAAGGCGACTGCGACCGGTTGAGGGAACATCGGTCATTTTCCGAGACGTATCTCTAGCTCGTGGAGAAAGCTGCTGTTATTTCCATGGGTCGAACAAGGCTTGCGCATTTGTTTTCGGGAGCTCTCAGGTCTGCTCACACATGGCGCAAAGCGAGCGTACATCGCTGCCACTCGGCATGCGCGCACTGAAATTCTTGCCACACATGCCCGGGACTTCGACCTGCCTGTTCGTCCCTTCCCTTTTTCGCCACACCCTCAGTGCGCAAACACCGAAGGGTGCCATGGTTCTCTTTTCCGGCTGTCAAGACTACACTAGATCCGTGCTGCCCGGTCTCAGAAGACGGTTCAAACTCATGCGACACCGGAATCTCTACGAGCTCCGCTGTAAGTGGCTCAACCACTGATCTCCACGTAGTTGCTGGATGGCGCTTCGCCGCTGTCGCGGCCGGGCGCCCGCACGGCCACCGGAAGTTCAACGGCTCGTCCCGGAAGTCGGGCGTCTGCTATGCTTTTCAACCGCTGATAAGCGTCCCGATTGGCGGATTTTGGCATTTTGTTCTCACTTTATTGCATTTTGGCTATACACATTGCGTTCAGATCGCAACATATGCTATACCGAAATATGCGACGTAATTATGAAGCAGAATTTAATTGCAAAAGAGAACGAAAATGTCACTTGGGTCTTGGTTTGAGAGACGACGCAGCTCTAACGGGATTTATGCTAGAAATTTATGCTAGGGATTTATGCTAGAAAGAAAACAACGTGGGCACGGCGACAGGCTGTAGCCGAGTTCGTGCGCCCGTTCTGTCAAAACAGTTGTCAGTAAAGTGGTCACTGCAGAGCCTGCTGCCTGGGGATGGAGAGCTAGTTACACGGGCACAGTTAACCACGGTTAAGCAAACCGCGGTTAGACAAAACCGCAGTTTGCTGCGTTACACGACAGAGGAAACTGCGGTTACGTCGCTAACCATGGTTAGCGCAAACTGAGCTTGGCACCTCAGTTCGGTCACGCTTACCGCACTTTCTGCAGCCGCAGTGCTCAAAATCGCACAATTCAGTTCGGACGCAAGTGGCGGCGCATCAGCGGAGGCGAAAAAAAAAAATCACCTGGCGTTCGGAAGAGACAAAGGTTCTCAAATAGCGGGCGCCCAAAAGCTGTCCCCAAGACGCGCTTACGTTCTTTGCATCGCTCTCGCAATCAGCGCGACTGCCCGTCAGCAGCGGCTCGTTTCCCGATCCGCCCGATCAACTACGACAAAAGCCGTGCTAAATTTGTAAATTCCGCGCGTCGTCCGCCAAAAATGGATATAGCAGGCAATCCTGAAGCGTTTTCAGCACTCGGAAATGATCGGCGCGCGCGTCGGCCGTGCCTGTCACGCCGGCGCGCCTGCCCGCACGGCACTGCTTGCGGCCCGAACCGTCCCAGACCACGGCAGCAACAGCTTGTCGCATCGCCGCTCTTCGAAATCAATCTGATCGCGGAAAAGAACTTCCGCATTCGAGAAAATGGATGTTAGTGCGGTGAAAAATTGTGCTATGGATTGTAATTCGCAGTTGTAGAGATAGCGGTGGTCAAATATCTACCGCGATGCTAAGATGAAAGTTCCGAACACCGAACAGACCTAAGCAAACCAAGCCGGTTGCGAGCTGTTGGGGAAGCCCCTCTTCTCGCCGCGCACGAGTGCGTTGCGTTTGTGTCAGAAGCGAATGCTTTAACGATATTTCTTTTTGTCTACACTGCTTCTCTTTTTTTTTTATCGTGAAGTTCAAAGTGTGGTAATTTATTTTTGTTGCGCTCATAATCAAGTGACTGCGGTTACCTAACTTGCAATTTCGCGTGCAACATCCAAAACCGCAGTTGGCGATAACCGCGGTTAAAGTTTAGTAACCACGGTTAAACTTAACTGCGGTTACTTTCGCCGTGTAACTAGGGTATAAGTTTGCCACCCAACGCCGGTATAAATCCGGCTTAGAGCGAGGGAATCTGCGTAACAAGAGCCCCAGCTTAAAAACGCCACTGATATGACATTTGCGTTTCGCTGCGTATCACGCACGTCGTTCAGAATATTGTAATACTTCCAAGTAGAACGTCTTCCCAGACGACTTCTCTGGTTTGCTTGTGCAGTTTACGGCGCAACAAGCAGGCATTTTTGGCGGAATGCGTGCGAAACCAGCCCATGCGTAGCATGCGCTATGCTGGAACGGCCCGACTTCCGGGACGAGCGCTCGAACTTCCGGTGGCCGTGCGCCGGAGAGCTCGAAGCGCCATCCAGCAACTCTGGTGGAGATCAGTGGGCTCAACAGCGGAGCTCGTTGACCGTTGAGGTATTTGAAAATACCTATCGTGTTTGAATATTTAGAAAAAAAATCATTTTGTTTCGCAAGTTGTTTTTGTAGAACAAACAGTTCAGCAACCGACACTTAAGGAGCACCGGTGTACATTTTTATTCCAGGTTTAAATAAAAACTAACGTTTACAGAAGGACGCAAGAGTGGCTTCAAAATCCTTTGGTTCCAGCTATCGCTCACTGACCAACGTACAGTCTTTGTCAAAATTTTGTGGGCCACGGCTCCCGTGGCCGGAGCAGGCGCGCTGCCGAGCAGGGGCGCTGCGCTCACGGCTGGCGGCTGGTTGCGCTGCTAAAGAGAGTGAGGGGGACGCTCGCTCTTTCTTTATACGAACATTCTAGCAAGTGCGCCGCGCGGACAGTTCTCAGCGCAGGCACTTCGCGGCACGTGGCGTCCTGGAGGATTCAGGATGAATTTGGAACAACGCGGTTTCGGGCACAGCCGCGCACCTTCCAAGCTTTTGCTTTTTGTTTTAGGCAGCGCGCAAACGCCTTGGGCGAAGCATGCGCAGTTCATTTTGGGCGTTTTTTTTTTCTGCAGGCATAAAATACTTATCGCAGGATACACCATTTCTTTTCCGTGCTTGCACATCCGAGGACAGGGATTGAAACAAATAAAACGGAGCGTCTCCAGTTGTGTTGCGGAGGCGCGTATAGAAGGTGTTGAAGAGATTGGCTGGGCTACCAAGCTGCCAAATTGGTCACCTGTGCCTAAATTGCATTACAAAATTCTACCTACAACTGCAATGCTATAACCCACACACAAAAAAGGAAAATTTAATTGCAGAAAATACGCATGTGATAATACAAAGGCTTGGAATAATCAAAATTCTGTATACTCTACCTTTATCTTGTGTGCTGTGTTTTCTGCAGAATCTGGTTTTTACAATTATTGTGTATAGCAATGACTTTCCGGTGGAAGTTTAGTAGACAAGTGGGTTTGAAGTGCTAATTTTTATTTCCGTGGATTTCAGACGTTAGTTCAATTTCGGGAGTGGAAAAGAATTAACAAACCAAATGCACTGGCGCTAACATATTCCTGTATTGTCACGTAGTGAAGGACGCAGCAGAGTATTGTAGAAATAGCATTTATTGGAGCGACTTTGTTCCTACGTATAAACCAGAAGAAAACGCCAAAGGCGAAGACGACGTCAACGAGGTGACATGCACGATCAAGCGTCCATGAATTGTATGCGGCGATGTTTGCTTTGCGTGCATTTATCTCTACTGACCCTTCTTTCCGGAACTGATGAATTAGACGGAGAGCATTGCTGACTAAAGAACAGTAGGTTATTGACGACAATGTAGCGTGTTATTTCGTCTAACCCGCTAGCGTAACATGTTGGTTTTTGCCATGAAGTACTCGAGGGCTCTTGAGACTCTGGGCTTAACTTGTGTTGTATACTGGCGATCACAATTGCTTATAACCAAGACATTATTTCATATGTTCCTCTGTGTACATCGAAAGCATAAAAATACTCAACGACAATTAGAGCAAAAGATCTGACCAGCGACGGTCTTTCGGCGTCACCTTGCGCCTGCTCAGTTCGATCTTCTCCGCCAGCACCTGTCTAAAATACCAAAAACCCCGGTTTTATTACAAGTTCGCTAATCAAAAGGAGGTCGCAGAAGCGAGTAAAGAGGGCCTATCGATTAACTCCCATTAGTCCACTGGTTGGCCACAACAACTAATCCCGGGTGCGCGTATAAACAGTGAGGTGACGCAACTCTGTCTCGTGCAGGTATTCAAAGGTGTTTATCGCAACACGCCAAGGAAATAAAACAAAAAACAAACAAAATTGACAAAACCCTCAACATTCTACGATTAAACTTGGAACGCTCTGTACCGTCCGTGAAATGAACTCCGGATAATGAGCTCTTGTTGCCAGTGCAGTTCCCCGTTCCCAATACACGCAAACATTAACAATGCCCGACCGTCCGACCTCGGTTCAAGCCGTTTTCATGCACAACAAACAACGTGCCTCTCTCGAACACCGGAAAATTGCGAAGGGGCTGCGGGCTTCGCGACAGCAAGGTGAAACTCTTTCCCTATCAAGCAGATTGCCGGGCGAGGCACACTACAAAAAAAAAAGCTAACTCGCTCGCGCTCAGCTCTGAATAACAGATAAGATAATAAGGCGCTGTCTGGCGCTGTTATGAGAACTTAAAGACATGTTCCAGGCAATAACCCTCGATTTCAATCCGGTTCCGATTGGTCTGAAAAAGCTAAATCTGCCGTTTGCAGTCTTGCGAACAAAAAATGATTAATGGCACAATGATACACAAGAAATACAGCGCCCTTGACACGAATTGTCCAGGTCAACCGGAAAGTCTTGCGGGGCTGCCACGGTCGCTGAAAGCTTTGTCTTAGTGTCGCCTGAAGCTGCCCTTCGCCTCCACCACATCGAGCACGCGGCCTGGCAGAGAGCGGTACAGGTTTTTCACCAAGTCCGGCGTCTGCCGCAGGCGCTCCCACTCCTCTTGCACAACAGACCACAGATGGTCTCGGGACTGTTCCTGCAGGGAACGTTGACCTAGATGTTTCTTCATCAGGCCCCATACATTGTCAATGATGTTCAAATCGGCCCCTTTTGGCGGCCATTCTAGCACGATAACCCCAAGTTGGTCCAGGCACTGCTTAACCTTCCTGCAGAACACAAAACAAAAAAATACAATTCAGCAAATCTCAGTGGTACATAACCATACTCCTTCTCAAGGAACTCACTTTGCGGTGTGAATGGGGCTCCTGTCCTGTTGGAATACGAAGAGGCCGTCAGGAAAGTCACCATCCAAAAGATACGGCAGCAGGACATGCTGGAGAATTTCCAAGTATTTCCCTGACGTGAGCGTCCCTTCAATACGAACTAGGGGCCCCAATCCATGGCACGTCATGAAGCCCCACACGCTGACGGAGCAACGCCCGCTAGAAGCGACCGTCTTGATGTAATCAGGGTCGTATCTGAAGAAAAAGACAACAGCACGAAATTTCATTTTGAGAAAGTTGCTTAATTTGACTGAATGAAGATATTGACGCCTCTGGGCTTCCAAATTCTAATTTTGTGCCGGTATTGACTATTTCGGTTTATGCTTCTGGGACTGCATCAAACTTGCTTGCTGCTAAAAGATACCTCTTCGTCTGCTGCAGTGCTTTTGCGAGTAATTTGAAAGCAGAAAACAACCAACGTTTGACGCTGTAGATTGTGATTATACCACTTCAGCACAAGCGACGCCCAACAGAACACACATTAAAACTGTTAGAACACATACAGAAAAATGTTAGAACTCTCTGTTCTGGATGGAAATAACAAAAATGTTCGCGATTTCTAAACCGTGCAAAGACTTCGCCGTAGTCAAGCTCCACTTATAAACACATCGCGCTATATTGCTACGAGTATTATTAGGCGAAAAGTTGGGAATACCAGCAACAACCTTTCACACACAAATTTTGGAACAGATACTAATTAATCTGAAAGAATCCTAAGCGCGCAACACCCAACCATACAAAGGCCATAAAACATTCATATTTTTGAATGACGTAAGATTGTTTCACTTGTTCACTTTTTCTAAGAATAAATGTCGTTGTAGATTGTTGCCTAGGCTTTGTTTCTTTCAGTGTCTAACACCTAAATAAAAACTAACGTATCTTACCGTGTTCCTACCAGCCGCCACACACGTTGTTGTTGGTCCCATCGGCTGACGAACGTTGACTCGTCGCTGAACACGACCTGAGACCAATTCTGCTCCTTCCATGACATGTGGTCTTCCGCGAATACCAGGCGCGTTTCCTTTTCTCTGGGTGAGAGCCGGGGCTTCTGGCATGCAATTCGGCTCCTCAAACCGGCTTGAGCCAGTCGGCGCCGAATGGTGCAAAGAGACACATTCAAGGATAGCTGCCGCCGTATCTCGGTCAATGTAAGGGACGGCTCCAAATTCACCATGGCTATGATGGCAAGGTCCTGATCCTTGGACGTTGACGACGGTCTGCCAGTTCTCGCTGCATCGGCGATTCTGTTTTCATACTTGTACGCATGCACAATTCGGTCTACGGACGCCCTGGCACAACCTATTTCGGCAGCAATTTCCCGACGCGACTTCCCGCCTATGGCTAAGCCTATTATTCGCAGCCTGGTCTCTCTACTTATTCTTCGGATAGTGCTTCTACAAACTAAAGAACCTGAAACCCACTCGCCTGTTTCCTGCTTATATATGTTAAAATACCCATCATACAAGAACCCTATTGGCCGAAAGCGAAGGCGATTACGCGCACAAGGTATACGCGTTAGTTTTGCGTACCGAACAGCGTTCGCGGCCTTCAGTGCCCGCTGTTATCGTGTTTCTTTCATAAAAGGCAGATGGTTCTAGACGTCAAGCTGGCTCTTCGTGCTGATAAAACTGTCCGCTAAAAAAAAGGCGAAAAAAAAGCCGGACGATGACGTGGTCACAGTGAGTGGCGTTGAATTGGGAAAATTTCAAGGTAGTAAGAGTTTTCATTTATACAAAATTGCCAAGCATCAAAGCGTTACTTCTTTGTTGGAAACCAGCTCAGTCAGGAAAATTGGTTCGCTTTTTATGGAGCATTATCGAATTTACAAAATTTATGTAGTAGTTTCCGGGATTTGTAAGGATATTAAGACCCTAACATAATGCCAGTGACAACTGAGAAAATCACAAAATCACAGCCCCCAAGATAACCACGCAAAATCACCCAGCATAGCGTAAAGAAATGATAATATTCTGCTGTTAGAACTATGCTGACTGCGTGTTATTCCAGCATCGCTGATTTACTTGTGCTCATAGGACGTTTTATGTAGTCTATAGTTCAAGTAAATGTTTTCTCTCTTTAGTGTTATCGTCTTAAATTTGGTTTTCGCCTTCTCATGGTGTCCTTAAACAAGGACGTAATAGAAGGCGTCTTCAGGGAAAGACGGATATTCAATACGCGACCAACAATATTAGTAACGCCTTCACATTCTCAACAAGACAGCTTGGAGTTCTCAACAGTTCTCAATACCTCGTCTCATCTCCCATCGCTCAGTAATGGGCCCCCCACCTCTCCATCACGCTACTTCATTACCGAGCGTTCAGCCGCGCTGCGTAAACCAACCGCCTACAATCGCTGGAACTGGGAGCTCGACCCCGTCGTTCCAGCGTACGGGGCGTCATGACACGTCGGAGAAAAGATGAACCGGAGTCGTATGTCATTACCGCGAACACCTCGTCCGCAGAGCACAGATGCAAACAAAGCATGCAAACAAAAATAAAAAACCATTTCGACATCATAATGAATGCATTGCCGATCAGAGTGCCCAAGGGATACGGTTACCCCTCCAGTTTCTCAAAGAAAATTTATTTTGCAAACGTTTCAGGCACAGGTGACATTTTTGGCAGCTTGGTAGCCCAGCCAATTTCTTCAACACCTTATATACGCGCCTCCGTAGCACAACTGGAGAAGCTCCGTTTTATTTGTTTCAATCCCTGTCCTCGGATGTGCAAGCACGGAAAAAAAATCGTGTATCCTGAGATAAGTACTTTATGCCTGAAGAAAAAAAAACGCCCAAAATGAACTGCGCATGCTTCGCCAAAGGCGTTTGCGCGCTGCCTAAAACAAAAAGCAAAAGCTTGGAAGGTGTGCGGCTGTGCCCGAAACCGCGTGGTTCCAAATTCATCCTGAATCCTCCAGGACGCCACCTGCCGCGAAGTGCCTGCGCTGAGAACTGTCCGCGCGGAGCACTTGCTGGCCGCGCCTGTTACAGAAAGAAAGAGCGAGCGTCCCCCTCACTCTCTTTAGCAGCGCAACCAGCCGCCAGCCGTGAGCGCAGCGCCCCTGCTCGGCAGCGCGCCTGCTCCGGCCACGGGAGCCGTGGCCCACAAAATTTTGACAAAGACTGTACATATTGTTGCGAAGATATGAAAGGTTACATGGTAAAGAATAGACGATAGACCAACCGAACAGAAGCTCCACGCTTTGGAAAAGAGTTTCGACAATGAAACGACGTGAGAATATTTCAACGCACAAAATAATATAATATACTTTTTGCGAAATAAAGACAGCCCTCAAATACATCCGGATATACAGGGAAATTCAAGTAAATAATGCCATGGTACATTTCGGAAAAAGAAAACATTAAATATCATTAAAAACAATACGGCAAGTTTATATTTTTATATAATGTAAGCACTTAAAAACTTAATAGTCCACACATAGTATCTCCACTTGAACCTCAAATATGATCTAAACTTCATTCAAACTCAAACTCGTCGGAATAGATTACAGTAATAACAAGTAAACTCACTCACACGGCAGGTTGTAGCCTTCAACATCGCCTCAACTTCACATTACATGGGATGTTGAGGTCCGTTTAAACGGACCATGTAGACAAGATACAACTTTGTTTACTTGAGACCCCTAGGCTTCATTTCATCAGTCAGCTCCATTCCAGCCAGGCCAGGCATTTTTTAACCGAAAAAATACCCGCCGTGGTGGCTCAGTGGCTCATGCTTTGCGCGGCTGAGTACGAGGACGCTGGTTCGACTCCTGGCCGGGGCGGCCTTTTTTCTGATGGAAGCGAAAAGCAAAAACGCCCGTGTGTTCAGGATGTCAGCGCACGTTTAAGATCCCCAGGTGGTCAAAACTAATCCGGAGGCCTCCACTGCGGCGCGTCTCAACGCCTGTGAAGCGTGAGCGTGTTAAACCCCAAAATAAATCAATTTTTAACCAAAAAAAATTCAGGGAAGTTTGCACTAGCTCCACCGCAAGGCTTGAATGGCAAAGCTGTTGTAGGTAGCATTGCCGGAGACATAGTTAAGTTTCAGTATCATTATCTAGTTGCACTGTTGGGGTGCTAACAGTCGTCGTCATGTGTATTGAAGAGATCGTCGTCTTCTTCGCGGCGAGTGGTGGGTGCAAAGTCATCCTCAGCATTGCAGATCAAACATATGTTTCGACGAGTTGGTACACTATTCGTAGGCGCGCGAAGCCCAGAGCAAGGCGTGGGGTATGCTTCGTCGGTACACCACGTCGGGTAACCTCCCTTTGTTCAAAAGGGTAAAGGCGCTTGGAAAACGTGCGCGCCGTAAGGCAAAACGGGAAAGTTGGCGCTAACTGATAACATCCATAAAGTTATACACCGACACGCGCAAAGTCTGGACACGTAGACAAAATCTCAAAGAACAGCAAACACACAGCCTTCCCCTGGTTAATACAACAGGGGACACACTGGAAGGCCAGACTAACGCACACGTACAACAGTTCCAACACGTGTCCAGTTCAGCACACTATACAAACACTTTCATGAAGCCCGAAATGTCCTGCAAAAAGGAGTCCCTGCGGGACAACAATAAGTCGCAGACTTCGTACAATTCGATGTTTTCGATTCATGAGCTGAAGGCTGCTCTGAAAACATGTAAGCCTTCAGCTCCAGGCAAAGACAACTTTACATACAAAGTGATACAAAACTTACACGCAGACAAACTTGAAGCCCTCCTTCATTGATTCAACAAAGCATGACGTTCGGAGCAGTTTCTAAAGTCTTGGAGGGAAGCCATTGTAGTGGTTTTCCTGGAAGAAGAGAAACACCCTTCGTCGCTATCAAGTTATCCCATTGCCCATTGTCCCATTGCCTTGACAAGCTCCCTGTGCAAGCTACTAGAGAACATGATAAACAGGAGACTCATGTACTTTTAGATTACAAAAGTCTATTCGAGGGATGTCAGGCTGGCTTCAGGGCAGGGCTATCCACAAACGACCAACTCGTGGCCCTTGAGTCGTACATCAAGGATGCTTTTATCCACAAACAATTTTTTGCAACTGTTTTTTATCTTGAGAAAGCCTTTGACACCGCTTGGCGATACGGGATCCTTACTGACCAAAAAGCATTCGGTGTTTCGGGCAATATGCTAAACATCCTTGCTAGTTACTATTCGGAAAGAGCGTTTCGCGTTAAAGTTGGTAGTGCACTCTCAAGGGTTCACGTGCAAGAAAATGGCGTTCCGCAAGGTCAAGTTTAAAACTGCACTCTGTTCATAGTTAAGATGAACTCTTGGAAGGGCACCCCCAGCTACAATTTATTCTTCTGCGTATACAGACGACGTTCAGACATCTTTTGAATCATGTAATATGTCAATCTGGGAGCGTCAACTCCAGCTTCGCGTCAACAAACTTTTTTGCTAGGAAGACAATAATAGTTCCAAACCGAATCCAGAAAAACGTACTTGTGTTTTGTTTTCCAGGAAGCATGGGACCCATCGGGACTCAGGCATCACGCTGAACGGTGTGGCAGTTCCTGCTGAAAAGGAGCACAGATTTTTGGCTTAATATTCGATAACAAACTGACGTTCATTCCACATTTGAAGCATCTTAAGCAGAAATGCCTAAAAACCATGAACATTCGTAAAGTCCTCTCCCACCAATCCTATGGTGCAGGCAAGCAACTCCTGCGTGTTTTAAGCGCCCTGGTGAGATATTTCTTGGACTACAGCAGTGTCGTGTGTGCGTCGGCAACAAATCCGGCACTCAAAATGCTCGACCGGGAGCTGCATTTGGGGCTACCCTTATGAAAATTTCTATGTCCAGTCAAAAGACAGTCTGCGTCCCGAAGGAAACAGACTGCGTGCGTCCTGTGTGTTTCCTCTGTGTTGGAATTTCGCCACCGACTTTATGCGTACTCCAAGTGTCCCGTGTGTTTCCGTCCTCCATGCGTCCAGTCTATCTCCCAAAGGCAACACAGACACCATACGGCCTTTGTGTGTCCCCTATATGTCTTGAAGGCAACAGACCGCATTTGTCCCTTGTGTGTCCCCTGTATTGAAATTTCGCCACCGACTTTCTGCGTCCTCCAAGAATCCCTTATGTTTCCGTCCTCTACGTATCCCACAAGCTTCCACCTTTTGAGTGCCCTTTGCATGCTGTCAAATAACAGCACCCCAAGGCCAGCTGCATGTAGAAAATGTCAGCCAGCTCCACAGTCACTGTTTCATGCTGCAGCTGTTTCTGTAAGAGCAAGCTGACGAAAATCACATGAATCACACGACTCTTGCAAATCTGAGTATTTTATTCAGGTTGGATCCATACGTGCTGCTGCCGCCTGCCACACCAGGTGTCGCCTCATCTTTACCCCTCACAGGACGGGATAGCCACTGCCACGCTTGAACCTGAAATGACAAACGCATTGATCGCATATGAAGGGGTTTAAACAAACACGTCTCAAACATTTGCTGGTTATGCTTATAAATACAAAGGAGTGTTCCCATACAAAACTGAACCAAGTGTCCTGAAAGAGAAGGTATAACTTCTAGGTTGCAAAATTAGCCACAAAATTTAGACCACATAAATTAACTAATGAGCTTACGAACATCAAATATGACATACTGTTACATAGGCAACACAACCCAGAACTAAGTACTGTTTAGATTCATGGCCTCCTCATGACGGGCATTTATACAGCCTCGCAAGAACATTTGAGATGAGATTATTGCAGCAGCACTGTGGGAACAAAGCAATATGGGGGCGAGGGGGAGGGGGGCAGGGAAGGCAACATAAAATTGCATGAACATGCTAAGACAGGCATTGATCAGTCGTCATCATGAGTAGTTGCTTGTGTCTACGCGTTCTTTGGAACCTTAAAGGCAGCAGTTTTATTGTGCATTTCGTTTACGAGACAGCACTTGCATTGTCTAGTTTGTTTGTCTGTGCTTGCTTACAAAAAGCAAAATGTACATCACCATGAACTGACCAACCTCTAGGTTGGCTCCTCACTTTTTATATTTCCTTGTGTCGATGGGTAGCAGACACGGGAACAGAAATAAAAAACAACCCTAGAAAAACGTGGTGGATAGCCCACTTGCACCCATCATTGCACGCGTGCCACGTGGTCACTCATCCCAACAGATGTACAGTGCACGGAGTGAACCCCTATCAGCGAAAGCTGGGCGTGGTCGCTCTGTACTTTGTGAAAATACAGGCTACTAGAAAGATTTGACAGATAGCACAAACAGTGCAGGTGCGCCAACTTTGCACCATGGCACGAATTTTTCAACGCACAACAGAAAACGCACCGGTATGTCAGTGACACCGTGGAGGAGAAATTCGAAGACAAACCAGGACATCAGTGACAGTGAAAGGGTTAAAGCGGTCGAATACAGCAAATTTAATTTCAGGGTTTATGCTTACCAGCAATGAGGAAAGCTACCGCAGTAACTTGAGCTGACTACTCTGTAACGTGCACTCAAATGCTAAAAACACACAAGCATTTTTGCATATGTTTGCACACAGAGCATTCATACTGTTCGGAAATAATGCAGGTTTTTCCTACTATAAACATCATAATATTTCCCCCAACCATGCCATTTGATTTGTTTACAAAATATTTTGTTACAAGCACCTGGCCACACCCTGCAATCTTATCCTTTTTTAAAGGAACCGTCTTTTTCCCCTTTTTCCTTTGTATGCTGCACCAGCAGTCCTGTTTGATATGGAAAGGGTGTTACTTTGCGATCCCTATCCTAGCTTTTCCTGTTGTTTATTGAAAATGTTCTCGATCTAAATGAATGAGTGCAAAAGAAACCCTGCAGCATTCAATTCGCCAACGATTAATTTTGACCACCTGGGGATCTTTATTGTGCGCCGAAATCTCGTACACACAGGCGTTTTTGCTTTTCGCCTCCATCAGAAAAGCAGCCGCGGCGGCCGGGAATTGAACCCGCGACCTCGTGCTCAGCAGCGCAACGCCTCAGCCACTGAGCCACCGCGGCGGGTACCCTTCTACAATTAGGACCATCATTATATTTGTACCCGCCGCGGTGGCTCAGTGGTTAAGGCGTTGCGCTGCTGAGCACGAGGTCGCGGGTTCGATTCCCGGCCGCGGCGGCCGCTTTTCTGATGGAGGCGAAAAGCAAAAACGCCCGTGTGTACGAGATTTCGGCGCACGTTAAAGATCCCCAGGTGGTCAAAATTAATCCGGAGCCCTCCACTACGGCGCGCCTCATCGCCTGCGTTGCGTCGGCGCGTTAAACCCCCACAATCAATCAATCAATCATTATATTTGCTAGAGTAAATAGCTGTTCGGGGGGGGGGGGGGCTACGATGGCCAGTGAGACTCATTACACTACATGAAACACAGTGGCAAAAAAGCACGCAATACACCCTTTTCACTGCTAGGCACAAGTTGCATCTAGGACATTGAAGTGAATTCACCTAAATTCTATTTCTGGGTGCATGGAATTGTTTCACTCATGTAATGTAATCCATAATATGACTTTTGAGTAGAAGTCTAAAGATCTAGTTCATCTGTAACAGGCGGTAGAAGAAAAATCCCTACACACTGTCTGTGGGCACCACGCAACTACCACAGTGAACAGGGGTGACAAAGTCGTTATTAATTAATTCATGGAGCAAGGACGCAGCCCTGATGCGACAAAAAAAATAAGAAAGGTACCAGGAAGTTTCTCACCCTCATCGGTTCCTTATTTTTTGCCCCATCTCTGCAATGTTCTTATGTCTTAATATCACTAAGGTACCACAAGAATGCCACAATGGTTTTCTATGTTTTCATGTTCTCTCAGCCTTCAAAATCGAGATTTTCATGCATTTCACAGCCGTAATGAACTCCACTTACAGGTCGTGCAGGATAGATAGAAACAGGAGGCAGCCAATTCTTCTGGTAGCTCACAACGTACATCCTCCATGTCAAACCATTGGCCCTGTAAAAAATGAAAGTTCAAGTAGTAAACAAGCCGTAAATATGCGGTATAATGCCGTGAAATACTCGCTCTGACAGGACATGACAGAATTTCTTTTTTGTAGGTGCAAAAAAGGCACCTTCAGTTCTTTCAAGCTAAAAAATAAGTACAGTGCTCACTGATTGAAACGCAACACTGCGAGCGCGTGGCCGCCAATACATGCAGCGCCGTCCATGGACGCCGCTGTCGCTGACAGCACACCGCTGTCGCTGCGGGGAACCACTGCCCCGCTTATTGGCAACCGGAAGCAGCAAGCTTATGGTCAAAACACTCTCATCCTCATGGTATACCACAATGCAACACCTAGCTTCCACGGGCGTCCACTGGCGGCGCTGCATGTAGTGCAGGCCACGCGCTTGCAGTGTTGCGTTTCAATCCGTGAGCACTGTACATACATGACAATCCTTACAAGGCTTTCAGCCATACTTTAAAGGAACAGAAGCATCCTTACACTGAATTAATGTTAAACTAAGCCTATTAAATATCCCTAGGTGGTAGAAATCTGTGGCCCCAGATTTCCACTGTGCAAGCATATTCTCTGGTCCAGAGGGTGCGAAACGTGGTTACGGCTTTTAAAGGAGCCATGAAGAGAAAACACAAGTTTGGTTCATTCAAAGGATTCCGTTGCTAGAATCATGCTGACACCATTTTTAACATAAACTCCACTCAAATAAGCTACAAATAAGGAACAAAGGAAATGGCCATGCGACCCACTAGCTCATTTCCCGCAACAGAACCTATGTCATACCAGCCAGTTCTGCAGTTAGCGGAGGGCGGCAACAGCAAACGCGAATTAGGCAGAGGCTATAAGCTTGCCGAATGAACTATTTGCGCTTAAATTTAGGGCACATTCTTTTTACAGCAGTAAGAATGGTGGGACCAACAGTAAAGGTTAGGAAAGCACACGTAAGCATAGAAGTACCGATGCGTACTGCTGTTGGTACTGCGCGCACTATGCTTGGTTTAGCTGCACAGGACTGCGGGGCTTTGGGGTTGTCTCGGACAACAATAGCCGATTGACACAAGCAACGGTGTCTTACGTGACCATATTTGTGGAGCGAGCACTATGTTTCACGAAACGATTATTTTCTCGCTGAACAAAAACAAGCCACGTTTAAATACGGTAAAAACAAAACAAAAGCAGAAAGCGGCTTGCCACGGTATGGTCGCACCATCTAGGTTAACTAACGGTAAAGAAGGTTTCCCAATTGGCTGCAGAGCGGTCGGTTCCTGTGATGTCATTGCAGACCCTGAAAATGCACGATTTAGCGGGAAAACCAAAATTTTAGCTTCAATTAATGAATTTATCAGTGAATAAAGCATCGTTTGCATTTGGACAAGTGCTGGGGGCACCATACCACACGAAATCTTTCGAATAACACAAACTTGTATTTTGTCTTCATGGCGCCATTAAAATTCTCTCTGAGGCACATGGTGAACGTCTCAGCGTGCCAATACCTCCAAGGGGTAGGCAAGTTGAAATGCTGACGAAACGAAAAAATAGGATGGCGAAGGAGCACGGTGGCAAGCCCACGCCCTGTTTAATCTTTTTCGCACCGTGATTGTATCCCCATCACATGCATATTTGTAAGAATCAACACGTTTAACCCATGCTCAACATGTTACGGTCAACACAATTTATGCAAGCCAGCTACAAATAATGTCACACCACACAAGAATTTCTGTCTGATCATGACGATGCTGGATGAGCTTAGGAAGGTGCAAAAATTTCTTGCATTGAAACAGTGAAAGCTGCCCTGTGACTGCACCAGCAATGCAGGCTGGAACAGCATGTTTTCAAGCTGCGACGTCTAAACAATTATCTGGTCAAATGTTCACTGCCTAAAGACCTTGTGCATGTGGTACTACTTACAAAGTTGCTAGCAATGCTTAAATGTTGAAAATTCAACGTATATGCAACTCTTACGTATTATAACTACAAATGTAATGCAGCCTCCTTGCATTTCTTTACCCGTAAACGAAAACTACCCGTTAGAACAATGCTAAGCTGCCTAGTCCTGTAAAAAAATATACTGTGGGTCAACTGCCTCCTAAAAAAAAGAAAAAATCGGGGAGTGGGCGTTTTGTTTTACAACCATTAACGCAGTTTTCTTTCTTTTTTTTTTTTCATGCAACAAGCTTTAGCGTCGAATCCACCCAAGCCAAGCGGCGGCCGCTGGGCCGTCAGCATAATATTTTCGTTGCCGGCAATGGCAAGGGGGTCGATCACTCACACAGCATACTGGCCGCCGCTCCTGGAAGCTCATTATGACCGCGCCGACGCAGCCGGTAATTTACAATAAAAGAAGCGCGGCGAGCCGAACACCAAGGAATATACTCAACACGTTTAACAAAACGGCACTGCGGCAACGCGTAATAAAATTTTAACATGCACCACGATAAACAATCACTTACGGCAGAACACGCAGCATTTTTCACACGTCGCGTCGACAGTCTGGAACTTGCAGTAGAGACTCTTGATTCACGTAGGCACGCACAACTTGTCAGGTATTTTGTCAAATGGCGACCTCGATGTGCGTTTGCTACAGCAGCGCAGTACGGCGACGACACAGACGCTTTGCCAGCACTCACGATGTTTCAGGTGGCACAAGAGCACTAACACGTAATATTACGGCAGGAGGAGCACGTAGTAATTCACGTAACACCAGCAAATCGAAAACAAACCACCAAAACCACGCACAACGAACCAACCACGTCTTTTCTTGCGCACCTATAACAATGACTGCATATATGCTAGCCTAGACTAGACTTATTACTACAGTTGGCTATCTAGCAGTCATAGAGTTTTAGCAGTTACTTTCTTCCTTCATCATCACCCCTGAAGCAAACTAGGCAGACGCCATTATAGTATTTTGTTAAAGTTGATAATAGCAAACATATATATAATGGCAGTATATTTTCTTGATGCGAGCAACGTCTTTTGTTGTCGTAAGTTGTTGCTACTCAAAAGCGAATAAAAATGGATTAACAAACGAAGTTATTATCATCGTCATCTACATCTAGATTGACTGTTTTGTGTTTTGTTCAGCGTCCAAGCAGTCCAAGCATTCACCATTCACTGTTTGTGGGCTTTTCACAAACAGAACGGCCGGATAAAAAAATTATTCCCCGCAGACATACACGCAAACACACGCGCACACGCACACACGCACACGCACGCACACACACACACACACACACACACACACACACACACACACACACACACACACACACACACACACACGCGAGCGCGCGCGCACGCACACGCACGCACGCACGCACGCACACAAAAGCACCGTGCGTCAAATCCACGCAGGCAAACAATTCACTCAAATGGAGGCTTAGCAAGACTATGTGCGCTCAAGTATTTATACCTAGGTTTACGGCCTGATCGTGTACTGTTTTGGTGGCTTGGAGGTTAAGTACTCGCCTACTGATTCAAAGGGCGGAGGTTCGAAACCAGCTCAGTGACCTTTGTTTTTTTTTTTTTTTTTTTTTCAACCGTGCTTTAATTAAAGTTTTTCTGCCTTAGGTTATATTTTGACATTGTTGTTGCTCTTGTTGCTCTCGTCTGGCTGTGTCCCTTTTTTTTCTGTCGCAATATATTTCTACCGCAAGCTCTGCCCCAAAAAACAGTACACCGCTTCAGCATTTAGTTGCAAGGATAAGCCATTTTACAACGACCCTGAAGGAAAACGCAGACTAGGACAATCGGAAGCCAAGGTTGTTTTTGTTTTCATTGCTTCGTTTTCTATTCGGCTTTTTGTGTTCTTTTTACTTTTTCTGGTCTGTATATTCTTCTCCCTCCCACTTTTTTTTCGTAATGGGAGGGACGAGGCACTTCGAACAGCCTCGTTCAATATGTATCCTTCTTACGCCACTGCTTCATACAAACGTACCAGTTGGTAATATTAATTCTGCGAATTTATCAGACCTCACTAGCACGAAATAACGTATACAGTGCTGCAGAATTTCCACAAACCATCGGCATTGTTTCTTACCATCTCTAGCCAAGCCAAAAACTTAACCTTTCGAGTATAATTAAGGCTTACATGCTCGACTTTATGTTTACTTGAGGAAGCACAATCTTCAGAAAAAGAATGTAAGGCAACAAATAGTTATCCTTCCTCCCAGTGTCCTAGAGGCAACACAAAAGACATAAGTCAGTCTTTTGACTTCATTTTGCCTTCAGTACATACATAAGCAACAGCATTACGGCACACAGAAGAATTAAGACAGCAAATTCAAGTTCTATCTTACAGCCTTTGTCCTAGAGGCAACACAGGGGAAACAGGCCAAAGTCTTTTGACTTCATTTTGCCTTGAGTACACACATGGGCAATAGCATTGCGGAACTCAGAAAGAGAAGAAAGCAAGTCATTTTTAAAGTTTTATACCTCTCATCCGAAATAAAATCTTCGTATAGAAATTTAAACTTTGTCTTTACCATAGTACATATAAAGGTAAAACAGCATGGCTGTTTATCCGGCAGTCTATAAAAAGTACACAGCCTGCTTATGTCCTAGAGGTAACACAAAGGAAAAGTCAAAAGAAAGGCCACACAGTCAACATGCAGGAGACACAAAGTAAACAGAAAGGAAAAGTTCATTTTCATAAGGGTATACGCCTTGACTGTGGCGCCTTCCGCACTAGCCCTGTTCAGGGTCTCGGTGTAGAGGGTGATAACTGGTCCCTACATCACCAGAGGGTTACACGGACATGTTGCATGCCTCAAAAATCACGTCTATGACAGATCATAAGTTTAATTGGGACAATAATGATACATGCTCACAGCAACTCTGTTTAAATCGTACATCTATCTCCATGCCGTTTCCTCTTAAAGGGAGAGAAGATGCTTCTGGGCTAGCAGTGCCGCTTTCACACATCCACAAGACGCTCATCATTCATTTGCTTCTCCGAAGGCATTTTCACCCTACCCGCCGCGGTGGCTCAGTGGCTAAGGCGTTGCGCTGCTGAGCACGAGGTCGCGGGTTCGATTCCCGGCCGCGGCGGCCGCTTTTCTGATGGAGGCGAAAAGCAAAAACGCCCGTGTGTACGAAATTTCGGCGCACGATAAAGATCCCCAGGTGGTCAAAATTAATCCGGAGCCCTCCACTACGGCGCGCCTCATCGCCTGCGTTGCGTCGGCGTGTTAAACCCCACAATCAATCAAATCAATCATTTTCACCCTGTGTCCTCTGACTTGTCTTTCACACAGCTTCCCAAGAACAGGCCCCCAATAATTGGGATTTTACAGCATTTCTTGTTTCTTCAGGATAAGTACCTGTGTGCTGAGTTATACAACGATGCCTCCAAGACTGCTACTGCTGTGCCTTGTGCCGCACAAGGAGGTTGTAAGAACTTCTGGAGTGGAGACGGCTCTCCAGAACTGACGCCGACGGCTGCCATCTTGCCTTGGGCAAAAAACTCACTCCGTCGCAGCAGCCGCACCGCATCGGTCGCGTTCTGCCGGCTCCCTGCTGAAAGTCTTGCGGTGTTACACACTCGCATGAGTGCATTTATGGCTTATGGGGACATAGAATTAGTGCTAACTATTGATGTCGGTGGCTTAATTAACTAACATTGCGTATAACGTTTTAGTGGCTGCAGTAAGCAGGCACGTTTGTTTTGCAAAGTTAGAGGCAATCGTGTTTCTGCGCAGTTTCATTCGGCAGAATTGTTCTACCGCATCCGAACTGCGAAGTTTAATTGCCCTTCGCATGATTACGCATGCTAGACCACGATGACCGGCGCAGAGCTCCGCCGCTTTGTTCTGTGTTTCGATAGCGATTCCGAGTACTGCAGATTGCGATAACGCCAGCCAAGACGGAAAGGGCTCCAGTTATCACTTTTGTCTATGCCTCCACCCCGTAGTCAACCTAAAGACCATTCACGGCAGGCACGTGACAAAAGTGTGTGGGAGGGGCAGGTGGGGCTTCGTGCCGGTCCTCACTGTCTTGCATACGTAATCATGCGAACAGCAATTAAACTTCGCAGTTCAATATCTCGGAGTACATATCCGCTCGAAGATTTCTGCTAAATGATACTGCGCAGAAACACGATTGCGCATAAATTTGCAATTCAAACATGCCTTTTTATTCCAGCCATTAAAAGATAATTAATGAATATTAGTTAATTAGACCACCGACATCAATAGTTACCACCTCCGTTTTTTCCTGGGTGAATAACAGCACTGTAGAGGTAATTTTTACGGACATTTAAGCGCGTAATTATAACAAAACCTCTCGACTTAAACTTGACCACCCTGTGCAGTAACGACATAAACCAAGCCAGTGCCGTCGAATATTTGATTTGCGCTCAGCCCGCCTTACGCGAGTACTCGCAGGGTTTTGATTGGAGTTTATTTGTAAAAGCGAGGTTAGCCGAGCCATTTCGCTTAGCTTTGTACAATTCATTGATCCAATGCTCTCGCGCGTTCTTCGTCTCCGTGTTAATCAACAGCAGGCGCTACTCGCGTGCAAGCGTACACGTTTAGCGAGGCTGTGAACGCCAACAGTAACCTCCTGCGCGCAGTTTTCTTTTCAATAGCGGGTTGATCGCGTGCGAATGTGCGTGGTTAACGAAGTTGAGAATGTAATTAAGTAATCTCCTGAAAAAGAGAAAAAAAAAAACAGCTCGAGGGAGACACAGAATGTGCATCAATCGTATAGACTGTGTACCATGAATAAAGAAACAGCTGTGACCAGCTTAAAGGTACTACATATACATTTTGTAAAATACAAGGAAAAGCTAGAAATGGCAGCGATGAACGGAAACAGAGAATTCTAAAGTGTGGGCCGCATAGTAACTCAGCATGCTACTTAATTTGGCCTTGTGCATGTGCCATTAATGGGGAAATCGTATGATCCAAAAAACTTGCACGTTGCAGCACTGTTTAAAAACAAGTCGTCTCGATACACAGTTCCGACAAAGCTTGTTTGGGTGTGAGAGTTGCGTGATTAACATTAATGAATTCCGGCACTGCTGCTAGAAGAAGCAAGCGCCCACTAATCACGCTAGAACAGAGGGGTACGGCACTTTCCAGCGTGAAATGCGGGAATTAGTAGCCGTTTTCAGGCGGAACCTCTTGCCATGGTGTGCAACATGTAATTTTAATACTTACAATAACCTTACAGACACCAAATAAACGTTTATTCAGATGAAAGATTGATTGATTATGACGTTTTAATGCGCCGACGCAACGAAGACGATGAGGCTCGTCGTAGTGGAGGGCTCCGCATTAATTCTGACCACCTGGGCATCTTCAACGTGCGCCGAAATCTCGAACACACGGGCGTTTTTGCTTTTCGCCTCCATCAGAAAAGCGGCCGCCGCGGCCCAAAATCGAACCCGCGTCTTTGTGCTCAGCAGCACAACACTTTAGTCACTGAGCCATCGCGGCGGATTTTATTGAAATCAAAGCAATAGTGGTGTTTCTAGCACAGAAATAGCACAGAACTAGGCTCTTCACCACGGCTCTTCGCCACTTGAAGAGATGCAAACGCTAATTCGCTGCTCGAATCACGTCAATAGTTTATGCGAAAGGCGAAATAAAGGCTTCCGTCAAATAACCTAATCGAACAATCCAACTTAGCTATTGGTATCTCCCGTGTAAACCCAAAGGAACACGCAAGACACTAAGCGTCCCTACCAGCTAAGCGCCCTTTCTACCCACGGCAATATGGCCGCCGACCGGTTTCTCCGGCTTCACCTCCCCGCGTTGCCGGCTATGGGAGCCTTCCACTCCAGAAGTTTTATACAACCTCCTTGGTGCCGCACATGGGCCAAACGTTTACGTCTGCAAAACAATGAACTTTAATAATGGTATATTCACAGCTGAAGAGTACGGTATTTTAGTCGTATTTTCCAACTTCAAATTTGAAAGTCCATCGTGTTCACGGACTCTGTTAACGCACTACCCGCTCTTGCTTCCAGAAAGCGTTCTAAAACCCTTGTCATTAATCGTTTTGTAAGGCAATTATGTCTGGATATGCATGAATCTTGGAAATGACTTTCTCTTGGGTTCCGGGGCACTCTGGGATGGACGGAAATGAGACCGCTGATCAAATGGTCTCTGCTGCTATGCTCACGAATACAGTACACTTAACAGTACCTTACACTGACCTCAAGACAGCTTCTACTTCCAGAGTACGTTCGTAGGAGGGGTTGGCACGCAGCAGAGCCCTTATGGTCGCAAAGAGCATGGGGATCAAGATGCCAGTAATGTCGGCCTGTGTGTCCTGCCTGACCTGCCGTCTGCTCATTCTTCGATGGCGTTTGAACATCAAGACGGATGAGGAATACGAAAGATTACGAGCCATTCGCAGGTGCATGGAGCGGAAGGCGTGATGCACCAGAACTTAAGGAGACCTGCAACAAGCTCGCAAGGCACATAGACATGTGAGACGCCATTTTGAAAAGTTACGAAAGCAGCGATGGCAAGACGTTTGCGCAAATTTAGATATGGTTGCGAACTGTTTAAATTTAGCATGCCGGCGAACTGATGTCGGCAAACCTCTCTGCCTTTTCCTCTTTAATAAACAGTTTCTCTCTCTCTCTCTGACCTCAAGCCATACATTAGAGAACACGCAAACAGAGTGCAGTCAACAAAAAGAAAACAAATCACACATAATAAAACCACACTTGGTGCCATACACCACCGACAAACGCAACAGATACACAGAAGTCCCCTTGGCTAGTCTACGGATGGGGCACGCCCATGCAACGTACTCGTATCTGCTCACAGTATCTTCAAGATCCCAGTGCTGCAGGTGCGGAAAAAATTCACCCGCATTTCCCCGAGGGGGAGAATGTGAAAGTGCGAATGCACGGTTGTCGGCCCGCTTGCGGAGCTTGCGCTCGGCCCCCGCAGCCCACCGCCTCGCCGCCTTCTCTTCCATCTCTTCCATCGGGTTTGTAGTATCACGTGTACACCACGCAGTTATCAAGCCGCTATAACGCCGCTGAGTCGCCAACGCACGCCGCTGACGACGTAGTTTGAATGCGTCAAAGATATAAGGCGCGTCACTAACACTGATATCAGCGTCGTGTCCGTGGCTTGGTCGGTAGAGCGTCGCGCTGCGGCCGCAAAGTCCTCGGATCGAAACCTGGCGCCGGATGCTGTTTCTTTTATAATTATAGAGGAGCACTGCGGACGCCGACGCCGCCGCCGCCGCCGCCGGCGGTGGATGGTTTGGGGTCGCTTATAAAGTGCATTCGCACTTAAAACGCTATCCATAGCTCACATACTCATTCAATGCAAGGCACTCGACACCACGCAACGAAAACATCTTCCTGGGGCGCTATTCCAGAAGGCCCGAGCTAGCTCGTTCCGGAGCATAGCTCGGCAGGCTCACTCACGAGTGCACTAACACGCCCCCCCTCACCACTCATGAGTGAGTGGTGAGTGAGCCTCACCATCGTTTTGGACTGGCGAGTGTGAATCCGAGTGAGTGCGAGCCCCACGGGCAGTTACCAGCTCCGCTCACCACTCACGAGTGTGAGCGTACTGGCGGTGAGCCCCACTCACCACTCGCGAGTGCAAGAGCAACTCGTGGGGAGCCCCGCTCACCACTCGTGAGTGTACTCGCGCTACTCGTGCCATTTCCGGGGCTTACCGCGGTGAGCGCCACTATTGCGCTTGTACTGGCTGTTGGCTATTCGTCACAGGAGCCGCTCGCTGTGATGGTTGTTAATGGCGGGATTGCGTTTAGCGTCGGAAGTATGTCGTCACTGAGCTCCTGTTGTGTGGCACCAGAGAATTAATTCTCTGGTGGCGTGTTAATTTCGGAATGTGCTTTTAATGGCCGTCTGCCGCCGTGATGCACTAACACAGTTCGGTTTCATGAGACATGCAGGGTCTGCTGCACACACTTGCGTGCGAGGGGACACGACGAGTGGTGAGTGCGAGCGCGAGTGAGTGAGAATGGTTACGAAGAGAGGTGAGCTTGAGCGCGAGTTAGTGCGAGTAGTGACGGCGAGCGGTGAGCGTGAGCGCAAGTGAGTGAGAGTGGTCATGGTGAGGGCGAGTGTGTGCGAGTGGTGGAGGGCGCGTAGTGAACGTGCATGCGAGTGAGTGCGAGTGGTGAGGGCGACTGACGAGTGTGAGTGTGAATGAGTGCGTGAGGAAAACCATATTTTTCTGTGTGAGTGCAAGTGGGTGGCACCAAGGTTTTGCCGAGGTATGTTCCCGAGTTTCCAGCTGGTAAAGTTAAGAAAGTAGTGGTAGTGCAGCATCTGATAAGCCTCGAGCGAAACAGGCGCAATCGCGCGGAACAGGCTCGGCATTATCAGCACGCCCGGTTGAGGCGGCTCACGTTGAAAAAGCAAGCCTTCTGCTAACACCCACGTGCAGAGCCATCAAGAGCCGAGTTGCAATATGCACTCCGTGGCGCAAAGTAGATAACCCCGCTGCTTCTTTTAAAACTGCGGCGCGGCTCCAGCCTTCTTCCGAAGCTCCGCCTTCTAAACGCGACGGGGGCGGTTTCGGTTTTTTCGGTGTTCTAACTCTATGGGTGTTCTGTTGTTCCAGTGAATTTTGTTTGCTAAGCGGTTTGACGGTACCTCCAGTGCAGCTCAGCGCAAGTCCAAACCAAGGTAGCGAAACAGTTCACTGTAGCCAAAGGAAAGCGCCCCTCTCCCGACTCTGAAACATGGCTGGTTTTGTTTACGTGAGTGCGGCGGGCGAAGTATCGGAAATCACATCCATTCAGCGTGTCATGAGCCTGTTTGAACATTTACGAGTCCGGCTTAGACGTTTAGGTCGTGTCATGCGTCATCGATTGTGTTTTCGGTGTGTATTAAGACGGCTGACGTGTGAAAATCTTGTTGTATTGGCTCCGCTCCTATTGTTCGGACTAGAGTGAACTCTTCGCTTGGGCCCACAACCGCGACTGTGGCAACATTGGCTGGCGGTGGCCTGGGGTCTTAGTTCGTTCATTGTTTGCTGCTAAGATTTGCTACTGGAGAATCAAAAACAGGTGGCTTCGTGGCTGCGACGCTACGTCATCGGCCGAGTCGACGCAATGGCTGGATGGGGCTTCGGTCGCTACGCCGTGCCCACGAATGGGCTGAGTGCGTTTGCTTGACACGAAAACTCGGAGGAAACTCGGGATAGATTTTGCACGGCCTAGTTGAACTCGTTACGCTCAAAATGGTAGCTGCTGCGGCGTGGTTCTTTGTTCACGGTGGCCGTAGCAGGCACACTTCTAGCCCAGCAGACCCCTTTTTGTTAACGCAGGAGGAATTTCAAGCTCGATTTCGACTTTCGAAAACCACTGTGCGTTGGTTGTGCACTCATCTGTTGACCGACCCGCGTTTGCGACGACTTCGAGGCGGCTCTCGCTTCATGACCGTCGACGAGCAAGTGTTGTGTGCGCTACGATTCTACGCCACGGGCAGCTTCCAGGGAAGCGTTGGTATCAGGGCTCCCTCAAAGAGGAATCCGAGAGGGAGGAATGCCACGTACGTCACGCGGAAGGGCCTTATGCGCTCAACACGATGGCGGTAAATGTTGGTGTTGTGAAATGCTTTGCTTATGCATTTATTTTGGTTTAACATCTGGGAATAACTCAGCCACGCCAAAAACTGCAGTGTAATTATGTTGTAAGCGAGTTTTCTTCTTGTATAGATCAAAGTTCGCTCAGGACTAGTGCTGTACAGTTCATGCAAACAGCGTGTAGGTAACTCCTACATCAATTGTGGCGTTTCCTTGCAGGGTTTTTTTTTCCTGGCTTTCTCAGAAGTTTTATATGGGTGTGCTTCGTACTTTACAGGTCAGGCAGGCACGAGATGGTAGTGTCTGTTTTGCCTAAAAAATTATTGAATTGGCTGGCGTGCTCTCTCAGCGCAAACTTCACTTCAGATTTCGCTTGATTTGTTGTCACAGTAGATTGCAAAAAAGATTGAAGCATGTGGTGCAGTACTAGAACAGTTTTAAAATCCAGCCTTGTTACGCGCACTGCTCGGTCGTGGCAGCACCGCCTCTTATTCAGCAGAATTGCAGTGAGATCTGAGTTCCACAATTTCTCAAAATAAACAAGGTTGTATTTTGTCTTCATGCTGTCTTTATGACAAAGTGTGCACAATTGCAGGCATATAACATGCCTGACAGAAAGCCGTATCGGTTGTTTGTTCTACGGCTCTCTTTGGTCGTTATTATGCTGCTTTATACAAGCTCAAATAACCGTGAGCCATGCAATATGCCTACTTGGGCTGATGTTTGCTCGGCGTTAAATCTGCAGCAGGCAGTAAATTCAAAGCAGTGAGTCGTGTGGCTACTAACGACCGTGCTGTGAAAACAGAATAACAAGTCAAGCTAGAATAATGATTAGGTTTGGTATTGGGCATTATGCGTTTTTTGTTCCCTCTTAAATGCATTACCCGCTAAATTTTTTTTAATTCCCTAGAATTTTTTAATTTTTAATTGTCTAGAACCTGTGCACGCATATTATTTATTAGGTTTTCTTAATATTCCCATCTCTTTTTGCAGGTCTGCGACGCATCGATGCGGATTCTAAACATCGATCCGCAATGGCCTGGTTCGTGCCATGATGCGTTTGTTTGAGGGCAGTGCTCAGGCAGCACTTCGAATTGGGGCAGCTGATCTCCGATGGAGAGTTTTTGCTAGGTAAGCACTATATGCATTTCAGGCATCTCATATATTTGAAATAAAAAGAACGGTGCTCACAAAAATGAAGAGATGAAAAAAGGCATTATCCTCCTTGATGCATTCTCGTGTATCAGCTTGCAAACTCCTGTCGAAACTTACCAAGTAATCTTGGCGATTGCCTAAATACTTTTGGGAGTTCCAGAATGTGCTTACTGTGGCCGGTACATGTAAAAGCTTGAGACCAATCTATTGGGGCTCCACTTGGTTATGACACTTTTTCTTTACCAAGCATATTCCCCCCTTCCAGACTAGTGCTTTCCTCAAGCGTTGTATATTTCGCAAGTGCTGTTGTGTAACAGGTTCAATTGTTTATCGCAGAATGTAGCCATCACATAATGAAGGTTCTGAACCTCTGGTATCACCCGCGGGTCCTCTGATGTTCTTGAAAGCCTCGTAAGTGGTCATTTGGCGTTACCACATAACACTGTCTGCCTCTTCCTCACTGCTTTGTGTTTCAAAGGTTGAATGTATCATCAACCAAAAGGCCCAGATGATTCAAGGTTTCGTGCCGCCACATTGGCACCACTTAAAATTTCCGTATCCTGTTTTACCACCTTGTTGTGTATTAAAAGGCAACCATTCAGGGCAGCCTTTTATTTGAGCATGATGGCCACCAAACAACAAAACCAATATTTTAACGTATACGCAGAGCAGAGGCAGCTTGACATCAGTGCTTGATGATGGGATTATCTGGCGAGCTAATGAAATATTCGCTTGATATGCAATCTGTCCTCACAACAATATTGTGTCCTGTATAGCTACGATCCCTTCAGTAACAATGTGACACAAACCATAACAATGTTACAGGCCCTTCCGTTCTTCCTGGCAATGTTTTTACAGTAAATATCTTTTGGCCGAGGTTTGCTGTTGTGCAGACAGGTAACACAGTTGTGGCCTAGGAGTAGCACGATGCGAAATTGGTAGGCCATGTTCTTTGCCCTATCAGGGATTGTTAGCAATTCATCCAATGTAAGCACTTTTCATGCAAGATAGCTATGGTCATGTAGCTCCTGTCACATTTATTTTAAAGTAATTGGGTGTGCTTTTGGAATGATATTAACTATTGCTCAATTACGCACTCGAGCAGCATTAAGAATACACTAGTACATGGCTACTTGTAACAAGAGCCATATTGAGGGGACCTTTTTTTTTTTAACGCAGCCACGCAGACACCTCGACAAAACAGTGTCTTAAGGGGACCCAGAAAAGGTTTGTGAAGGTGGCAATGAAATGCATTCAGGTGGTAGAACACATAACGGGGGATTTTTGAGCCAAGTGTGAGCCCCATATGTTGTACGGATAATTTCTAAACAATTTTCGAAGATAGCCTTTCTCAGCCGATGAGCGCGACGCCGCAGCGAGCCGATGCGACGGCGATCGCGGCTGATGCAGCCGCAAGCCACGCCCTGATTCGCCCAAACGCTGGCAAGGTCGGCTTCCGGCAACGTCACTGCCACTGGCTTCCGGCTGCTCTTCCTCCTTCCTGCGCGATCCCGAGGCAAAAGCGGGTCCGCAGCGATTGACGCGTGCCTACGCGCACGAATGTAGCTAGCCCAGAACGGAAGTGAGCGTCGCGATGTCACATGGCTATTCCTAGTGGTTCCACCTGCTTTAAAAAAAGCACAGAGGGAGGAGAAATTGTTCGGCAAGCGGGGAAAGGTGCATTTCATTGCTTCTGGCCCAGCTAATCCTGAATGTAGATACATAATTCTAACGGCATTGCATCGCTATATTGGTGCTACGCCACAATACAGGCCTTTTGTACCTTTTACAAAAGGCTTTTCTGGGTCCCTTTGAGTCCACAGCAGTGCATACTACCTAGCTGTTTAAACATGAAAGTGATAGCAACTCCAGCTTTGCGTGTTATTTTCATAGAAAATGAAGTAGTGGGGAAGGTCAAGTGGTTTGTTTAGTTCGCAAATGCACAACCATTATTTGAGCAGTGAATGGCCCCAAATATGAACATGCCATCAATTGAAAAACAAAACATTGTGGCAGGAACAGGAATTTAATAGGAGAATGCATGGCAAAGGTCAAGTGACCTAACCACTACCCTACACTTTCGGTGCACAAAACATGGCTTCTGGGGTACATTTGAGTATGCTAATGCGCATTCAATATGAAATCTGGAGAATACAGGGAGCCCGAGTGAAGGAGACGACAAATGCAAGAATCCTTAAAGGGGCACTGACACAAAAATTTTGCATCTTGTTTTTTTGGTCCTATAGGTAGCTACTGACCTACTTATCACCTGTAGAAACCTCATTTGCTTCAGCGTGTGATGGTTGTTTAATTACAGGCATTTTCAATGCGGCAGTCGCAGTTTCGGTTTCAGCGGGTGCCGCGAAACGATGGATTTTGTGTGAAGAAAGCTGACCACGTGACCGTCGAAGGGATATCACAAAGCAGAGCTGCCGTAGCACTGTCCAATCGCAATAGCCGGCAGTTTCTGCAATGCCCCCACATACTGATCTCGTGAGCCGCTTAATTAAAAAGCGCCCGTGGACGTTACGCAGGCGCTGAGAGTGCAAATGCTACCGCGGCTAAAGAACGACGCGCGACCCTCGAGACGGTGGGTGGCAAGACGCGCTCTGGGAGCAGCCGGCCGGTCTGCCTACAGGTCCGCCTACAGAAGTGTTCGGCTTAGCACTGCGGCGGATATTCGATTGCCGTTCTCGTAAGCGGTACAGATGACAATTTTTAATGCAACCCGCCATCGCATCAATAACTCCTTTCTCATGTAAGCTGCCATGGTTGGGACTTGGGTACAATTTCGTGCAGCGGTAACAAGCTATCACTCGAGCTACCTGTGCCGGCCTGCGCCACTTCGCGGCTGTGGCCGCCGTCTGCACAGCGACCGTGCGGCTCGCTCAGTGGGCTTTCCGTTTCTCCGGCGTGTTTTCCCGTCCAATGTTAATAAAAAGTAATAAAAACAGAGTGCCTGGAATCGCTGTACAAGTTTGGTCGCGGCCAGCTGCCCGATGAGCCGACGAAATCACGGCGCCTCCGCCGCCAACGATCGGGTCGTTCGTTCTCGAGAGCGGAAGTTCCGCCCTCCGATTGGAGCGGCGAGCCGGCGAACAACGCCGGCATTGCGGAAGCGGCAAACACAAACTCGTGACGTGTTTGGATGTTGTTTATTTACAAAATATCCATGGGATGTCGATTGCGCGTGGTCCTTTGCTAGCTGCTCGGTTGCGTTTCGCACACTTTAAAATTGATTTTAAATATGTTTTAGGCTGTATTCGCCGCTGATATTTTGCAGATGATGTATGTGTGTTCACACCACTTCATCTCCGAAGTTATCTCGCCTTCAAAATTTTGTGTCAGTACCCCTTTAAGCCGATGTCACAGACCCACGCTTCGCAGCGCCGCCTGTGGTTGCGCTCACCGGCAGTAGCTTCCACAGTGCATCCATGCGCGAAGGAAAGACTGAAAGCATTTATCGGGGGTGTTGCAGAGTCCCTTTAAACGCTTTCCCGTAATCTATAAATGCTGCGGTAATTGGTCTGTTATACTTCCCGGATTTCTCTATTACCTACCTGATGATATTGAGGTGTTCCATTCTTGAGTAGCCTTTCGTAAACCCACATTACCCTTGTGGGTACTTGGAACATAGGCTGTCACTTAGGCGGCAAGCAATAATGTTTGTAAACGGCTCGGGTACAGCAAAGCGTGGGCCGATGGGTCTGTAATTCTTCGTTTTTATCCTCACCCTCCAACGGAATCAGAATTCGATTGGGAGTCTTGTTGGCTAATGACACTTTCGAAGTATTATAGACAGCTAACAATAATTTTGTAAGATTTTCTATTACAATTCATCCCTTATTCTTTACGTTTCAACTGTAATTCCGCTGTCTAGTGTCACTTAACTCTCGTCATCCACTCCACCACCTTTTTAACCACGGATTTCGTCCCTGTTTTAGCATTGCGAACCAAATAATCACTTCTTCACTGTTTCCTAGCCTAACGTTTGTTGCGTGCTTCCTTTGCGTCGCGTTTTCGAAGCAGAGCGTTGCGCATTTTGCTTGTTGCTTGTGGGGTTCTACCTGCAGTTCTTTAATGGTAGTTTTTATAGCGTCTGAATTCTTACTGACGGAAAATCACGACGTTTTGGAAATATCAGCATTGATATGTTCCCCCACTCTATATAGCTTAAAATAAAGATGTAACTTAAATATCGGTTACAGAAAGTTAAGGTTACTTTAAACCATCCTGTTAGAGCTTGCCTCCCTTAAGCGTGAGAAATGCGCAGTCCAGTAGGCGACTAACGCGTTAGGACAAACTGTTGCTGCTTAAAGTGCCCCCGAACCTTCCCTCAGCTTCCATCTCCCGCTCCCTATTTCACTTTTTTTTTTTCGTGAACACGCGCCCCAACAGCACAAGAACGCCCGGTTCAATAAAGCTTTGACTGGACGAGACATCAAAGAGGCGCTAGTAAACGGTCGTTGCTCGGCCAGGAATAACGCCCCTTCCGAACTTGACCATTTCGTGGGCACTATACCACAAGCAGAACTCGACTGCCCCTTTGGGGAATATGCCTTAAATCCTTCCAACTCGCGATATTCCCCCATTCGTGCGTCGTAGCTGGCACTAATGCTGCCGCGTCCGGACAGTTCTAACACCATTTAGGAACATGCGGAACCGCCGATCCGAGAGTACGACGCCCACGAACTACCGCTACTTCCTTTCACAGAACGCCATCTACCGTATACGCTTTCACGGAAGCTTTAGTAAACGCCAGGCAGGAAAGGGCGTCGCTGCTTTTCTGCGGTTGACGCAAAGCTCGTAAGCTTCCTTCATTAGCTGACAGGAGGCGTGACGGTCTGTCCGCAGAAGGTGCCAACAAAGACGGCGCATGGAATACCCTTTTTTGGTTTGCTTGGGCAAATCCCTCTATCTGGGCCTGGGCTGCGCCTCGCGCTCGTACACAGTGTGGTTTTCAGGCTCGCAATCGCACACGCGACGTGCGTACAGCGACACTAAAAGACCGGGGCGGTTTTTAGTGCCGTGTACTACAACATGTCCGTTTCACTGCTTCAAAGGCGGCTTTGAACGTCCCGCTCCAAACGAGCCGCCCCTGCATTTCAGCCGCCGGTCTTCCTGGATGCCAAAAGGCAACAAAGGCTACTGCTGCGTGCGCGCAGCGGCGGCGGAGACCGGCCAGCCGCCACGGCGACCTGAACAACCGAAACAGGCGTTCTTGTCGGGCTTTATTCGCTTGCGGCTTAACTATAAATTTGAAGAACTTTACGGTCGGTCAAGCCACAAGAAGGATACATGTCGTCGGGAGCCTTGCAGTCGAGGCCAGACCAGCGCCCGCGTACGTTTTGAGCATCCCTCGAGTTGACTCTCAATGCCGGTCACTTTGTTAGTCGCGCTAATTGAGCGCCATTCCATGGCTTCCAGCCTTCAATGAATCGCGGCTTTGCTTAGACTTGCGGGCTGTCGCTGCGCAATGCCCCTCACTGGCTCCTCCGTAGCAGCACCACCAGCCAAGAGGATCATGACCGTTATACATTTCCTACTTACAAGAGTGCCATTTTACCCACTCGCCACTAAGGAGGTATCCCGCCCCACATTCGCGATGAAGACGCGGAACAACATGCGAAACTGCCTCAGTGATGCATTCAGTGTAAACAGACCTAAAGTAGCCACGAGCAAAACTTGCAATAAAGGCTTTCGCTAAACCCCATTCCGAGAGGCGAGGTAGTCATTTTCTAACACAGAAAAATTCACAAATACTTCCCCTTTCAAATTTCCCCCCACGGAACTCAGTAGCGACACTGTTGGGAAAGTCCCAATAATAGCATAATCAGATTGTTAACATCACGCCGGCTCAAGGGACGCGATAAAAGGGAACCACATGTACAACTAAAGCAACGCAAAATTATGTTTACTGGTGGTAGCTCTTTTCGACCGTCGCCAGCTTGCCTATCTCACAATTTAGTCTATGTGATGCCGCTGGGGCAATACGAGAAAGTGGGCAGTGACTCGTTACACTTACATCTGTTTTCTGTATAACGTTATTTGCTCGAGAGTGGCGGTAAAATTAGCCTACCTGCTAATCTGACGTGGAAATTTATCGAATAAATCGAACTTGTATTCATTCTTGGTTGTCCCTACGGTATTCTCCCCCGAGGCCAAGAAGAATGAGTTAAGCGGACATGGTGAGGAACAAGCCGCAGCAAAGCGTGTGCAGCGGGCTGACCCTTAATTTCGCGAGGAATTCGATGCTCACGCAACCAATATTATTCCAAATGACGCAACCAACCATATGCGTTTTCGATGTACGCTCTCACTACAAGGGTCAACCATTTTGCAACTTGCCCAGGCACAAAAAAATGCCAAAACAGTAATATTGTGTAGGGTACGCGCACGCCTTTCTGAAGATTTTTCGTTTTCAATTGTTAATTGATCCCTTGTAAGAAGCCGAGGTACAACAAACGGTTCCTTAAAGATATTATTTAGTTCGGAAACGTGTGCGGCCGTCTTAAACTGCTGTACATGCCATTGTGAGGGCACAATTGAGAGCTCAGTCCACCACGTTTGTCCGCAAAATAGCCTCTACAACAGCGACGCAATATTGGGGTTAAAATGAGTCATATGACACCTCCTCTATCGCGAGGAGTTCGGCGAAACTGAATAATAATCACTGGTGCACCTGCGCCTTTATTGTTATGATGCCAGAATGCGTGCGTGAAATATGTGGAATGGTGAGGATAAAGCCCCGCGGAGTTACGCCGCCGAGTTATGCGTCTGGTTTAAGGGTTGTCAGTTTTGTGCTGCTGAGTTTAATGTGTGATGCGCTAAGTGTGGCCCCATTTCAACGCCTTCATCATCCCGTGCTTTTTATCGGCGTCTTTTCCCTTTCCTGTCCATAACTGTTCCCTTGCTGGGCCACGGTAACCCACCACCATCATCATCATCATAATAATAATAATAATAATAATAATCTTCAAATTCGGCGAATTACAGCAACGTACACAGTCAAAACTGTTAACAACAAATCGCGAGCGCCGTTGCCTTCGATACGTGGAGCGCTGCCTTGTGATAGCCACCGGCGTGACCAGCCAGATTAGGTGACGGCGCTGCGGCGGCTAGGCATGTGAAACCTATCGCTTAGCTTCCTTGTTTTGGGGAAAGAGGGGGGGTGACATGGAAGCATCGGCAATTGCTTTCGCATGCCAAGCCGCCGCAGCGCCGTCACCTAATCTCGCTGGTCACGCCGATGGCTATCACCAGGCTGCGCTCCACGTATCGAAGGCAACGGCGCTCGCGATTTGTTGTTAACAGTTTTTACCACTGTACGTACCAATTAACTCGAAAATGTCATCTACGCCCTGGCACTGCACGGTGCGGAACACGTAATGCGAGCATTGCTGGAGGCCACAGCTCACACAAAATTTCTGAGTTGTATGGTCTACATTTTCATTCGTCAAAACTTCAACGTCTACTCAATGAACTGGTCAGTAGGGTGCACTGAGTCAAGCTGAACAACGGGACTGCACTGTACTGCAGCAATTCCCAAGCCACCATAAAATATGTATACCTGCGTGCGTGCAGGGATAGCTTGAGCACAAATTTGGAACTGAAGATAAAAGCGCTTGTAGAGATCGAATCCAGCCTTCACTGCTTCCTGAGCAGGAATGATAACCTCCTTTGCAGACAATATCGATGATGAATAAATGTTTATCAAAGAAATGGATAAGAAAAGGGGGCGTGGCCAGACTTGTGAATCCAGGAGGCCGCAAGAGGACGCCGCCGTCCTCGCTCGGTCGGCCAGAATCGCTTCATCTTCGCGGTAGGCGCTAGACAGCAGCCTTTAGAAAATTAAATTTCGGTGTTTTACGTTCAAGTTGTATATCAGTATGAAGTCCGAAAGCGGAGGAATTATACGTTGCAGTTGGTACAACTTGTCCCAACTTGTACCAGAAGCGAGAAAAATTAATGCCGTTCCTACACAAACCTGGAGTCTCACCTGGGGGCAAAGGAACAGGAAAACTGCCCCAGGCACGTAGCCACTTACGACACAAACCTATTGGGCGAATTGGCCACGGGTAATGTCAGTCCACTAATTAACTCATACATCTAGCGGACTTTACCCCTGGACGAAGAAGGAAAAGACGAAAGACAAACTTTATATTCTTCGTCCACTGTTAAAGTTCGCTAGAAGTATGCGTTCATTAGTCAGTAACCAACTCGCCAACTCTCCGCTTCAATGTCAGTCGGTTGACCATGCTGCGGGGAACAAAACTGCCACGCAACAAGTGACGATGGCCCAGGGCCGAGCCTGGAAGTGCCGGAGAAGGAACAAAACCTCCACTCGCCATGAGAGGAATGCCAGCCTCCTTGCTTCCCGGGTGGCAAAGAGTTGGACGGGGCATTTCCGCATTTGATGTGGTTGTAGACATTCTGGGCGAAAAAGCATTTGCCATTTTTTAAAATTATGGCTTTTCGGATGTTGCCGAAAGTCCATGTATCCCGGATTTCCGTAGGCTGCTTCAACCCAAAATTCAAATATTGACACTTTTGGAGTCATTCCTGGAAAGTTGTGTCGTGGCCGCTGCAATCGGCATATAATTTTCGGCAAATCTAAAAGAAGGTTAAAAATAAAAGGAATGCAGAAATCAGTCCACCGATTATGACCGTAACGTAGCTCCCTACTGCCTTCAAAGCACTTCGAGCCGCCCATCTGTGGATTGCCGAAGTCCTACACAGAAGGCGTATTATTCAGTCCCCAACAATAGAAACTGAAGACTCCAGCCCCCTCTACGCGACCCCGAGCCTGCGTGTGTTTGAATAAAGGCCTTACAACAAACAAATAACCGTAAGCGCTCCCGTCCACGCGTAAACATTTCCGCATATTCAGAACGCCGGGGTGGCCCAGTGCCGAGATTGGGTATTCGCACTTCTGTAAACAAACCGCTGTTTACGCTCATTATAGTTCACTGCGGTGCTTCCGTTGATACGAGCCGGAAAAATTCCGGCTTGTCCAGACAAAGTGCTATGAGCCGTTATTAGTTGACGGAACATTTTTGGCATTTTCCTCTGCGGCAGAACAGTCTTCTGGGCAGTCTAGCAATCAAGCAATCATTTGAAGCATTTAGGGCTCGATACCCAGCCTCTGTTTGGTATACGAAGCTGTCGTTCGGAGGCTGCGCTGCCTAGACCCCATTGAGTTCAACTGAAGTTTGAGTTTCATACGCCAAAGCCACACCCACTTTGCGGAGAACAACACTGTATTAAAGAGCTGCGGATAAATTTACACCCCATAGGATTTGTCATGAGCGCCGAAACCTCGACGCAGAGGTTCTGCGCGTGTGTCCGTAAAACAGGCGGTATACCTCAATCCCTTCGATAGCGTGGACGTACTGAGGCAGGTAGAAGAAGGCACTCGCGGCCGTCAAGTGTTTCCCCCATCGAAGAAAATGTTCGGACAATGCGGTATACCTCCATCCCTTCGATAGCGTGGACGTACTGAGGCAGGTAGAAGAAGGCACTCGCGGCCGTCAAGTGTTTCCCCCATCGAAGAAAATGTTCGGACAATGCGTGGCTGCAGTTGAACCGTCACTTCGTTCGAAGTCACTCCCTTGTGTGTACAAGTACGGCGAGCACGTGTGATGCGGCGTTCGGGCGGGAGCTACACATTTCATCGGCGTGCGGTGCGTGCAGGGCATAAAAAGTGCCGGAGCGTGCATGCAGCGACGGCGGGAGGTCCATTGGCCGCGCGACCCTCTTCTGCCGCTGCGGCGCCCCGTGCCTGCGGCGTGCAGTCGGCACGCGCCGTGCTCGGGCGACAGATGGCCGGAGCGGAGACAGCGCGCCACGCGCCCGCTCTCAGCCACCGCCGCGGCAGCCGCACTACGCCCCATTGAGCTCGGCCGGGGCCCGTAACGTGACTGAGGCCACCGGCCGCCAACCAGGTCCCCCCGCCTGCCACCAATGAAAAATCGCGCACGGTCCACGGCGTGGGTCGCGAGGTAGAGCTCCTCGTCGCGGGAGGCACGAGGGAAAGACAACGCGGTTTGCTCGAGTTGCCTTACGCTTGACTGAAACCCGGCGGCTAAAGCTGGATGGTGCTGAGCGCGATGCCGCGGGATGGACTGTCGACCATGGCAGCCGTGCTTGTTCTGGTGAAGACGAGCACGTAACCGCCTGGGGCGTCTAGAGCGTAGCTAAGAACCTTAGCTTGTACAATTCTGAACTCCGTACCGACTGGGTCGCTCGACGCCCAGGGCCTGTTTGAAACCCCGTCCGTCGACTCCTGATTTCGCAATTTTTTTCGCATGCACTGCAGTTTCAAAGTTCTTGTTCGCACTAAAGGGTATGACATAGCCCCTGTGCCAGTCTTGCCCTTTCTTCTTGCCTCGCACCTCCAGTGTACTATAAAAAAAAGGGGGGGGGGAGGGAGAGAGCTTTTCTACGCCGTTGTGGTACACGGCGTTCTCCTCTTCGCTCCGTCTGGCTTGAAATTTGGTTAGTTGGGATTAAGCATTCAGTTCTCTACAAGAGGCAGTCTGTTAACATAATGCGTCGATGCTGCACCGAATTACGTATTATTGGCCGTGTACATTCCTGCGCACGACATAGAGTTGGGTTGGACACACTACGATCGATGAGTCCCTGATTTCTTCCACCAACAACTGTCTCTGCAAAAGCGTTTGTTGACCATCGCGTTTTCTTCCTCCAAGCCTCGTTTGAAAGGCTGACGTTGTGCGGCCAAGCAGGTCGAGTTACCAATAGAAAAAGCCATTTTAAATTAATTCCTTAATTTTCCGGTTTTCCCGGGGCTATCGGAATCCTGCAGTCTATCGTAGCCAAATAAATTTCTCCCAAACATTTCCTAAAAAAATATGTTGTGAATACAGGAGCAAGTAGACTGAGCGAACTTGTCACGTTTCTGTTTTTTTGTTGTTGTTGTTGTGGATGTTTTTGGTGTGGGGGAGCTGTCGCGCATGCAAGGTTTCTAATTTCGCATAATCGGTTTCATGCCGTAAACCTGGCTGCTCATCAATTGTACAGTTCACTAAATATTACCCCCGATGCATAAATGGAGCACACAGGGTAAATGAAGACGTGCTACTTTGTAGTGATTGTCTCCGCAGGTAAAAGTGACACTTTAGCATACCTACTCAGCCGTGCCCGAAGGGGAACCTGGAAGGCTTGCCATTGCGTGCGCACTCCGCGCAGCTCACCAGCAAAGCGCCCCAAAAGACATATCGCCACGCGACAATTGCTCCATTTGCTTATGTCGCACTCGCTCGACTGTCGGTCTCACTTTTCAACAAACCGAGCGCAGTGCCCGGAGGGCCGTGCGCGCAATGGCGCGTGCCCCGCTGTGCGCACGTGCACGACCTGAACGGCTCCGGACAAAGAACGAACGCTTGTCGTTCCTCTTCCACCTCCCTCACCAACTTCCGTCCTACTACACGCGGAAAGAAAGAAAGGGACAAACAGTCCCGGGCCACACAAAGGCGTGGCTACGGGAGGGGACGCTCCGACTTGGACTGATTTCAATGGAACGCAATTATAATTGGCGTCCCGTTTCGCGCTGTGATCGATTATGGAGAGCAGTCTCGCGACTCGTTTTTCTTGTCTCTCGCGTCAACGGTGGGCTGGTTATTTTTTAGCTCATTTTTGTACTTTGCTTTTTTTGTTTGCCTCCATAAACTGGAAATTGCTTGTAGTAATTTGGCTGTAAGGGAAACCAGGACTTGCATTCAGACTGCAGGTCCGTGAACCAGGAAAAACAACGAAAAAAAAGCAAAGCCTTCTCCATAAACGCAGTTGAATAATTTCTTTATGTGCTTTTGAGATGATCATTTTCCATAAGAGCTTGCTGAAATTAGTGCAAAACCCACGTGTAACTGAGCATTCACAAACAAGCCCCGTGATAATGCTTTGCCGCATCATACCAAGCCTTACAACTGCGCAAAGAAAACAAAATGCTATCATCGTCTGCCACCACACCTATTGATGCATAGGGAAAGCAGGGCTTTTGTTTTCAGTTTGGCCATTTTCATGGCCGTATGGTGCGATTGATATTCAAGGTGGGAAAGTTCGTGCCGTCGTGAACCATACCCAAGCTATTTTCTTCGTACTACATTGGAACAAGACCAATACTAAACAAATGATGCAACTTTTCTGTCGCAATGAATAAGAATGATTCCAGGAAATAAGGGTTCAGCTATAAATTATTCTCCTGAAGGAATACATGCAGTTTATCAGCACACACAGAGTTTCAGCTGACCGTATTTTGATGGTCCGCTCCGCTAACGACGGCCCGCCCAGCACAATCGGAGCGCCAGCAGCAGAAAGAGATTTTAGGTAAACCATAACCGTGTCTCCCTCGACGGGGAATCAGTCGCGTCACTGGTCGCGCCGCGGGTGTTTGTAAACCAAAACGTCATCCAAAAAGAAATCTAAGAGTTGATATTTTAGTCAACTAAATAAAGTAAAATATCGCTTTTATGGTCTGATTTCCCCTATTTTTACATCAGTTAGTTGCTGACACGATATCATGGTTGTATGTATTCAAAACAACCGTTCAATTTTCGGATAGCCAAGGCAAGGCTGTGTTTCTGGCAGCCTTGTGTGTCTTTCTGTGTTTCTGGTGTTTCCGGCTGTGTTTCTGGCAGAAGCAGTAGCAGTGAGCTCCCGCTTCGGTTGAAGCTTTGTTGCTTTTTTTATAAGCCTCGTTGGGGTGTGGCACATCTTCGCCTACTCGGAAGCACTTTCGCGGTTTCGTCGCTCACACTTCAAATGAATAATCGGAGTTCGCAGCAGCGAGATCGGCTCGCTTGGGGCAGCCATCTTAAACTTCCACGCGTCAGCGGAAGCTGTCGCGATGGTCCGCTCAGAGAGCCCGGCGAGCGTAGCGGGGCCCCGCTCCGGTCACGCCGCTTGCCCCTGAGCGGGAAACATAAAATAGCACGAACATGCCAAGACAAAGCATTTATCAGTCTTCATCGCGACGACTTCTTGTGTTTACGGGTTCTTTGGATACCTATAAAGGCAGCAGTTTTATTGCTCATGTCATTTAGGAGACAGTGCTTGCATCGTCTAGTTTGTTTTTGCGTGCCCACTATGCTTCCTGAAAAAGCAAAATGTGGGGTTTGATAAAACGCACGTAACCATGAACTGACCAACCTCTAGGCCGGCTTCTGACTTTTTATGCTACCTGGTTTTCGAAAAATGGGTCGACCGGAATATGGGTTAATAAGGCAGAAGGTAGTGTACACCCAAAGGAAATTTCTTATTATTGCTAGGTGCAAATATACATTCATCCTTCGGGTATCCAGAAGGTGCACATGTACACCTACTAGCTGTGATTGTGGTGTTGGGGGCTCTTCAATAATTAAATATTCGCACGTGCGTTAGCGGTATTAAAGCGACCGAAGGCTAGCACCAGATTTAGTTTCAGGGTTTATGCCTCTCGGCCATGAGGCAAGCTGCTGCGGAGAGTAACTTGAACTAACTACTCTATAACCTGCGCTCGAATGCTGCAAACACACAGCGTTGTTGCATACATTTGCACACAGAACATTCATACTGATGGGTAATAATGCACGTTTTTCCTACTATGTCCATCATAATATTGCCTCCAGGCATGCCTTTTGATTTTTTTACTTAACGTTCGTTACAGGCACCTGGCCACACCCTGCAGTGTTACCTTCTTTTTTTAAGCGAAGCGTGCATTTACTTGTTCTTGTGTATGCTGCAGCGGCAGCCTAGTTTGATAGGAAAAGGGCGTTGCTTTGCGATCCCTATCCTAGGCCTTTCTTGTTTTGTTGAAAATGTTCTGGATCTAAATTGATGAGTTAAAAAGAAACCCCGTGGCATTCAATTTCCCAACACTCGTCTGTGCACGCCCCTTTGCTGACTCCTTCAACGCTTGTATTTTTTTAAGTTCATCGTGGAGCACAAGTTCGCTATAAAAAACTATATTTATACAAAAACCCTGCATTGTCTGTGGCTAACTAACAATAATCTAAACAAAGTCTGATACACAAGCCAGGACCCCCACAGCTCTTTCTTCAATTGCCTAGTACCGTTCTACAATCAGGACCATGACCAAATTTGCTAGAGTAATTAGCTGGGGGTAGGGGGCACGATGGTTAGTTAGACTCATTACATTTCAAGAAAAATAGTGACAAAAAGGCGCGCAATGCACCCCTTTCACTGGAAATCAAGTTGCTTCTAGGGCACTGAAGGGAATTCGCCTGAATTTTATTTCTGGGTGCATGGAATTTTTTCACCTATGTAATCCATAATATGACTTTTCAGTACAAGTCTTAAGATCTAGTTCATCTGTAATAGGCAGTAGAAAAAATTCCCATACGATGTTTGTGGCCACCTCACCAACTACCACAGTGAACAAAGCTGATGAAGATGTTTTTATTTCATGGAGTTAAAACAGTGCCCTGATCGGACAAAAGAAGAAGAAAGGAACGAGGAAGTTTATCACCCTCAACTGTTCCTAATTTTTTGTCCCATCTCTGCAATGTTCTTACATCTTAATATCACTAAGAAGGTACCACAAGGATACCACAATGGTTTTCATGTTCTCTCAGCCTTCAAAACCGAGATTTCCATGCATTTCACAGTCGTAAAGTACTCCTTAACTTACAGGTGGTGCAGGATATATCGAAACCGGAGGCATCCAGTTCCTCCACACATCCTCCATGTAAAACAGCTAGTCCTGCAAAACATTGAAGGTCACACAAAAATGCAGCGTTATAACACCTCGAAATACTGCCTCTGACAGGACATCACGCAATTTTCATGTAGGTGCAAGAAAGGCTTACGCTACTGCTTTATACAAACGTACCGGTTGGTAGTATTAATTCTACGAATTTATCAGACCACACGACCAATAAATAACATGTGCAGTGCTGCAACTATTTTCATAAACCATCTGCATCGTTCCTTACCCACTAGCCAAGCCAAAAAACTTAACCCTTCGAGTATTATTAAGGCCTACATGCTTTTACTTCAAGTTTACTTGAGTGAGCATAATAGGATTGTTTAGATTATGGCAGTTCAGAAAAAGAATAAGGCAACAAATGCTTCTATCTTCCACCCAATGTCCTAGAGGCAACACAGATGACATAAGGCAGTCTTTTGACTTCATTTTGCCTTCAAACACACATAGGCAAGAGCATTACGGCATACAGAAAAAGAATTAAGACCGCAAATTTTAAAACTTCCATCTAACGTCATAGAGGCAATACAAAGGAAATAAGTCAATCTTTTGACTTCGCGTTGCCTTGAGTACACACATGCGCCATAGCACTGCGGAACTCGGGAAGAGAAGAAAGCAAGGTAGTTTTAAAGTTTTAAACTTCTCGCCCAAACTAAAATCTTTGTACGGCGATTTGAACTTCATTTTTACCCTAGTACATACAAAGGTACCATGGCTGTTTTTCCGGCAGTCTATTAAAAGTACACAGCCGGCGTATGTCCTAGAGGTACCTTAAAGTAAAAGCCAAAAGAACGGCAACATAGTTAACATACAGGAGACACAAAGGAAACAGAAACGAAAAAAATATTTTTATGAGGGCCCTTCCAGCCATCCCTGACGTTCATCCATTCTTTCGACCAGTTCCATCCTGTTCGGGACCATCCTTGGTGCTGCATTTGAATGCGGCTCTAACCGTGCCGTAACAATCGAATTGCCCCCGATCCTCCCCACCGAAGCGCCGGCGCAGCCCCTCTGTTTTCCTCCCCGCCCCTAACCATCCCCAGTCACCCGCTCGTTAACAACGCTGCGCTATCAGTGGCGCGCACACTTTGTAGGCCGGCGGCAGGTTACATGTGATTTGTAACCTGCAGGCAAAGCGGAGAGAGCTGGTGCTTCATAAATTCTGCATTGACCCGAAGGGGGCTTCCCCGTTCGATTGGCGGGCTCGGCTGAAAAGTTGCCTGTACAGCCTGGCACAATCGCGCTCCAGACTGCGGATTTGTGCAGGTGCTCTATGGGGCTGTAACTTTTGCTATTTCTACTTTATTTCGTGCCGCGCTGCTGTGCTAGTTAGCGCCGTATTCTCTTGAGCCATGCATACTCATAGGATTAGTTATAAGCATGCGGGTAATATATCCTTTCTTGGCTGATCCGGAATACTACGCGAATCATTGAATGGTCCACGAAGGCCACACGCATCGTGGCGTTATTTGAAATAGCCTTTGATAAATTCCTCAACCCTATTTTATGGTCTAACGGCATTGTTTTTATGCACAAAAGAGAGCCCAAATTCAAACCCTGACATTTCCTGCACACAACCTCAGCGGCGGCGTTATTTTCATGGTACCAAACACACAGCAATGAGCACTTTAATTTGAGGGCTAGTATTGAAGCGGCATGGTCAAAAGGAACCAAGGGAAGCAGTACAGCCATACACTAAGGCTTCTAGCGGTAGCTTTTGTCGACGCCCGCCGGCCGTACAAATTTCCTGTGACGTCTTAGGGGATCTCAGACATAATGGCCGGTAAGCCACACCCCTTTCACCCGTTTTGTTTGTTAAGTAGACTAATTGCCTGCAGTTTGGGCTAAAATTGGACTCGTTGTTATTCATCATCTTCATAAACAAAAGCCTACTCAGGCCCACTACAGGGCGAAGCCGTCTACCACTGACTCCCAATATCTCCTATATTTCGCCGCTAGAGTCCAGTGTTGGCCACCCAATTTTCTTATTTCGTCCCTCCATCGCGTTATTGCCTCCCCCCGATTCCAGACTCATCTTTTGGTATTCGATCACTCTGTTACCATAATTGGCCACCGGTTGTCGGTTCGTCCCGCTACATGGCCAGCCCAAGTTCATTTCTTTTTCTTTACTATAACTATGATATCATCTATTCGAGTTTGTTCCCTGATCCAGGAAGCTCGTTTCCTGTCCGTAAGTGTTACTCCTAATATTATCCGTTCTATGCCCCGTTGAGCCGATCTAAGTTTGCTTTCTAGTTGTTGAGTAATTAAGGCGGCATGTTTCAGCTCCGTCTGTGACCACAGGCAGTATGCACTGGTTGTACATTTTTCTTTTCAGTGCAGAGGTAGCTTACTTTTTTATTTGAGAGTGCTTCCCGAGATCTCCCTAGCCAATGCCTATTCTGCTCCGGATTTCTCTCTCGTGGTTTGAGTCAGCACTAGCCATCCGCCCGAGGTGGTTATATTTTTTTACTTTTTCTAGCGTTTCGTTTCTTATGCTGAAGAGGACGTTTTTGGCATTCTTATTCATCATTACTTGAGATATATTCATATTTATTTTTAGCCCCCCGGCCATGCTTCCTGATTGTAGTTCCTCAAACATTTTTTGCAGGTGTTCTGCAGTCCCACTCAGCAATACTATGTTCAAATACCGAAAAGCAGCTTAAATACAAACCCTGATATTTTCAGGTAGTTTGTCGTCTACCATGCCTTCTGCAAACCTCAAATGACTAAAATACTCTCCGTTTATGCTTAATCTTGTGGTTTCCCCGTTAAGCTTCCTGAATTCCCCTGCAGACAGTTTTGCCGAGATGATGTCCCCCTGTCTTACTTCCTTTCGGATCTCGAATTTATCACTTCGTTTGGGAAGAGTTGTCCTGCCCGTACATCCCTTATATATATCGCGTAGAAGTCTTATGTAGATCTCTTCTATTCCCTGGTCCATCATTGCTCATTGCTGGTCTTTCATTGCAGTACTACGTGGTGGTTTGTACTGAATCAAACGGTTTCTCATAGTAGATAAATCATATGTAAAGGTGCTTAGTGCATTTTGCGGATTTTTCATCCATTGATTGAGTACCCTTTCCTAAACCCCAGCTTGCTCTCTGGGTTGTTGGGAATCCAGGTTGTCTCCAATGCGGTTAACTAAAACTTTGGTTTTAGTTAACCATGTCCAAGGGTATTGTCACGGGACAGCAACTCAAACATTACATATTCAACTTCTATCGAGACATGGGAGGCAGCTCTGACTGGCTCGTTCTTTAAGATAAGCGCGAGCAAGAGAAAGAGCTGCTCCATCCAGCGCCATATACTTCAGTTACCCCCCTTCAGCTCCCTACAAGCTATACCCCATTTCCCTAAACCCCAACTGTTTCTTCGTAAACGAAGACCTTCACTGTCTCTTTCTCTGTCTTCGCGAAAGGAAAAATTTTCAGACCAGCTTAGACATCAGAGACTAAGCACTTTGAAACACTAACACCGCCACCTTCTCTCTCTGATTTATTATGAGGTTTAACGCGCCGACTCTACACAAGCGTTTAGGCGCGCGGAAGTTAAGGGCTCCGGATTAAATTTCACCACCTGGGTATCTTTAACGTGTGCCGAGGGTCGAACAGGGCGTTGTTACTTTTCACCTCCATCAGAAAAGCGGCCGCAGCGGCCGAGAATCGATCCCGCGTCTTTGGGCACACCTTTTCGCTTACACTGACCAACACCCCACAGCCGCAACCTTTTTACGCTCACTTATAACGTCACGGATGCGCAGAGGGTCTTTCTCTCTCCTGGGCCACAGCGAATAAAAACACTCGCTGCTAGTATTTCTGTCTTCGCTGACCTTCAGTGCTCGTGACGCATAGATCGTAAATACAGCAACTGCGTTTGTAAACGCTACCTGGGAGTCGAGGTAACGCTTTCGGGAATTACATCTTAAGACCAAATGTAGATGTTACCGGCACGTTTCTTGTTCGGCTACTTGCGGCCGCCTTTTTACGTGGTGGCTGCGCTTGTTGACTAGTTTTAAAACCATTTCCAAGTTAAAAAAAGCGTTGGAGGATAGCTTGAGTTGGGATAGCTAGCGCTCGGGCGTGCTTTCCTACTCCCACAATGCGCGGGAGGCCCCTGCGGTGGCCAAGGACCCAGAGTTCAGTTCCCTATAATATGTTAGACCTTTCAACAGCTACTACTTCTAGTCCGTAGGCATACCATAACTGGCTGCCAAGTAGCGTCCATGCGAAAGCAGAGTGGCATGTCACCACGTACTCACTGTGCATCGTCCGCCGAATCTGTTCGGCTTGAGCCGTTCCTTGTCGACCGGAGCAGCGGCGTCCGCAACGGTAGCGCTTGAAGACACGTATACGTGGCGGGGACAGCGGAGATTCTCTGCCATTGCCACGCGCCTTCCGGTCACAGCAGTTGTCACAGTGACGCCCTTAAAGAAACGGCTAACTCTAGCAACATCGAATGCCAACGACAAGGAAGTAGAATTGTCGCATTAAATTGAACCTAAAAGGTACGCTAAATCTCTGCCCGCGGCCGCAGAAACTACTACACGGTGCAGGTTATTCATAAACAGTGGACACGTAATGAAATCGCCGCAGGTGGGTTCGACCACAACGCTCTAAAACCACCGAGCAACGTGACCAAGTATGCAAATTTGGCGATTGACGAAGCCCAGCATGCGATCAGAATATAAACTACTACCTGCGCTGGAACTACAGCGAAATATGCACGCCTTGCGCTGTTGTGCCAGCGCAGATTCCATCATTTACTCTTAACGCCTACTGGGCCTCGTCCTTCGGAAATGAACACATTTCGTCACGTTTCTCGGTCGTTTTAGAGCGTTGTGGTCGAGCCCACCTGCGGCGATCTCCTAGACTGCATTGTACACCATATCAATTTTCGATGGCTCGTTATTACTGATGGTGTTAAATGCACATGTAACCTGCTAGCAGTTAGCGCCTGTGGAGGTGTGGAAAATATAGTCGCCATGGTTCTCCATAGCATGAAGTCGACGAACAAGACAACTAGATGCGACTCAGAGTCTGAGTCTATAGCTCGCGCTCAGAGCTCGCTTTTCGCGGCACGAGGCTCATCCCTCGCGCAGTGCAACATCGGACGCCCTTCCTGGGTGCCACGCAAATAAATCCTCTTCATATCTTTGTTCCACGACGAGATTCGTTTCTTAGTTGCCCCCACGCCTTGGATCCACAGAGGTAATCTCTGAATAAATGTACCAGAACTAAAATGCAGCTGAAATGAAGAAACGTTCAAAATCCAGAATAAACGACAATCTCAACACTATTATCTATGACGCTATTCAACAATATTTATTCCCTGAGTTAATCTATACTACAAATCAACACAAACACCTGTTTGCAACCGCTTCCCAACAACTCCAAATGAGCGTGAAAATAATGCTCCTCGATGCACTTCGTCGGAATGCCAAGTAACGTTATGGTGATCATTGCGGTTGATGCGGCGGAGTGTGCGGTGGAAGTGCGGACAGTTCTGCGTTGAAGCGTTCAAGTGATTGCAGCTCGCCCGCCCTCCTTCTCTCCCCATTCTTCGCACTACTCGCCACCATGTCTTCCTGGAGACCTTTGCCGAGGATCCACACACAGAATACTCTGCTTAAGAAGCTCACCACAAACAGACATACTCTAAAGTCGGTCGCTGAGTTTGCAAAAACTGAGAATAGCATAAACAAATTCAAAGCGTCTTTCACCTAACGAGAAAACTGGTTGAAACGCCAAGGTTTCTCTGATGCAACCGGAATCGAAGTCAAAGTCCAAAACCCAGACTGTTACGACCGTGTCGGAATGGCGCCGTAGGATAGTCGTCGGCTTCAGAACGCAAGGGACACCGGTTCATTTCTGACCCTGAGAAGCGCTCTTTTTTCAGGCGCTTGACGTGCCTTCGCGTATAATCGCCATCGTTTTATTAAATACCATTTGTAAACGGGAAGAACTTCCTGGGCTAGTTGGTGAATAGTTGCATGATTTGAAGTACAGCAAAAAAAAAAAAAAAAAACATGGACGGTCAACACAGAGCGGACAAGGCATGCGCTTGTCTTGCCTGCTTTGTATTCACCGTCTGTGTTTTTTTTTTTGTTGCGCTTCAAATCGTGGCAGCCATTTTGTAAAGTTGGCTTTCGGTCACTGCGTTATGTAGCGACATCGAACGCCATCAGTGAGGCATCGAAAGCTTGAAGCGTGTAATATACTGGCGACTTGTGTCGCGTCTAAAAACGCTTCACTATTTCTTGCAAGTGAAGAAGACGAGGCCATGTCTGCCTAACTTGATCCTCGCGATACATTTGAGGGACGTCTATGCCGCTGAAATGATGTCAGTTAAGATAAGGGCATTGATTTCTACCTCAAATCTGAACATTCACGTCGGCTGTCTAGTAGAGTGCCACTCCCAAGCTGAGTGTTTGAATTGATGCTTTTGGCCTGCCACTGAAGCAGCTCGTGTGAAACAAAAAGCATAGCCGCGTGCTCTCGTCACCTTTCCTGCAGGAGTATGACGCGACTGGGCACGCGCAAGACCATGCATTCGCGACCATCGTGTTCGAACAGACGAGCAGGACAGCGGGGCGCGGAACAGCGCGGTGACCCCTTGCAGAGCCGGCCCGCGGGGTGACACGCCTCAGAAAAGGAGGCTATGCGGGGTGTTGTGCCAGCTCCCCTACGGTGGCTGGCAGCGTGTCGCATGGCCTTGCGATCGCAGCGGTGGCCACGGTTGCCCCGCAGCCATATAGAGGAGAACAAGCCCAGGGCGATCACGACGGGTCGCGAAACAATAGTGCGGCGCCCAAATGTCAGCAGCTGTGAGGTGGTGCACTTCCGCGGGGTTCATGTACGCAATCCGTGCACATCTATTGCCACATTTATTTGCTGGCTACCATGTCCGGAGTGCCGCGGCTCACTGGGCGTGCGCGGTGCTTGGGAGTCCTCTTGGAGTGATCGGAGCAACAATGCAGTTTCAGTTGTGCATGTACCCAATATTACTTGCACACCCGAAGGAAAATGGCAGCAAATAAAGGAGCTGAGTTCTATCGTGCTGTACAAGATTGCCGAAATTTAAAGAGACCGGTGTTCTTCAATTTGTCTTAATTAGAATTGGAAATATGTTGGATATTTTTACCTCCTGCTGCTCTTTACAATTATGATATTTAAGGAGTTGTGCTGCTAAGCCCAAGGACGCGGGTTCGCTTCCAGGCTGCAGCACCCAATTTTCTGATGGAGGCGGCAATTGAAAACACCCGTTTCCAAGATGTCGGCGCTCGTTGAACATCCTCAGGTGGTCGAAATTAGTCTGGAGCCCTCCACTAATGCGTGCCTAATCGCCTGTGTAGCGTCGGTGCGTTAAACTTCATATTTAAATTATCAAGCCTGTAGCTCAGGAATTGAAATGTGTACATTGCACGAATATCAGCTTTCTAACGCCAAAGTTGCAATTAATTTGAAGCGTCGACATGAAGTTGGTTTATTGTGATGTTATTCATAGAGCCTCTCTTGCTCCTGTTCACTCGCATTTTACAATCGTGAAGGATTCGCCACGTCCTGAAAGGTCTCCATAAGTTACCCAACCTGCATTAGCCCGTTTAGGTTGGGTCATCACAACTATTCATCAACTAAGAGCTTCGCATCATCTGGACCCTTGGAGGAGAATCAGGGGGCTCACCCTGCTGATATTCTAGCCATTCCCAGATGAGGATATGGTGTTATATCCTGTTCACTATATTGCAGCTAAATACTGCATAATTGCCATCGCACATCACTTTATTCTCCTCTTCACCAGTGCGCTTTCACCAAGGAAGAGACTACCTTACTGCTTATATAAGCCAAGACTTTCTCCACAAAACGCAACTCATGTGCGCATTCCAAGACTCATCGACATGCGCCTATAATCCCACAGCGAACGCTTTGTACTACATAACATGGAGATGCGCAACCCCGCTTCCCCCCCCTCCTTTAACCTTTCCCCTAATTTCGAGCAGTGTTTGAAAGGCACACGGACCAGCTCCCGGCAGTAGGAACAGGAAATTTCTCCCGATTCCCGACAGCAGCCAGTGATATGGTCGCCTTTATTTAGGTATCCGGCCACTGGAGGCACGTAGGGCTCCAGCCACCACACCGTTTCCCTCAATGAACGTTTTCCTCCTCCTTCATTCAGTGGCGATTGTTATTAGTATCTGTTTCTGTTAGTAAAGAGCTGTATTTAACTTCGGATCACCATAACCCTCGTTGCCTCGCATTGCCGAACCCATAACGCGCGACAGGGGGAAACAGCGGCTCAATATAAGGTGTACATCAACCCTCTTCGACGTTCCATGTTAGCTTCCACTCTCTACCACACCGCCCTAGTATTTTCATACAAATTTTTCTGGGGTTAACTTTTGCATTTGGTTCCGCGAATGCATTGAGACTGTCGTAAGCAGCCCGTCCCACAATAATACCTTACGGATTATGGCCGTGCTTCAAAGTACCTTGGGTTGTGGCCTAGGGGCGCGTGCGAGTCGCGTGCGCCAGACATTCAATACGTAGCGTAGTGCACTACGGACACACCAAGCGGTCGCGCCACGCCAGAGGCAAAACTTCTGCGGCGTGTAAGCGGCGTCCTGCTGAGCTTGCGCCGCTGGCAGCGCAGCTGGGTCCCTCGGGGGGCGTCGGCGACGGGACAATAGATAAAGGTGCGAGGAAAGTAAATGGGGCGGTGCTGCTGGTGCTCTTGCCTCGGCGGCGTCACCGCCGTCGCTGGCTCCCGCTTCCAAATTGCCGCCACGCGCTGCCGTCCCAACGCGAGAGGGCACCCTCCCACCGAGCTGCCCCCATTCGATGTTCGAACGGACCGATGCGCGCCTTTGTGTAATGCGTCCATAGCAATAATAGAACACGCCACGCTACTTTCTTGCCGCCTCTTTCCCTTACGGAAGCGTACACGCGTCCACGCAGCGTTGATCGCTGCCTTATAAAACAGGACGCATTCAATTAATATCTCATTAAGACTCCCGAGGCAACCTCCCTGCGCTTCGACAATGAGTTCTGTCGGGAATGATCGGCGAGTTTTCTGCCTCATATTGTGATTAGGTTGCAATACAGTACGGTACCTCATGCCTGGCCCCATGCAATTATTTGTCGGTTTGTTCACTTTGAAAAATATTTCTTGGCTTTAGTGCCCCCATTGCGTGTGGATTTCCAATAGCTGCACCAAAACGGGCAAAGTTCGCGAGGAACAAAAGACGCGATATCACAGCGCAGCCCCATCTTTTATAATTACAATCAAGTGCTGGGCGTTGCCGTTCGCCTATTTTTTTCTTTGAGTGCAGTTATTGGACATTCAGTGATATCGCGCTGAAGCAGTCTCATTGGCGCGTTTCATAGCGTATGTGATGGCACATTGTAAAAGTAATCATCCTCATCCGCTCCTTACATTAGTGATGAGCGATCGAATCAGTGTGATCGTCTCACCGTCGCCGCTTTGGTGGTAATGGTGTTCATCCGGTTCCTTGCGTTGATGAAAAGGTGAATTCGTGCAGTCGTTAACCCACTACTAATGAGAGGCATTTACGGTACTGTAGATGGTTTAGCAAAATGGGCGATATGTCCCCCTCTTCTAAAAATTTGAATAATGACCTGATACACCCGTGCTTTGTTTGATGGAAGCCTAGCCTAGCAAATACGTCAACTCCATTCCGTTCCAGAAGGACGTTTATTTCGCAGAAAAGCAGCACGGACAATCCTTGCTGTAAAGATCGTTTGACAAGGTCAGCGCCATGCATGCTTCGAAACAATTAAACTATACGTGTAAGCGCTTGGTTGGTTACGTTATGAGGCTTTCAGAACACAAAAGAGTCGTAAGGAAAGTGTCGGTTAGTACAACTCTGCGTGGACGTGCTACTCTGAGGGCCCGTAACACTGCGTCAGTTTGAAGTTTCTTTTCGCATCTTGCTTGTTCCATGCGACATGTGAAAGGAGATTTAAAGAGAGAAGAGAAGAAAGTAGTCGAAAGAGTGGGTATGACGATTACAGGTAGCGAGGAAAGCAATAAGCGTGGTCGAGTCTGTAGATATGCATGCAGTCAAGTTTCATGCAGTAAATTCAGTAGCGACCTGTACTGTCGATTTTCCTGCAGCCAGAGGTCGTAGTAATCCGGTTTATCCAACGGGAGACCAGCTTGTCTGAGCACGTTGTCCGGAGCTGCGTTTGTTCTCGTGCCTATCCACAGAAGGGGCTTGGCATCGGCCGCAGCCACCTCAGCCGGACACTTGTTGACGAGTTGTCTGAAGGTGGTAGGGCCACTCCAGCCTGAAGCCTCCGGATAGAAACTTCCTCCAACCGGGAAATGTTAGGGGGAAGGGACCAAACACTGGGGAATAAAAGCACCTTTAGCCCGAGGTAGGGGAGATTTTCCGACTAAAGTACTGAAGCGGGGATCACAAAAAGTGTGCCAGGGGAGGTTTCAGGTATGGAAGGACAATAGGAAAGATGGTCCGCTAAGCGATGCAGGAAAAGTTGACCGTAACCCTGCACCCTATTTACATGAATCATTAGCGGCACCGTCTTGTGGAGTGTGTGAGTCTGCTGGCACATTCGCGGTGTCTTTTTTCCATGCTTCAGGTGCTTCACGGGGCTTGGCGAGTCTGTGTATATATACGCCTCAGTGGTGTCAAAGAAGGCGCCTGCGCCTTTGGTTGCGTCCTGTACGGCCTGGACCGGTGGTTGGATCGGGCCTGGAGGGTCGGGCGCATAACAGCGTGAGGATCGAGTGGTGGGTGTGTGGAACTAACGAAGGCAGCCCGTCTTTCCTACAGTATACAATGCCCAATGATCTTCACCAACCGTGGTATCGGAAGTTGCCGCTGACTGGTCACGGCGAGGAAGCTTCGTTGTCTTATTGGTAGGTATTGCCGGAAACCATGCATTGGGTTTGTTAATATTCTGTTTTTCAAGCGAAGCGCGTGTTCCCATCTTTATTTTTATTCCGCACTGGTTATCTCATTCTGATAAGGCGAGCGTTTCGCCCTAACGTCACTTGCCTAGAATAATCTTCTTTGATCTACAATGTTCTGGACGTAAATCGACGGTTCCAGAAACACACGCGCCGAAATATAAAGGCCTGCTGAGGAGACGCCGCGGTATTTGACTCGCGGACACTAGTCTGCGCACGTCACTTTGTTGACTGCTGTTTTGCCGCCTGTGTATTCTTTGAGTTGTTAGGGAAGAACAAGTGCGCTCCAATAAACTTATGTTCTTTGAAGACAACTGCGTCGTCTTTGGCTTCGTGAGATCTCGTGGCGGTGCTGGCTGCATGCACCCTAAGCGCTCGTCAAGCCGACAAGCGAGCCCAACTCGTTTTTGTCGCCAACAGCAAGGTCTTCAGCCAGAGTTTGGACTACTTCCGGATAACGTGAAGAAAGAAGACGTCGTGAAAACCACCATAAATCAACGCAGGCACCATGGCCAGCGCTTCCAATCCTGCCCTACTTCTTTAACAATCCCGGGAGCCCCCCTCATTCCGTGGGTCCTCTTCGGAAGACCCCGAAGAGTGGTTGGAGCAAGTCTAACAGGTCCCGATGGGACGACGCGGAAACACTCATAAAAGTGTTCTTCTACCTTGAAGATTCAGCAAGGAAATGGTTCGAAAACCATGAGCGGTCCCTGGAATCTTGGAACGAATTCCGTACATAATTTTTGACGAGGTTCTCCACGGTTGTGCCAAAAGAGTGGGCCGAAGTCTTGCTGCAAACGCGGACACAACACTTTAACAAAAGCGTTGTTGTGTTCGTCGAAGAGATGAAGAGGTTTTTCAGGCGTGCTGACCCTGACATAGCGGAAGAAAAGAAGTTACGCTTCTTATTAATGCGTGGTGTGAAGGAGGAACTGTTTGGTGGACTTGTCCGCAATCCGCCCGAAACCTTTGCCGAATTCGTGACCGAAGCCACCACCATTGCGAAATCCCTGGAAATACGTGCTAAGCAGTATGACCGCAACTTTGTTGGCACGGCCAATGCGAACTGCGTCGACAGCATGCGGATCCCCGCAGATAGCCTACGCGAGACTATCGGCGAAATAGTGAGGGAGGAGCTTCGGAAACTTCTCCCGGCGCCGCCACAACCACAAGTCACTTCCCTTACCGACGTCATTAGAAAAGAAGTGCAGCAAGCGCTGGGAACTTCAATGACTCGAGAAGCACCCCGCGAGCCGCAAGCCACGGCCTACGCTGCTGCTGTCCTTCGCCCTGGCCCACCTGCGCCCTATCGTCACGAGGCTCCGTGCCGTCGCCCTTTGTCGCCAGCCCGACCACCTGCGCTGCAACCCCCCGCCCTAAGGAAGACCGACGTGTGGCGAACGCCCGATACTAGTCCGCTGTCCTACCACTGCGGTGAGGTCGACCACATCTACCGTCGCTGCTCCTACAAGAGGCTCGGTTTGTGAGGGTTCTCTGTCGACGCATCACGCCCCCGACCCGGCCAGCGCCCTACTGAGATGGAAGAATACCTGTCGAACATCAGCCGTGGACCAGCCCGTTTCAACCATTCGCCGTCACCCTACCCATATCAGTCCCCAAACCGCCGTGCCAATGCTGACTTCGCACGTAGAAGGTCCCCCAGCCCACGCGGGGGAAACTAAAAACAGCAACTTCTGGAGGTGAAGTTGCAACACTGCGGAAAAATGAAAACCCTCCAATGACGCAACGACTCGCCGAAGACCATGATTCACGACATGCCCTCAGCCCGACGACCCGATATAACCCGGACGTGAGTCGCGAACACGACGATAGCCACACGGCGCGACGCGAACCCGACATGATGAAGCCTGCCTATGAGAAGACGACGATAACGACGACGCATAGTACCCAACCGTCGCACATACGCACATCAGGAGGCCATCTCGCAACGCCAAGTGGAACGTGAACATCACGTGTGTCCATACATGGAACCACATACCCTGCTGCGTTCGTCATTTTGCCCAACTGCTCCCGCGAAGTAATTCTTGGAATGGACTTTTTGACAGATAACGGTGCAATAATCCACCTTCAGACCAAGTCGATAACTTTTTCCTTCGATCACTGCATGACGCCGGAACCGAACCCCGAACACCGTGCTGCTGTAAGGATCGCCGATGATCATGTGACTCTGCCACCCCGCGCAAGCTTGATTGATGATCATGGTGTACTGCGAAGATGCTGCTACTGATGTCGACGCTATCGTAGAGAGTGACCAAAGGTTGTGTCTCGACCGCGGTGTCTCCTGCGCAAGAGGCATTACGCGCTTTAAGCAACGCCAATCCCACGTTTTGGTCACTAATTATACCGAGGAGTTCCAGAATTTAAACAAGGGTGCTGCAATTGCGTTACTCGAAGAAACGCAAAAAGCAGGTGACGTGATCGCGGTCGCCTACTTTCAACGCGCACCCGAAGGTACCTCAAAGCTTCCGCATCCCTCCGATGTGAATCCGGCGCTACCGCAAGAAAAACGGAACAGAGTATTCGCTTTGCTGCGTCGCTACAGCGAGTATTTTTCGTCGAACTCAAAATTACGTCAGACACCTCTAGCGAAGCACCGAATAATAAGAGTAGATGGAGCCCGTCCTACCCGACAGTCACCGTACCACGTGTCTTCTCACCAGCGGGAAGCCATCGGGACACAAGTGGAAGAAATGCCAAGTGATGACATTGCACAGCCATCGAAAAGCCCCTGGGCTCCACCGGTCATACTGGTGAAGAAAAAAGACGGCACATTAAGGTTTTGCGTTGACTACCACCGACTGAACCAAATCACCAAAAAGGACGTGTATCCCCTGTCATAAATCGACGACGTCCTCGACCACCTCTGCCACGCGAAGTACTTGTCAGCGATGAATTTAAAGACAGGATACTGGAAAATAGAAGTTGACGAGAGAGACCGAGAGAAGACTGCATTCATAACCCCGGATGGTTGTTACGAGCTCAAGGTGATGCCGTTCGGGCTGTGCACGGGCCCGGCAATCTTTCAGAGTCATCGACGCCGTGCTAGCTGGTCGGAAGTGGCAAACCTGTCTCGTATACCTCGACAACGTTGTGGTATTCGCGAGAAATTCCGACAAAAACCTTCCAAGATTGGAGTCTGTACTCGAGGCTATTCGCACGTCGGGGTTAACGCTGAAGCCTGATATGTGCCGCTTTGCGTGCGAGGAACTGATCAAGTTGTTGGGCCATATCGTCAACGCCGCGGGAGTGCTGCCTGACCCAGTGAAAACTTCAGCCATAGCGAACTTCCCGAGACCAAAAGACAAGAAGGGTGTGCGAAGATTTCTCGGACTAAGCGCATGCTACCGGCCCTTCGTCGCAAATTTCGCGCACATTGCCGAGCCACTAACGCGCTTGACGAAAGATAGCACCCCTTTCAGCTGAAAGAACGCCCAGGAAAAATCATTCTGTGACCTGCAACCACGACTGCCATACCCGCCCGTGCTCGCTCATTTCGACGAAAACCCCGAAACCGAAATGCACACTGACGCCAATGTTATAGGCTTGGGTGCCGTCCTGGGGCAAAAAGCAAATAGGTTGCGGAAAGGTAATCGCCTATGCCAGCAGTGGTCTGTCAAAGGAGGAGAAAAACTGTTCTGCCTCCGAGAAAGAGTGCCTCGCTATTATATGGGTCACTTGAAAATTTCGCCCATATGTGTAAGGTAGACCGTTCAAGGTTGTGACATACCACCATGCTCTCTGTTGGCTCGCCAATTTGAAGAACCCCTCTGACCGTCTTGGGCGGTGGAGCCTACGCCTGCAAGAGTTCGACGTTACAATCTTCTATAAATCCGGCAGGAAGCACTCCGACGCCGATTCCCTGTCCCGCGCCCCCATCGACCCACCACCACAAGACTCCGATGAAGACAGCGCACTCTTTGAAGTCGTGACGGAGAGCGACCTAGCCTCCCAGCAGCACGCCGACCCCGACTTACGCGTCATGATAGACTACCTCGAAGGGAGCAACGTCGCCGTGCCTAAACCGCTCAAATGGAACTTCCCAGCATACAGACTGAAAAACTCCATCCTCGTGATGAAGAATTTCAGCCCCTGAACGAGAGCGAATTATCTTCTTGTCATCCCGGCAGATCTTCGCGACGACATTTTGGAAGCATGCCACGACGACCCGTTTTCCGGACATCTCGGCACAGCTCGCACAATTGGAAAAATCAAGATGAAGTACTACTGGCCCCGCCTTGCATCCGACGTCACCCACTACGTCCGAAGCTGCCGTGACTGCCAGCGACGAAAAACGCCACCGACGAGACCCGCCGGACTTCTGCAGCCGATGGGCGTCCCATCTAGGCCCTTCCAATAGATTGGAATGGACCTTCTGGGCCCGTTCCCTAAATCCCGATCCAAGAACAAGTGGATTGTTGTAGCGACAGACTACATGACTCGCTACGCATAGACCGCCGCTCTTCCGAGAGGGACTGCACAAGAAGTGGCAAAGTTATTCATAAGCCAAGTTGTGCTGCGACATGGAGCCCCGGAACTCCTAATCACGGACCGCGGAACGGTCTTTATGCGGAGCTTATGCAAGGAAGCTTACGCTACAGCAACACCAATCACCGAAGAACGACGGCGTACCATCCCCAAACGAGCGGACTAACGGAGCGTCTGAACAAAACGATCACGGATATGCCGTCTATGTACGCCGACTTTGAACATAAAACTTGGGACGAAATCCTCCCGTATGTCACGTTTGCGCACAACACAGCAATCCAGGAAACTACGAAGATGAAACCGTTCGAGCTTGTCTACTGAAGACGGCCGACTGCGATGCCTGACGCCATGCTTCCTCCGCATGTTGAAGACGACGACCTCAGCGCTGACGTCCAAGGATACCTTCAGCGTTTGGAGGAGGCCCGCCAGCTCGCTCGAGTTCGCACAACGGACCAACAGCTGGTGGATGCCGGACATTACAACCTCCGACGTCGAGATGCCGAGTACGGCTAGGGGATAGTGTGCGGGTTTGGACTCCCTTCCGACGACGTGGACTCAGTGTGAAGCTTCTGTGACGGTATTTTGGACCCTACCGGATTCTACAACGTGTTGGCCAACTTACCTGCGAGGTGACCCCCGATGGTGATTCCGGCACATCACGACGATGCACGCGACCCGAAATTGTCCACGTGGTTCGCCTCAAACCTTACTGGGCAAGATGACGGACTTCTTTGTTGTTGCTTGTTCGGACTGTAGTTTTATTTTAGCATCGGGTCGATGCACTCTAAGAGGGATGAGTAATGCCGCCATGCCGCGAACCATGCATTGGGTTTGTTTATGTTTTGTTGTTACGGTCCAGCTGCGCCCGGCTGTGCTATCTGTGTCCCACGCGAAGCGCGTGTTCCATTCTTTATTTTTATGCGGCACTGGTTATCTCATTCTGATAAGGACAGCGTTTCGCCCAAAGGAGAATATTGTTCTTTGATATACATTGGTCTGGATGTAAACCGACGGTTCCAGAAACACTCGCGCCGAAAGATAAAAGCCTGCAGAGCAGACGCCGCGGTATTCGATTCGCCGACACCAGTCTGCGCACGTAACTTTGTTTACTGCTGTTTCGCCGCCTGTGTATTTAAGTTGTTAAAGGAGCACAAGTTCGCTCCACTAAACTTGTTTTTCTTCAAGACAACTGCGTCGCCTTTGATTGTTTGGTTGATTGTGCAGTTAACGCGCCGACGCTCCGCAGGGGATGAGGCGAGCTGTAGTGGAGGGCTCCGGATTAATTTTGACCACTTGGGGATCTTTGACATGCGTCAAAATCTCGTACACACGGGCGTTTTTGCTTTTCGCCTCCATCAGAAAAGCCGCCGCCGCGGGCGTGAATCGAACCCGCGGCTTCGTGGTCAGCAGCACAACGCCTTAGCCACTCAGCCACCGCGGTGGGTGCGTCGTCTTTGGCTTCGTGACAGGATAGTTGCATAACTCCATTGTGGAAGGGCGCTTAGAGTTGAAGTCACCGGAGGCTCAATATATAAATACCAATGAAGCGCTGCGAGCATTGGTGTATGAAAACGCTTGCTTCTTCGCGCTGGTTTACAAGCTCACTGATAGTATAGAGCTGGCCTTGTTGTGGTAAGATGGGAATCGTGCTGAGACGAGGAAGTGTCGTGACGGTACGCATGAGCTGGCTGTTGGTAGCCTCAAATTTCGCTCTTTGTTTCAGGGCGAGCCTGTAAAGCTGTGCCTGGTAGAGTAGGTGCGGCTGGAGTACAGCGTGCCCGAGTCGTCGACCCACCTCCCTGTGGGCTACTTTAGTCAGCGTTGCAACCCGGCGGATCGAGTGTGAAGTTGTCTAGGAGTATTTCCGGGTCTTTCCAACTCAGGGGATACTCGAATCCAACTTGTATATCCGAAGAACGACAACCTGAAGCTTTGCCTTGGCTGCTATGGCGGCCGAGCCATTCGTTAGTTGAAAGTTAGCCGCGGAAGCTAACTTCCTGTCTGCCTTGTTAGCCACATGTGCATAGCAAAATCTGTATGCTGAAATATCCAAACCGGCTCATTGCGCGAGGGAATGAAAAACAACTTTTCTTGCTGGATATGATGACACTGCCAACTGAAGTCTCCGTGCGTACACCACAGCATCACATTGTCCGTGTAGACGAGAAAACTCATAAAAGTGGTGTCTTGCAGGTTTCATGCAAGGGTGCAAATGCGATATTGAACAGTAGAGGCGCTAGGACGCAACCTTGCGGTACCCACGATTCGATGTGTAAACAGGTCCAGGGGTTTCCCGTTCACTCGTACTGAAAACGTATTTTGGCGCAGGAAGGAGTGTACCACTTTGTGTAAAAGAAGTGGAATTCTCAGAGACCAAATGTTTTGATCATTGTCGTGTGGTTCACGTTGTCATACGCCGTCTAAATGTAAGTAGTTACCGCAGTCTGACAAATTTAGCTGCGGGGTGAAACTTGCAAGCTATGTCAGCCACAATAGACAGCCCACCCTGTGTATGTAGGTGCCGTCTGAATTCAATCCGAGCGGGGTGGATTTTCCTGTTTTATTTCTGGCTCTGTAAGCATTTCCCAGTACACCTTGGCGGGCATGTGCTGCTCCGTGGGTACTTAACAGGGTGTAAGTAATGGGACTCGAAAAAAACCAAAAATCGTGGGGCATCCTTTGGCCTATACACCTCTGTTGGTATGTGCTACTTCGCACTGCAATGATTCAAGGATTCGAGGACTTTTAATCGCCGTTTGCGCCTGGCATTGCCGACGATAAAATCTGCATAGAAGCACCTTGACGAGCCGGTCAACCCAATTCTGCTGCTAAGCAGCAGACGGCAATATGGATACTGTACACTTTCTACAGCATTCAACATAAAAAACGGCAAAGTATCGCAATCCTATTGAAGTAACAAAACGTACAAAGGAAAAAAATATACCCGCACTAACAACTGAACAAAGAAACGCCGATTTCATTCTAAATATGTGACAGCGCAACACGAAAAACGATTTCTTGCTAAAAAAAACAACAACCACGAAGCACGTACTGAATCCAACTTCCCTATATACCAATACTCTCAGTCCAGTACACATATGAACTACTGCATACAACATAAACTAGCCCTTCAATAAAAATAGTTAAATTAATCAAGGTACTACCCGTGAGATAGATACATAATGCATTACAACATAACGCGTAGAAAAAAAACGTAATAATTTTGTAGCTCCCGAAGAATTGAAAAGAAGCCAACAAAAGAGAGCGAAAAAAGGAAGGCCAGCAAGAACTGTTTTGCAAGGCCGCATTGATAGGTGCTACCTTGAAGATAACTGCATGGTTGACGCAAAAAAAAAGAATCAACCCTAGCAGAACGACGCTAACAATCGAAACACTTTCTTCTTTGAAGTAAGCACCAGATCTATATTTCCTGCCTCAAGTTTGTTCAGGAAGCGCGGTAAAGTGTTAGATAAAGTTTCGAGACCGTATGAAGTGCGAACGGTGGCCAGATGCCATTGTTCGGTGTTTCTGCAAGTGTACACAGGCGAACTCGGGCAGAGACAGATTGATTGATTGATTGTTGGGTTTAACGCTCCGATGCAACGCGGGTGATGAGACGCACCGTAGTGGAGCGCTCCGGATTAATTTTGACCACCTGGGGATCTTTAACGTGCGCCGAAATCTCGTACACACGGGCGTTTTTGCTCTTGGCCTCCGTCAGAAAAGCGGCCGCCACGGCCGGGAATCGAACCTGTGACCTCATGCTCAGCAGCGCAATGCCTTAGCCACTGAATCACCGCTGCGGGTCGGGCACAGAAAGGCCGACTAACATAAATTTCTGGAATTTTTCTCTAGTTCCTTAATAAAGCTAAGAGCCAATATTACATTATAAACACCAACAATTTTCCTAATTCAGTATTTCTGAACTACATGACCAGTGTGGGCCGACTAGCTGAGATTCCAAATGAAGCGTAAGTATTTTTGCTATACATGAGGTCTTTTTTCATTAGCAATGTAGTAGTCCCCCAAAGTAGGTGAGCGTAATTTAAATAAGGTTCAAAGGGTTATAAAGCAATACCTTAACTTTGACTGGAATTAAGTAGCGATGTTTGCTAGGAATTCCTGCACTGCGAGACAATTTTATAATTAGAGAATCAACGTGGTCATTCCAAGCAAGGCGACTCGGAAGTGCACTTCCAATAACTTCAGGCATTCCACTATTTCTATTGAGCGAGAACCAAACGTAACGTGCTGTGGAACAATGATTTGTTTATTACGGGGTCGGAATAGTATTAGATTTATTTGCGTTTATGTTTAATCGGTTAGTACTTGACCAGCATTGAATAGACTGCTTGATAGCGTTGTTTCCCTTCCCATCTGCTCTGACGATTCCAACTAAAAAAGTATCATAACTTTTTCGGCGCGCAAAATACACTTGGCTTTGTGATATCAGTTTAAAATGCCATTAATGTGTAGATTAAACAACAGAGGTTCTAGTAACAGTAAAGGTCCCTAGTGGACGCCAGCTATTCTACGCTTAACGGATGATTTGTGGGTGTCGATGCAAACATACTGTGTAAGATCGGCTCAATAAGAGGCTAGCAATGAGTGAACATAACCCCGGAAACCATAGCGATCAAGTTTCGGTAGAATTATATTATGACCAATGCAATCGAACGCCTAAGAAAAATCCATGAACACACCTATACTCGGGTACCAGTTAAGAACATTGCCGCTTTGCCTCATCCCCGCAGCCGGATGTAACTCCGCGCGGCGCAAGTAGTGCGTTACTGGGAATATTGTGAACATGGCACGAGCTGTTTCGGGGATTTTTTGCACTGAATGTGCGTATAAACTACTGCAGCTACGAAAAATAAACCACTTCAGAAAAGGCACACGATATCACGCATTCACAGCCATCTCCTTTCAAAACGCGCGCGCCCGTTGACATCCGGGTCCGTCGCTTGGGCGGAGTGATACCGTACATGAGCTATTGCCGTTCTTAACTTGTTCCCTAGTATCAATCTTTTTTTTTCTTCGAAGTAGCGTAACACGTATTGTCTTTGTTGAAGTAGTGCTAATTTCATAGATTTGTGCGTAACAAAACCAAATTGATCATCAGAAACTAATTTATGAGTTTTACAGAATGATGACATCCGAATTTGAATTATCTTTTCAAGGCCTTTAGAGAATACCGGCAACATTGACACCGGCCGATAGTTTGACACACTCCTCCTGTCTCCTGAAGAGGGCTGTCAGTTTTGCTTTTGCAGTTCGGTGGGAAAAACGGCTGAATTAAGGCAGAGATTAAAGAAGTCTAAGCATTGGGGCTAATATATGAAGGACGTGTTTCACCGGCTTTATCTGAACGTCATCTGCATCCCGGCTTTGAGTAAGTTTTTTTCATTTTCATTAAAACAGAGTAAACTTCAGAGCATGTCACTGGGTTCATAAACATACACTTGCTGTTATAGAAATACGAATTGTCAATTGGCATTGCAGTACATTCAGTCCTTCGGCTAACAAAATAATTAAGGGCATCACAGTTGTCTTTTCCCGCGACGCTAGCTCCTTCAACAGTTATCAGGACGGAAGCTGTGATATTTTTCGAATGCACAACTACCGTATTTGCCTCCATATTTTTTTCAGGTCATCATGACAAAGTTCAAATATTGCATAATAGTACGCACCCTTTGCCTGTTTTAATTCTTTGTTGAGTTTATTTCTTTTGAATTTGAATCGTGAAAATTGTTCTGGATTACGCTGTTCGACAAATTTCTTGAACATTTGATTTTTCTTCCGGATATTTTAAAGTAAACTGGGCGTTACCCACTCTTTTTTTTTGTGCTTTTTAACTCTGGATAAGCGCGGGTTTGAAGATAACCATAGTAAATTTCTATAAATTTCCCCAAAAATGTGTTGTATGCGACTTTCCATCCGTCACCGCGACAAAATGAGAACCATTCACACCAGCAACTGCCTCCCTAAAGGCCCCAAGGCCATTTCCGGTAACGCGTTGTACTAGACGCCGCCAGGACAGCATCTTGTTTACTTGTGTTTTTACTGCAAAAAGAACTAGAAGGTGGTCGCTAATACCATAACCAACAACTGAACCTAAATAATGACTGTCATAAAACTTTGTTATTAAAAAGGTCAATAAGATTCTAAGTGGTAGGTGTAATTCTTGTTGGTTGCGTAATGGAATTCGCGCAGCCGTTAGCTGAAATAATTGCAAGGAAACCAATGGTAGTATTACTATAATCAAGCAGATTAATGTTAAAATCACCTCCTCACACCACGTTTGCTCCTCTTTGACACTTACATATTTAAAAAATTCATCTAAAAAAGAAACGTGACCATACGACAATGAAATGATACGACCAGCAAGATGACGGTAACAAACTGCAATGACCGTGCAGCCTGATAATGTACAAAAAAAATTATCAGGTGTAATTTAAGAAAATTCAACCGAGGGGTCACATGCACTCGTTTTTTTAACCAGTGCACAAACTCCTCGACTGGCACCAACTGTTCAGTTAAACAAATGAGTTCTATTTCAAAACTTGGCAGCTAAATAACTTGTTCCGGACAGGTACTCCAAGATGCAGTTAAAATAAAAATATCTATCGTTTAAAGATCACTAAACAGGTTTCCAAGGTGGCCGACTTATTAACAGCTGATTGCACAACAAGATGGAAACAGAGGAAAAATTTGTCCCATAAGATTGGTTGATTTTTTCATTTATCAAAACTTGCGTAATGAACCCTGGTCTCGGTAGTTGACATTACTCGAAGCAATCTTTATCTTACTTTTCTGTTGAACGGCGGCTGGTCGTCGTTCATAACCATACATACGTAACACAGAGACCTGGCTACACATCATACCAAGAAACATTAGGGGGTGTATAGGTGCAATAAATTGAAAAGGAAGGCAAAAAACGAGAGCTTAGCTGTATAGAAAAAGTGCCCTATGATTTACAGAAAAATGGGGATAATAAAATAACCGAGAACAAATTAGTACAGCCCATCACATTTCCAGATATCACCTGTATACATACAAAGAACAGATTCAATGGTTGCATATTTCACTGGAGTGATATCACATTTTAGGTAAGTCACGAGAGCAGCGAAGGCAGGTTTGACGAATGCAGTTTTTCGCTACAAGCTGCAAAGCTTTCGAAAAAGGGCCAGCCATCTAGCACATTCCGGGATCAATTAAAGCCCTTTTTAAGGTCAGCATTGCAGGTGATGGGCAGTACAAAGGACTCTTCAATCTTGCGCATGAGAACTATGCCCTGGGATACCCAAGCAAACTTCCAGTCTTTATCACGCTTCTTCTGACGAGCCTTGCCAGCAGTATTTTGCTAGTATGGTGATTGGTAGGGCTGGAATGACGGTAGTACAAAATCCCAGCTTTACACCGCAAACCTGTAACATGTTTCCGAAATCTGTGCGCTGCTTATGTGCGATATGAAACGCGCGTGTATGAAAGGTTGCGACTATACCTAGAAGGAGTGGGCAGACTTTGTATGCGCCGTTGCTTCGCATCACGCACCTTTGTTGCATACCGGCGGCTCTTGGCGGCTCCTCAAGAATTACTATGCGCGCAAAGCAGGAGCGTGAAGTGCCCGGCGAGCTGAATTCAAAAAGCACTACCCCGATAGCGCTTGGGCTGGGATCAACCGGAGCAGTTTTAGCTCCCTCCTGCATTTCAGGCGCCCACCTTGGGGGAGAGAGCGTTGCTCGTAGTCACTGAGGTCATTCAATGCTGCGTTCTTTAACAAAAAACATACTTGAAATTAGTTGTGCGGGGAGAGTTACGCTGGAAGACATCGAAGAAAATCTTGTGTGGTTTCAAGCGCCAGGTACAAGCTTCGCCGCTGATTCATTGCTTAGTAATCTTTTAAGATATACGTTCATGAATCGCCAAAGTATCGGTAAAGTCAATCCGGTGATATCTACAAAGCAGTCAAAGCTAGTACACACCCGCACGTACACACCCAGAAGACACAAGAAAGGCCGCTGACACGTGAAAGTACAGCATAGTATATTAGTGTACAGCATAGTATAGTAACAGAGTGGATCCCTATAGAAGGCAAACGTGGCAGTGGGCGGCAGAAAGTTAGGCGGGCAGATGATATCAAGAGGTTTGCGGGGACGAAAAGGAGATCTCTTTGGATAAATTTCCGGCATAATTGAAGATCGATAGGATAATCTTTGCTTTGCGGTGGGCGTAGACAACTTAATTTGTTGGGCTTTCAATTTGGCTAAATTGTTTTTTTTTCTTCGTTTTTTTTTCTTTTTATGCAAAGAACAATTGCAAGAGGCCATCCGAATCACCATTTCAGGATGTTTAAGAAAGCGTATGCATTGTGAGTATACATTAGTATCGAGTTGGTCTGGATTGTGTTAGCTTTCGTATGTAACTAAATGTCTGTTTTTTTTTCAGCCGCCCACCTGTTCGGAGATAGAAATGATATTGATATTTATTTCACGACTATATAGTCAAAGTTAAAAATAAGTTTGTTCTGTGTAATATTTTCAACCACCTCAGCACACACCTTCTAAACAACTCCCATAAAATACACTTGATGAAGTTTCCTAGCATTGCGGCAGATAGCAGAAAAATGATCACGACACGAATGGACCGAGCAAAACACAAGTCCTGGCTATGAGCTCACTTATTTGCTGCAAATCTTGTTTTGTAAATTTGTTAGCAAGAAATGAAATCAGTTTAAAGTTAGCATTGCGCAGCATCCTTCCGTGTCGTCATTTTTGTACAATTTCTCGTATACATGCTGTCATACCGTCACCCAACCTGTCATCATCGACGCTACCGTTAACAGCACGCCGTAATTTACCGAAGTGCCGTAGTCTAGGTGTATGCCGACATACAGTACCTTGCCATCGTGCCAGCATGCCGTTATCTGCCGTCGTGGCAACATAAATGCCATTATCATAATCCACTATGATAATGTTTGATGGCTCCCATTAAGTATACATTTTCAATGGGGTTCCTAACATTCCAGGCTATCTGGTTCCGTTTTCTATTTGAGGAGGATTATGAAACCTGAATTCATTTCTCGAAAGGGCACTTGGCGCTCAAACATAGAAGGAACCCCACCCCCCGCTGGCTTGATATGGCTCACCGTGTTCCCGCATCACTGCAACGCACGTCTGCAGTCTTTTGTGAGGGCCCTTCGCTCGTGAAGAGAACAAAGCTGGGTAATCGGAAGTGCCCCCCCCCCCCCCCCCCTCGCCAACCCTGCACCTGTCGCAGTGTAGAGACCGCGTGTAGTCAAGAACTGATTTTTATCCCGACCTGATCACATCCCCTGTCCGGCCGGCTCAAGCTCACTACACTTGTCGACTGAAGGAAGCTTCTCTTTTATCCTTGCTCTGTTTTGCCCATGCATGCGTACGCGGTTCCGAGTACTTCCGGCGCTGCAGCGGGTTGTTGGGCCCATCATACGTTGACACCCCCGCAACCCGAGACACTCGCGGCGTTTGTCGACCTCACCACCGCAGACCCCCAACAAGTAGTCTCCCTTTCCCCCTTTCATTCACCGCCACCGGTTTTTGCCCAAGCATCGCAGCGTCCTTGTCATATATATTTCTGTATCACTCGGGTACTGCACACAGAACTCTCATTGCGCTCTATCTCGCTCTTTGCATCTCCCCTGCCTCCCTTCCTCTCATGTTCGGGACGCGCAGAACTGGCTAGCCTATCCGGCATGAGTGGACAGCCAGACTCACGAAAGGGGAACGGTGGCCGCCGGCCTGACTTGTTTACCGCCCCTGTTTTCTTCCAGTGAGCGGGGAGCGGCCGTGGTGGCCTGACCGCTCAAGCCAGCTAGTCGTGAACAATGCAGGGGTCCGCGGCAGCTTCTGAAGCAGGAGTCAAAGTTTGTGGGCACCCAGAGCGACCTGCACGGACAAGGCCTGATTCGAAGCGTAGCACGAAATAAAACGCCGCCGAGAGAAGTGGTCCGAAATTGTGAAGCAAGCTTCAACCGGGCCATTAACTACTCAAATTGGCCGCTTGCCACTAAAATATGGTAAATTCCCTAAAAATGCGAAGCCTTGATCTTCGGCCACCCTTCATAGGGCAGTGCTTTAAAAGTAAGGGTCCATCTATCGATCAACGCGATGGCTGCAGATTTGCACAGCTTTCGTGTTTATTCCGGTGACCTTGCCTCTCCGTCGTTCTCCACCAGAAAACGATACGATGCAATGCGCTTGAAACAATTCCTATTTCTTATTTTAGCGTACATATTTTACAAAGATAAAATAACTGTACAGAGCACGGGAAATATAAAACACCTCTGCCACTTTAAAATAGACTAGGATTGCCTAATGTTAAAAGGGTGGATCCAGGAGGCTAGTACTTGCGATGTTCCGAACTTTGACATCCTCCACTGATGTGCATGTGTGATAAGCGAACCGGCATCTAGACCAGAATACCCTGGCAGTGGGCTAGACATGTTAGCCATTCCCGTGCCTAAAAAGGAGGAGGAATGGCCCAGCATTTCCCTCTCCTAATTAATAGAGAAAACCGCGACTAAAGAAAGACGACAAATAAAATTACACCACCTCCCCGAAGGTAACTATGTGGTGATGCAAAGCATCTCGGAGTTCCCAACCCGCCCGTCGCGCGCGCGGCCGCTTTCGCGGCGCGGTCGCGTTGACGAGCGGCATCCGGATCCGTTTGGCGACGTTGGCGTGCCGAAGCGGCTTCGCTTTCTCGCAATGTGGATCCGCTGCTCGACGCTGGCGTTTCGAAGCGGCTTCACTTTCGCCAGGACTGGACTGGACTGGAAATGACTTTATTCACATCGATCCTGCAGTGGGCGGGGGTTTGTTATGACCCCCGTCCCGACGTGGCCGGTCGTTGCATCTTCTTCGCTACCCTAATAGGCGCAGGCCCCTTTACGGAGTCCGTGCTTTTCGAGTGCAGTGAAGACCTGCTGGACGGCCCACTCTCGCTTCGTCTTGTCTCTTGATTCGATGGCTTCCTGTAGTTGTGCCGGGTAATCTTCGAAGCTGGCGCCTTCTGGGTCGGTGGCAAAGTCCCACATGATGTGCCACCGGTTGGCCGGCCCCTTTTTGCATACCTCGCATAGGCTGCTTGTGTACTCCTCTGGGTACATGCGGTGTAGTGCCGCCGGCGACGTGACCGACGCCGTGTGTAGCTGTCTGAGAATCGTCGCCTCTTCGCGGCTCAGGGCCCGATGGCGCGGGGGGTATTCTCTTCTGGACAGTCGCGCGTTTTTTAATGCTTCACCGTAACCTCGGGCCCTATCTTTGGTCTCTGTCCACCATTCCCACTCGGGGCGGCTTTCCACTCTGGGGGCGCGGTGTGTTAGGGCGCGCGCCTCCCTGTGGGCCGTCTCATTGTGGTTCGGTGCGTGCGACGAGCATTCGCCCGCGTGCGCCGGAATCCACCTGACTTCCACTCTCCGGCCTTCTCGGGTACCTGACTTCTTGATGATCTTGATTGCTTTGCTGCTTACGCGTCCGTCGCCAGGTTTCGGACGGCTTCTTGGGAGTCACTCAATATTGTGTCGCAGTCGGCTTCGGTCATTGCCAGGGCTATGGCGATTTCCTCGGCCTCCGTGGCGTTCTCGCACCTTGTGCTCGCTGCCGTGGCTATTCTTCCAGTTCTTGCATTGATCGTGACCGCGACGTATCTGCCTTTGCCGTAGTCCGCCGCGTCGACGTATCTCGTTCTCGGGTCGTCGCCGTGTTGTTCGACGATGTACTTGGCCCTCGCCCTTCTCCTTTCTCGGTTGTATTCTGGGTGTACATTCGCCGGTATGGGGCTCACGCGTATGTTTGCGCGCGTTTCTGGGTGGAGTTCTTGCAGTTGCCTTCCCATGGCTCGGTGTCCTTGGCCCAGTGTCTCAAGAATGGTTCTGCCTGTCTTGGTTGACGATAGCCGCTCTCGCTGCGCCTCCAGTTGCGCCTCGATGAGCTCATCGACCGTGTTGTGGGTGCCTAGTTGCAGGAGTCTTCTTGTACTCGTTGACTCGCTCAAACCCAGCGCTCGCTTGTGCATCCTCCGTATCATGACGTCGATTTTGGCCTTTTCAGTCTGTGTCTACTGGTGGTACGCGACCGTGTAGGTGACGTGGCTTATTGCGAAGGACTGCACCAGTCTCTACAACGCCTCCTCACGCATGACCGTATTCTTGGTGGACACTCGCTGTAGCAGTCGCATCGTGCTTGCCGTCTTGGTTGCCAACTTTCTCATGAGGCTTTCCTTGTTGCCTTTGCCGTTGATGAACATGCACAGCACCCTGATCTCCTGCACTTTGGGGATTCATTGGCCCGTCTTTGTGATTATTTCTAGGCGGTCACATTCTCTCGGGGGCGGTGGTTGTTTGCCCGGATTGCGGGGGGAGTACGTCAGGAGCTCTGACTTGGCCGGTGAGCACTCTAAGACCGTCCCTTCCAAGCTGTTCTCGATGGCCGTGATCGCCTTCTGAATTCTTCTTTTGATGCCCGCGTCCGTACCACCGGCAGTCCATAGGGTAATATCGTCTGCATAGACGGTGTGTCGGACGCCCTTGACTTCCGCCCCTGCTTTGGCTACGCGGATCATTACGATGTTGAAAAGTAGCGGCGAGATTACCGACCCCCGGGGGGTTCCCACGCCGCTCGCGTCCTGTTCTGGTATTTCAATTTCTCCCGCGCGGAGCTCGATCTTGCGGCCCGTCAGGAAGTCTTCTATGTACTTGTAGCTGCGCTCTCCCATATTGAGCCTCGAAACTTGAGCCAGTATGGCCGAGTGTTTTACTCGGTCAAAGGCGCTTTGTATGTCCAGTCCCAGTATCACTTTACTGTCTCTGGTTTCGTTTTCGATGATTTCCTGTTTCAGCTGCAGCATGGCATCTTGGGTGCTTAAGCCTCTTCGGAATCGAATCGTCGAGTCCGGGTACAGCCCCTCTTCTTCTAAATAATCCTGCCACCTGTTCGCCAGCACGTGCTCGAAGACTTTCCCCACGCACGATGTCAGCGAGATGGGTCGCAGGTTTTCGATGCTCGGTGGTTTGCCCTGTTTCGGGATGAGCACCGTTCTAGCCGTTTTCCACTGCATCGGTAGTTTGCCGCTCTGCCAGCACTTGTTGTAGTATTTCCTCAGTGCTTCTATCGATGAGTCGTCGAGATTCCTCAGGGCCTTGTTAGAGATCCCGTCTGGACCCGCCACCGATCTGCTGTTCAGCTCTCGTATGGCTTGCGTTACTTCCGGCGTCGTGATCTCTCTGTCCAGTTTTTCATTCGGGGCTCCTGCGTATCCCGGGTGTTTCCCGGTCTCCGTTTGCGGCATGTACTTGGTTTTGAGATTCTTGATCAGGTCTTCCTGGCCTAGGCACTTCTCAGCTTCTTGCATGACTTGGGCCATGCGGTTCTGCTGATACGACTTAGTTTTTGTTTCGTCTAGTAGGTGTCTGATCAGGGACCAGGCTTTGCTCTGGTGCAGGCTGCCGTCGATGGGGTTGCATACCTCGTCCCATTACTGCCTGCATAGCAGCGCGCTGTGCTTCTCGATGGACCGGTTCAGCTCGGTTACCTTCTTGCGTAGTTTGCGGTTCCACCGCTGCTTTTTCCAGCGCTCCTTGATTGATTTCCTTGCGTCGATTAGGTGCGCCAAGCGACTGTCCACGCACGAGACGCTCTCGTTCGTCGCTATCTTTTTGGTCGCCTCTTGTATCTTCTTCCTTAGCTCGGTCGTCCAAGCTTCGATGTCTTCGATGTCCGTTTGTCCAAGGCCGTTTCTTCTCTGCAGACGGAAGGCGTCCCAGTCGGTCCATTTGTGTTCGATTGTGCGTCCCCCTTCGTTCTTCAGCTCGATCTCCAGTATGTAGTGGTCGCTCCCCAGGTCTTCCCCGGTGTTGCGCCACGTGACTTCCCCTACGTTTTTGACGAAAGTCAGGTCCGGTGTGGAGTCCCGCTGGGTCGACGTCGGGGCCGTTCTCGTAGGCTGTTTGCGGTCCGTGATTAGGGTGTACCCTTGCTCCGTCGCCTCGTGCATTAGGTCTCTGCCCTTGGCCGTGTCTCTGCTGTAGCCCCGCGCCTGGTGCGGTGCGTTGAAGTCGCCTCCCACCACCATCGGTGCGGCTCCTCTGGCCAAGTTGTTCGTCGCTCTCAGAATGATCTTGAACTTTTGGCAGTAGTCCTTTGGGTTGCTGTAGACGTTCGTTATGTAGACGTTCGTTATGCTTACAACCTTTTCCCGGGGCGATTTCGATGCAGACGATTTCGCACTTGGTTTTTTTACTCAGTTTTTTTTCTATTGCGGTCAGGCCCTTTCGTACGAAGATGCAGACGCCTCGTCGACCGGTCGTGTCGGCGTGTGCTCTGTACCCCATTAGTTTCGGGTCCTCCACCACTGTCTCCTGCAGCATGATGATGTCCGGCTTTTTTGGCGAGCTCCGAATGTGTTGCTGCAGCGCCGCCTTCTTGTTTCCGACGCTTTGACAATTCCATTGCCAGATGGTAAACGGCTCGGTTTCCGGCTTTCCTGTGCGTTGTCTTGGCATTGTTATTATTGCATCGTGGGTTGCTGCACCTGTTCTTGGTTGTAGGGATGATTGGCGAACTGCGCCGCGAATATCGGGTTGCGTATCATTATCTTCTGCGTCTGTTCAACGATCTCGAAGCGCTCGCACAGGTTCCTGTGGGACGCCGTCAGGGTGGAGAGCATCTCTTCCAGCCTTGCGAAGCGCTGTTCCGTTGCCGTCGCCAGGTTTTTGACTGTGGTCGTTAAGTTGCCCACCGTGGCCGTTAAGTCGCCCACCGTGGTCATCAGCTTTTCGATTTGGGCGTCGTAATTCTTCTTGGTCGACGGTCTCGCTCGTTTCTTTGGCACCTCTTCGTCTTCATCCTCATCTTTCGCAATTCCCATCGCCGTGTCGTTCTTTGGTTGCTCCTCTTGCTGATGATGCTTTTGCTGCTGTTGTCGCGGCTGTACCTGCTTCTGCTGGGCCGGCTGCTTTTGCTGCTGTAGCTGTTGCGTTTGTGGCGCGCTCGTCTGGTCCGCTTTGTTTTCTTGAAGCTCTTCTCCTTGGTGGTATCTCTGTTGTTGCTGCTGTTGTTATATTAGCGCTTGCATGCTCCGGAGTTTCTTCTCCATATCTTCGAGCTTCCTTGCCATAGTCTCGTTGGCCGCTCTCAGTTGTTCGCAGCATTGATTGCCTCTCTTGTGCCCGTTCCCGCTGGCGCGTCGGCCCAGCTCACGCCTTCCCACGGCTGTTGCTGCTGCTCGCGGCCGCGCAGGTGTCTCGTTTGTGAAGTCCCTCTTTGTGACGCACTCCGGGATGCGGGACGCCGGCGCGATGCACTTCGCGAGGCGCTGCGCGACGCGTGGCACGATCCGTTCACCCCACGTGGCGTCACGTCGCCCAGCCGAGGGAAGGAGTCCGGCGATGGCACGCGCTGTCTCTCGGCGTTTCGGCGCTCCCATCTTCGTCTTCTCACCACGAAAGGAATTTTAAATTTTGCCTTGCAGACCTTATCTCCGGTGGGGTGACCTTCGCCGCACAGTTTACATTTGGGAACGCACTTGTGTCCATCGTTGGGGTTGCTCACTCCGCATGACAGGCACACTTTCGCGTTGGTTGTTGGGCACACGTCGCCCCGATGGCCGACCCTGCCACAGCACCTACACACCTCAATCTGTTTTCTGTACCAGCTGCACTGGTATAACGTCGATCCGTATCTCACGTATCTTTTAACCTTTTCGCTCTCGAAGGCGACGATGACCGTCATAGACGTTCCAATGCGCTTGGCTCCCACTGCCGTCGGATTGTGCTTGGTTAGAATCTGCTCTAATATTTCGGCCTCGCTGTCTTCCGTTGGTATCCCTTTGATTACTCCCTTCACCCTGCCGTGGGCGGCAGTTCCGTATGCGTTGATTTCATACTTGTTTCCCTGCACTCTGATCTCGCGGATTCGGACGTATTTTTCTGCGCCTTCTCTGCTCGGAGTGCTGAGCACCATGATGTTTTGCTGGTAGTTGGGGCACGCCATGTCTTCGGCTCGCTCCTGCCTCTCTATGCCCGCGGCAGCCATAATGGCTGCCGCGACGCATGCGGCTCCTCTTCTCGCGATGTCTAGCCCGCCGCGGGGCCTCAGTACAATCTTAAAGTCTTCCGCTGGCATATTCGGCATGCGGGCGGCCCGAATGGCCTCCTTTCTTGCACTCGTGCCTCTCGAAGCCTTGTTATTACACTCGATTTTATCGGCGTTGTCGATCAGCTCACCTTGGGCACCTTGCTCCTCCGGGTCCTGCTGCTGCCTCTTCTTCCTGTCGTGGCCACCGATGTATAGCCAGCCGGCCGAGCTCTTGAAGTCATCTGGCGATATATCCTCCCCTTCGACTTGCACGCACATTCAGTTCGATGGCCCGTCTTCGGATGACGTCGCCGCCATGTCTTCCTCCATCATGCTCGGTGAGAACGCCGACTGTTGGCTTAGCGAAGCGCTAGTGCGTTAGGCTTAGCTTCGCCATGCCGGCGTCGAAAATGTCACTTTCGATAACTCGGCGAAAAACGCACCTTTTTGTTGAAATCTGGTGTCGGTCGATAGTTCTCGACTTCGCGAAAGCACTAGTAGCAGTATCTTCGTGGTTGAGACTATTGGCACTACTTAATTTGGCATAAATTACGGAGCCGATGTAAGCACGTTCGCACTCCTTGGCGACCGCAGCGCCACCTCACTTTCGCCAGTTCGCTGACAGAATTGTTGGCGTCCATTCGGTTCACCGGACAAGCAGCAACTGAGGGAGCGGCGCGCGGAGAGGAGGAGAGAAGGAGCAGCGCGCGCACTATCGCACAGCTGGCGAGGAGAGATGGAGAGGAGGAGAGCGGCGTTATCGCACAGCTGGCGGAGAGAGGGGGAGAGGTGCGGACGGACGCCGATGGACGGACATAGCCCCGAGCAAGAGATGCTTTGCATCTAAAAACTAAATGTCGCGTGAAGACCCGGTCAGGCAAGCGAAAGAAGCACAACTTGCCGCTTGCGAAGCGGAAGCTGTCACAACTAATATGCGTCATCGCCGTCATTACCAAGATGCTGGTGCCGACTAAGGTGCAAAACACAAACTTACAAATCTTAAACAGGTTTCGTTATGTCCCCAAATACTGAGAAGAGCAGAGTGGGCTTAATCCCATTATTTGGTGACCATTACCGCCAACAGCTTCGTGAGGAGCAATGCCGATGTCAGCGACAGCTGACGCCACTGTAGTGGGACGTTGCGCTAGTCCTTGTCTCCCACGTCCTGTGTTTTTTTTTTCTGCGCTTACAGAGTGTTAATGTGGTACCAACTAGCTCGTACACAAACGTTGTTGCGCTTGAACCAGTCTGTTACGCACACTACGCGAATATTCAAAGAGATTTGTTCCGTCGGATGCCAATGATGCCCTATTCGTACCCAACCCTCCTGTAGTGCTGCTGGGCTCCATGTCGTTGTCCTAGCGTCGACGCTAACAGGGCATGGCTGTGCATGAAACAACAGGCTTCATTATTCTGAATTCGCTTCAATTGAGCCACCCTACCTGGCATGGATCGTGTCAGATGCGGCGTTCGCAACCACGTGGCACCCGTAACATTTGGGTGGACGCATTATTCCAAGCGCTTTTGATTTACGGATAGTCAGGTACTGCAACGAACGCGGTTTTTTAAGTAACGTTCCTAGCACGAGCTGGGAGTGCCTTTACCCTGACGCAGTCGGTAGCCCGCTTGCTCGGGAAGGGATCAAAACATCAGCGTCTATCGAGGCATCTTGGGCTATACAATTCTAACACGAAGATTTTATTTGTCTGTCTGTCTGTCTGTCTGTCTGTCTGTCTGTCTGTCTGTCTGTCTGTCTGTCTGTCTGTCTGTCTGTCTGTCTGTCTGTCTGTCTGTCTGTCTGTTCAACCACCCGGGAGAAAAAATGGTGAAATGATGCTTGAACATTAAGTATATCCAGGAAAAACCGTTCCAAAGTACTGAAACTGCTACCATGACTTATACGCGTCCCCATAATTCAACGAAAGCGAAGCTTATGGCGTCCTAACCCTAATATAAGGCATAACTGAGAGTGGCAGCTTTCTTATAATTTTGAATACACGTTCGATGGGTTTTGCGGTAGTAAATGAAACAACAACAATTCGTGGAAGCATGGTGTCCAAGACAGGAAGCTGGACTGCTTGAAACCCAACATGAACAAGAGGTTCCACCTAATGGCGTGAGTAGTGCGAGAATGGCAGCATTGAATTCAATTGAGTCGAGCTCCATTGCCTTCATCCAGAGAGAAGTCAGACGGGGTAAGAGCGTGAAGAGTGGCTGGGGGAGAGACTAAAAGGTATTGTTTATTTCGTGTCCCCCTTTACTGTGCGCGTCGGCCTAACGTGTCTTTGATCGTAGCCAATTCGGCTATAACACCCACTCCCTGCTATACAAAGTGTGGCTTCCGGTTAAATGCGGCTTCAATCGTGCGCTCACAGTGTGCGGAGGTCAATATTCTATTAAATAATTTTCGCAGTGCAACGCAGGCGAAGAGCAAGTGTGCCACGCCTACTCTCTTTATTTTCGCTTCACTGGCCAAGGAAAGATCTTCCGGTGGTTGTGGATGTCACAGCGTATGATTCCGTGGTCCTTTCTCAGTTAACACTGCGGCCTACTCGGAAGTGATGACGTTCAGGTTCAAGCATTCCATCAGTTCAAAGTTTTTTGGAGTGTTTAGTAGTATGGCAGTAGTGTGCACTTGTTTTTTCGGTGCTTTGTTTTCTGTAATGGAGTTTAGTGCGATGAATGACTTATTTAGTGCATCTAAAGGGTAACTGATGATACAAGGCATGTCAAAACAGGACATTCAGGCTACAAGGTCGACCCTGCGGCTACAGTCACCAACAAGGTCCTTACAACCATTTCCCCCGATCTACTACAGCCTTATTCACCAGGCGCTATAGAAACAAGCGTGCGCGATTGTTGCCGTGCTGGTCCCAAAGCAAAGCGAACTCGGTATTACCATAAAAGGACCATTTTTCCTATCTCGTTTCTCAGTAATGCCCGATAGAATGGCGGCGTACAAAGATACAGAATGGAGACGAAGATACAGGAGTGGCAGGTCACACTGCGAGTCAGTTTTTTTGCCGTAGTTTTTTTTCACGTGGCGAGGTGCAACGTGTCAAGTCAAATAACAAGAAAAAGACAGATTTACGAGAGTGCATATGAAATTAAGCGACCGCGGAGGGGCAACGCAGAAAAGGCGTTTTTTGTATTGAGGTCGTGTGGCTATCTTTTTTTGTATGAGGACATTATGAACGTTCCCACCCTGAGTTTGATTTCCAACAGTCCAGCGAGGTTTCGGTAGAGGCAGCTCATCGCATCTGCAAAACTTTTCTGGCAAAGCAAGGATTAAGAGCCGAGCTAAGTCTGTGCCTGAACGTTTGTCTGCTCAGTAGCGCATTAGAGGAATGAAGACATTATTTGAAGAGAGTATCCAGCATTGCGGCACGCACAGCGACACGTGAAATGCGTGTTAAAGCAAGCCAGCTTTCGGACTTCGAGGAAACGACGGCATCACTCGGCTTCAGGTGAGAGCAGAGGTGTGCTAAGTACAACTTCAAGAACTTGGCGGGAAACAACTTGGAGCCTAAAGCAGTTTTTTTTTTTTTTGTTCTGGCGGTGACCACATTTACATGACAAAAGAACGAAGCCTTTAACATGGTTTTTAATGTGCTGTTTCTAAGCAGCTCGCCAGGTCGTCTAATTATTAATAGGCAATAATGCATTCATCTATGCAGGGAGAAAATGTAGCGCATTTCCGCGCACGAATGGCGCCCGCTGCACAGATACGGGGATGCGCGGATGTCATTTACACCCGTTTTCTAGCGCGCACAACGGCCGTGCATTCACGCGACCGCCGAGACGAATTCCCGGCCAAGTGCATAATGTGCGCCCCGCGATCCGACAAAGACCGGGTCGTGTCCACATTCGGGAACCCATTCGTCTCGGGGAGTCGCTTCCCATTGAATCGCCGATGTAGACGGCGGGGGTCCGGCCGCGGGTACCGAAAGCGCAGCCGTTGTATATTACACGCCGCCTTTGCCGTCGCTTCTCCGGTTCTTCCCAAGCCGGAAAGGCTTGGGCGACGCGAAACTATACATGACACGCTTTTTGGTCGATCGCTTTCGTCGCGCCCCGGCGGTCGCCTTTGCAAGGCGGCGAAAGCCCGGTCGTTTGCATACTTATGTAGACACAGTGACATGCACGGTAGTGCGTGTGAGAGCTCGCACGTATGCATGCGCGCTTTGTGTAAAGCTTCGTGCTGCGTTTGTCGTCCCAACATGTTTGCGGGTGTATGCGCAGCCGCTTGTGCGCAGTGCGTGATAGCGCAGCCATGGGTGCCCCCCAGTTTGGGTGAGACACGTAACGTCCACTGGTCGACCCCTCTTTAGTTACACGGAATAACTCACGCCGCGCGACTGAGGCGGCACAGTAGCAGCCAGCGAGCTCACGCCCTCTTTCCATGGTGTATTCAGGCCCGCCGGCAGCGCTGCTCTGGATGCTCATTGCAGCCATGGGGTGTGTGTATACTACGCACACGCCCAAAGTAACCACCGTGCTAGGTTACTTGAAGATTCTAGGTTACCATCGACGAATGCCCCCCCCCCCCCCCCTCCAAAAAAAAGTAAGAGAGAGACCGCTACCTTTTTCTTCCCTTTGCTCCCAATTACTCCGCAGGTTACCGTGGCTGTGCAGAAAGGTTGTTGGTACATATTTCAAACGGAACAACGCTTGAGCCGACCAACAGTGAAGGGAAACCAAACACTTCTGGCTATCAAAAACAAGAAGCGATAGAGAAAAAAAATCATGCACCCCTCTGTCAAACGACGGCGAATGCTGAACGCAAGCTTTCTCGTGACGGATTCTTTGATCGTATTCTACGTTTTAAAAACCTCTTCGGCCATGTCGAAATGGAGCTGCCCTTAAAGCCTACATGAAGGAAGTGGTGAAGCCATTAAGATTTCTAACTGTACGATCTTCAATGGAGTATTCAACCAGTGTTTCGCGAAAAACCCTCACTAACAATTTGAGGAAGATGCTGCTCCCGATACTGCGTTACCATGAAACGTTTTGTTCTAGACCGGGTCAGGATGTGCTATCCCGAGTTGAAATGATGGCCGTTCCAGCATCCGCGAAGACTTTCGTTATTAAGTTACACGCAGGAACGTTACCAGTGAAAACGTGCATGGAGGAGAAGGGTCTGTTTGTTGCTTGTTCTAATTTGTGTACGTTCTGTGTGAAACCCGAGCCAGTGGATTACGTTTTCACGGAAACTGGGACGCAATATTTTTGGGGGACGTTTTTCAGAGAACGTTGAAAAAATACCTGCCCTGTCACCTCATGGCATACGTTTTGTTACGGTAGAAAGTGAAGATCGTGTGCCATATGACTTAATTATGGCTTTGGGTATGCATGCCATTTGAAGGTATAGGATGGCGGTGGGACACGCTGATCCAAATGCGCTAACTGTGAGCGAGTATTTTTCCCCGAATGTCAGATTGCTGTACGAGTTGCACAAATTACAAGAGCGTGATTATTAATGACTCCCTTTTTTGGAACAGTTGTGTTCACTTATGTTTATTTCAAGTCCTTCCGTCAGCCAACGTTTGGCAGGCGGTTTTTAACTTTACCCTGACAATACCAGTCAAGGGTTTTTACCCTTGACTTGTATTATGTTTGTGCAAATGGTAATAAATAAAAAAATGTCGAAATGGAGCAATCGGAAAGCCGCTGGCTTCATAACACGAGGGACCCCGGATCAATTCCGGCCACGGGGTGCGTTTTTTTTTAACAAAGCTTTATTGTGCTGACTGAGGCCGTTGCACGCCGATACACCCTGCAGGAAAGCCAACTTTCTTTAACGGTGATGATGAATGAACGCGGGAGAAGTGAAAGAAAAAACGCCCTCCGTGGCCGAAATCGAACATGGGTCGCTCGAGTTATGAAGCCGGCGCCTACCGGATTGCTACATATCGACATGGTCGAAGCGTTTCGGAAAGCTCAGACGACAACCAAAGAATCCGTCACGAGAAGAATGGTGCTGCTCTGCGTGCCGTAAGGCAGTTATTCAGAAGACATTAGGCCTAACTTCCCATTTTGAGATTTAGGACGTACGTTAGGCCTAACGTCACATCTTCGCGTTTAACAACTCGAACCGGCACCCTCTCAAAAAAGCCCTCACTGAACGTCAAGCAGAATGATTTTCTTTTACTTCGGCGTTTCCGCGTTGCAGAAGTCATCAGTGAGAAAACTAAAGCTTCTCTTTAAAAAGGGTGTGTGGAGGCGCCTTTTAAAAACACGAGCCAAAAAGGGGTCAAGAATAAAGCAGCGTTGGTATCAAAGAAAGAAAATGGTCATTGCGACCTACACGTCCACCAAACCTAACGATTGTTTTGACAGGCCAGAGATGATACCACTGTATATAAATTATGTCATGCGGTAAACAGTAATCTTATTAATTACGTCTGGCTGCTGTTAAGTGATATGGGAACTACCACTTTAAGGCTTGCGTAACTTTTTTCCATGTAAATTGTCTTGAAAAAAACACTGGATGTACCAGCGAAGATTTCAAACAATGGGAGTACAGTGACGCAACGCTGATGACAGATTCTTGGAAACGTCTATTTAAATATAACCTCCGAATTACTTGAAGTTATAAGTCAAGAAGAATTAGAGGTGAGAGGTAATGCGATGAACGTCAGAACGCGCCTCTAGGAACATTTGAAGAGGGCATCCAGGATCTTTTTGTGTGCGGTACCCGCACTGACTTTGCCAGCAGGAATCGTGACTTCTTTTGGCAATAGCGAAAGAACAGAGCAAAATTGAAGGGACGAAGACCAGGATACGACATGTGCTCTTCAATGCGCACGGGGTGGTGCGTCAATGTGGGGCTGCGTGAACATTTCAGAAGGTTACAGGGCACGTCCCACACCTCGGTCCATTGCTCTGGGAGTGGTTGTTACTGCGTGTTTAATTGAACAACAGTGTTTCTTAAAGAACACTTAGAGATGCACGCGCAAGTGAAAGTTGAGAAGCCTTTTTTGTGAAAAAGAATCCCGATAACTCCCATACTCCTACCTCCAAATCCTAGCTTTACTGCGAAACTGATTTTCTCGACACCACTTGAGCTTTTCATATTTGTGTGTGTGTGGGTGAGTGTGTGGTGCGCGTTTCTACGTCCCCGCTCTGGTTGTTGCGAGGCGCTTTTTTATCTTTTCCGCTCTTCAGTAAAACCTCAATTGTTAATAAGCGCTCGTGTTGTGTACTCCTCGTCCCGTCAGATTTGCGTTGCCCTTTCATTATGATGCATACCAACTGGATTTTTTTCGACCCTCTAGTAAGAATTGGGTTATCTTGCGCATGCTTAGTGGTCATTTCGCAGCTCTACCTGAGTCGCCTGTAGTGAATAATGACGCAGGAAGGGGAGCCAGACAGCCGGCCGCCCGTTCGCTGTGCTGATCACGAGCCACTGCCCGAGCACGAGTGTATTAAGTCATCTTATTATTCACATAAATAAAATGTATGTCATGCATGTCATTTACTCAGTTTAATATTCTGATGCGTGTAACAAATGTCGGCAGTGTTTTTCACTAGTGCACAAGTACGGAATGAGTGCATTAAACTTGTTCTGGATTCATTTCCGCCCTGGGGATGGGCACGTGAAATGCAAGTGCTTCAGGAGCCAAAAAAAGACTTCAAAGCCCTATGAAGTGGATGTGGTCCTGGGGCCTGGTGGCACCGTGACAAAAGCTACGCGCGAAAGCCCCGCGGGTAGGAGTGGTGCCTGCAGTCACAGTAGGGCTGCCTTACATCTGCTGGCGTTACTAAAGCAGCAGGGATACACAGAACCGCCACCCGAGCTGTCCTGAAGGCCGCGCAGCACCCCACTTGCTCCCATGCCACTGGAGTTTGTCGATTGGAGAAGTGTGCGTCAAGAAGGGTTAATGGAGCCAATCTACAGTAAATTCTATGATGCAAGGGCGACTGTGGAGTCATTCAATGAAGTGGCTGCCAGTATAAGGACAATTGGAGCGCAGCTTTCTTCCGTCTGTCCTTCACCATTCTCGAGGCAACTAGAAACAGGGGACCTCATGGAGAGCTCCTCAAGAATGGCGCCTACACCTTTGGACAGCCCACTAGAATATTTAAAACCAGTGGTGCCTCACGGGTTCGAGACATTGATCTGTCCCGAGGTAGACTGCACAGCCCCAACCACAACACCGACAAGGCCAGTCCTGTTCCAGTCGTGCATGGTATAGAGGCACACTTCAGCAAGCTGTCTTCCTCAGCAAGCTACAATCCTTGAGGTATGTATGCAGTCTAAAGTTGCGTCATAACCAGTACTGGGCAGGGAACTTGCAACGGTGGTTGCCTGGGCAGGTTTGTATAACGTGATCGATACTTAAATTACCACACCTAAAAAAGGCACTGAGGATAAAGGTATAGAAATATATATAAGAATAGCTTTTTTGTGGTTGTGGCGCAGTGGCTAAGGCTTTGTGCTGCTGAATATCATATAACAATTTTTTTTCGTGGTTCACTAATCTCCATAATAGCACGGGTCTGCTCCACTTGAAACTTTAGGCCAAACAAGCAACAACTACTTCCCAACACTTCTGCTCAAGGCTTTGATATCACACCTGCCGATGCTGCTGCCCTAGAGCAGAATACACGCCACCAAGCCAACAGCTTAACGTGGAAGGAGGCTCGGTCGCAGCGTGTAGCACCGTCGTCCTTCGGGGTTGTCTTAAAACGCCCTACGTGGACGGATAAAGGACTGCAAAATTTTACGTCGCAGAAAGATCTGTCACGTGTGAGACCTATGCAGTAAGTACAAAAATGTTTGGCCTTGTTTCTAACAAAACAATTCTGTAGTAAGGCCTTTCTTTTTTTACATTGCATAGGCAGGAAGTCTTATGTGACTTCCTGCCTGTTTTTCTTGTAATGTAGTCTTGGTCAAGTTAAATTTGGCGATGTAGGTTTTGACAGTGGCACATACTTTCTTTTTGCATCAAAATGGAACATGCATGACCCTACATTCAAGCGACTGTTTCTTTACGTTTGTGACATTTCATTGATTGTCGCTTCACCATATGAATTAGCAGTTTTGAATGCCCTGTGAGACACGCACTGCGGCCAAGACTGTTTCTGGCAACTTCACCTCGAAGCATTACAAGGAAGAGAAAATTCTCAACTATTGAACAGATTGATGAAGCATGCATTGTTTGTATTTGTGAGATGCGCACGTGTACAATGGCAGAAACTGAGTGAACTAGTTGGTTCATGGCTGAGGGAACTCGGTTTCTAGATCAGAGCCCACAAAAACTAATGCAACACGGCTACAAAAATGTGACGACACACAGCATTGTGTGCCGCTAAATTTTGGTTGCCCATGTAGCATTAGTTTTTGTAGGCTGACCAGTAAACCAAGTGGGATGTGCGCATGCATCGGCCAAGACCAACTGCATGTATTTTTGTGCTCCATACGTGCAAAATTTAGTTAACATTTGGTCCAACATGCACATGTGTGCAAATGTATGTGTACGCTTTTTTATTATTTTGTATCATGAAAGGTTTATGGGCAACGTGTCCAGCATTTCCTGAAACTGAAGCCCCAAAAACCGTGTCGCCTGAACACATGACACTGATCATATAGGCTAACCGGCCATTGATCATTCGCTCGCCTCTGATCACACCATGTAGCACGAGCATTAGGAGATAACATGTTGGGTCGTCATGTCATTTTAGCATTTTAGGCAAAGGCCACACACAAACCGAGGAAGAATGGCGCGAGTGTCAATTTATACCCGCAAATGTTTCATGCTTGCAACGTATGTGTGGCAGTTGCCTACTTTTTTTTTCTCCCCTGCCGGGGTTCAGTGGCGCTGCTGAGCACCACAATGCGGTATCCTTGCCACAGCAGCCATTTTTCTGATTGAGGCAAAAAACAAAAATGCCCGTATATTGAGATTTCCGTGAACGCAAAAGATTTCCAGGCGGCCGAAATTAATCCCAAGCCCTCTACAAGGCGTGCCTCTTAGCTCATAGCTTTGGCGCATAAACACCCCCTCCTCCACCTTTTTTTAAATTGTTTTAAACTGCTGATGCAACTTTTTCTTACAGGTATGGCATCAGCAACGAGCAACCTGCAGTTCACCGATATGTGTCGGTGATGAAGACCAGAGGACACGATGTTGAAGCCTTCATATGTGGGTTGCTGGTTGACCCTTCATGCCCGTGGCTGGGTGCGTCGCCAGACAGGCTGATATTTGATCTGTCTGAGACATCTATGCATGGCCTCCTTGAGGTTAAGTGCCCATACAGCCAAAAGGGTGAATCAGTTTCAGAAATAGAGCCCTTGTACATGGTGAAAGACCATCAAGGCGCCTTCAGGCTAGACCGTAGTCATGACTGCTACTTTCAAGTACTCGGCCAGATGGCGTTGGCAGGCCTGTCTTGGACAGATCTTGCCGTGTTTTCGAACCAGTTCATGATTGTTGAGCGCATAAGGTTGTGCGAGCACGACTGGACTGCCAGGCCTAAACTTGACAACTTTTTTTTTCTGTTTTGCTGCCTTATTAAGCCAAGTAAGTGTGATAAAAGGGGCAATGCAGAAATTGCTAGTCAAGAGAAGCACACTTTGTGCTGCAAGTTCACGCTACAAGCACCGAGGTGTCAAATAAGTACTTGAACTGCTTAAAAGGGCCATAAAGATAAAATACAAATTTGCTTTATTCAAAAGATTTAGTGTTCATTTATTCAGAGCTTCTAGCTCTGTTCTCCAGCTCCTGTGCGGTGGATGAATCGTCCATGAATAAACACATTTTCATTCACTCACACTTGGTGTTGAGTCATTTGGGGTAGCGTCATTAGGTGTGTGGTCACCTGGTGCACCTATAATGGGAGACTGAAAGTTTTTCAGCAATAAACACACCACCCACATCTCGTTGATGACAGGGCCCAGGAAAAGCGGTATGGGTCTGTCGAAGATGTGGAAGTTCTTGATTCGTTGTATGCGTTGGTCCATGTGTATGCGCAGGGACGCGATTTCCTCGGTCTCTTCCACCTCCTCCTCCAAGAGTTGCTCTCTGGTAAGGAAGGGTGGCGTGTTCAGCTGAACCTTGATGTCATCTAGTAGGTCCTGGATTTCGAAGCCCTTGTCAGCCATTAGAACGTCACCCTCCTCAAAATAACGCTTCAAAAAACCCCTTTGACGCACGCATTCCTTGTCGGAGATGGAGCCTGGAAAAGGGTTTGGCAGAAATGTCATGGTGCCATCGGGTGAAATGCCGACCAAACACTTAAATGTATTCGCAGACTTGTAGTGCGAATATGTTGCCGACTGAAGTGCGAGTGAGCTCGCTGCGTGGCATTTTATATCAGTTGCATCCAGGATAACGCGTATTGAGGAGTACTTAGGCTTGAAGGCTGGAGGCGTCTCTTCAAGCACTTTTGCTTTAGAGAACCATAAATTCAGATGTGACAACTTGATAATAGCGAAGCATGTCCAAGTTATGCATATGCTTGAAACGGTGGCAATCGACACGCAAAATCTGTCTGCCAGGTCTTTTTCGAACAGTCCGAGGCGCATCCTCACAAGAAACAAAAAGAATTCGTTCTCCACTGTGAGACTCCTTGGTCTGCCTGCTTTCGGTGGGTCGGAACGAGGTGTGGACCAAGTTCTCACATTCTCCCGTTGTATGCCAGGGTTGAAGAACATAACAAGAAACTGGAACATCGTGTATGATGGTAGGCCAGTATAAAAACGCATATCTTCATCGCTGCGCTTGAACCGTTCTATGGAAAACTGTGTTCCGGCTTGTTTCTGCAGCTTTTTTGCCACCTCCTTCATCAGTTCTAACTCCCTGGTACTTTGCAAAACCTTCAACTTAGCAGCCTTCAGCTCCTCTTCTAGCTCTCCAGCTTTTCGAAGTTCCATTTTAACACGTCACAGTTCGTTCTGCGTGGCTCTTAGATCATCCTGGACTGCTTTCAGCAGCTGCTGATTCTGTGTCGCTGCAGTTTGGCTTCATTGCAGAATGGGCAGCCTTGGCTGAAAACAGATGACTGTCGTTCCAAGCTGCTCATTTCAGTGTCCTCGTTGCTTGGTTGGTCCGAGGAAGTGAGATCTACATCTTGTGCACACACCCCATCAAAGTTGCCATTCCCAGTAAAAGCTTCTTGACGTTGGGTTGTCCACTGCTGCACATTTGTTGCAAGCGCTGCTTAGGGGGTGGCCTTTGTACTTTAGGACGTTGTGACGGAAAGTTGAACACACTTGGCACAGCTTGCTCTTGCATGCGTCTTCTAACTCATGCGTACTTTGAGAAGTCACTATCAACAAAGTGCTTTGAGCAGACCTTCGTGTGTTTGGTTATCTGGAATTTCTTGCCTTGATCTCGGCGTATAGCCACAATCCACTTTTTTTCAGGCCAGGATCAGTTGGGAATCCTAAGAATGAAACCTAAGAAAGGGGTAAAAAATTGCATTAGCACAGAGAAGCAAACATAAAAAGAACACCCCGGAGTTGCTTTCTATACTATTCATATTTTTATCCCCTAAAGAAAAGGAACAATTTAGTACAATGTTTCTAGGTTGGCTGATAACTATAAAGACTATGAACGGATGTTGAGTCATAACCACAAAAGATTCTGGCGAGCTCACTAAAATCGCACCGTAAAAACTACGTGCGAAGCATAACTTTGACTGAAAACGTAGAATTAGCCCGCTCACGAAACTAACTGAAAAGTCATTGAGACCAACAGGAAATCTCACGCGAAAGTCATCGGGTGAATTCAACACGCTTAAAAATCATGAAAATATCTACCTCCAATGACTTTACATCAGCCCACGCTCGCGCAGCTCTGAGGTAATCTTCACAAACTGCTCCTAACCGTAGTATTTAACGCCGATAATATTAAAAAAACTGAAGCAAGCTCAAGCAGTTCGCGCGAAGTGCCCACAGCGAGCCCGAATACTCAGCGACCGCGACCAGGGAAAGTACGCACTCGTCCAGCAGTGCAGCACGCTTGCCAATGGTTTAAACAGATCACCTCCCCTTCTTTTTGATGCATGCGGTTTTTCAGTACTCATGGGCAGCATCTTTTCCGTTCATACAACACATCTGCTATGGCACGTTCTAGCGTCACGTATGTACTGAGTACGTACGTACCTTGTTTCCTAGCGCGTCTTTCGTGGCACGCTGGCTGCACAAAAGCACGCAACAGCATCCTGGCATCGCGGATGTGTTCAGACGATGACGACTAGCGTCTGCAGGGCACAAGAGGCCGCAAAAAGTGCAAAAGATAGTAAACTTGAGTCACTGAGCGCTGAGGCGTCCCGTGCGTGCATGCCGCACGCTGGCAAGTACATCAAGTAATGGCGGACAAGAGCAGTTGGTGTGTCCGTCACTAGGCGGCGCTGGCTTTCTTTAAGGGTGTATTGCACCTCTCCTAATCGCTACTTCGCTAATTAGCATGCTGATATTACACATGTAAGCTTAGTACATGTCTTAACAGGCGTTTTTAATCCCACAAAGGCCACAACGTAACCACTAAAAGTCTACCTTTACCATTATCATTTGCGTCTATTTCATGTCTGCGTTGCTAACCCGGCACATACCCACGCTGACATCACCTAAGCAAATAAAATATTTACTGGTACGAGTACGCCACGGGCATAATTCCTTCAGTATGCTGCATAAATTTCACAGGTGCATGTTTGCAAAAAGGGCGCAGCGAATTCACGTGGTTGAACTTTAATTATCTGGATTCGGAGTTCTGAGCAGGCCTCGGGAAGGCATCTCGATCTCGTATTCCGGGGGACTGTGAAGCAGATCCGACCCAGACTAGTCTACCTAACTCTCTTTTAACAGTGGAACTGTTGTAGATCGGGACTTTTTGTAAGTCTGCTGAAGGTCGTGCGTCACGCTGGGGTAGGGGCAGGTTCCCAGATGCGCCGATGGAGGCTGCAGTGGTCTCGCAGGGGCGGCTTCCTCGCCTTCCCGCTAGGTGAGGGAGAGGGGAGGCAGCCTCCCGCCGCTGACATTTAGCTCGCAATTCCTTTGAGCGAACTGTATAAATTGTGCGGCGATGGCGCTGCCGTTCTCGGGCGAGCGCGCGTTGACGTTTGAGCCGATATAACAAAACCACAGCTCCGCTGTTTCAGTATATTCCACACTGGGTGGAATTGGGTTCTTATTTACCTTGTTTTTAACCTTGCAGCCGTGGGTCCATTTTGTGTGCCGTCTGTGTGCCAGGGATACCGGTTTTAGACATGTGTTAAATATTGATATTGCATTTAAAGTTGGTTGGGTGCAGCCCGCAAAAGTATGCTTCACCTGCAACTCTTCTACGTTCCGCAATACATGCGGGGCCGACGAAGTGTTTGCGGTGACTGCTGAATGCATTCGGATTAAGAAATAGGTATAATTTAACAAAACTGAATGGCTATAGACCGTGGAAGAGAAAATTTGGGACATCTCTCGCTTTGGCCCGCTATGGAGGTTGGACGACACCTCAAAACAGAACTTTGTTCAATTTTGAAGTATTATGGGCGCTCACTCAGCTCTGTTCAAGACACGAAAGGCGTTTTTGTAACCTAAGAAACGCAAGAAATATCGATAAACGTTCCAATTTCGCGCAGTAGTGACGTGACGTGGCGCACGATGGGCCAGCACGAAATACATCGGTTTGTGGACTGCAGGTTAGCCTTCAAGGGATGCGATAAGGCTGAACTGCAATCGCGCAGTCAAGTTTCTTGCCAGTGGCTCAGGCTGGCAGCCAGCAATCGCAAAAACAAGACGCCCCAGGGAAACCGCCGGAGAGTGGCTGTGGCGCCTCCACTGCTACATCTGATTCCTTAACGTCTCCTTTATTCGCTTAAAGTGGGCGAAAAACATGGTGGCTTTGTTATCGGGACGAAGCAGTATTTTCATTGAGCCGAACTTGTATTTTGTCTTTATGGACCTTTTAAAGGGACCGTGCAACACTTTTGATAAGCGCTTTCACTCTTTCCTTCGCGTCTAGAACTACTGCGAAAGCTATAGTTATCACCAGCACGGAGCGGCACTGCGTGATTCGCTCGCCGCATCAGATACGCCTTTGTTTCTGCTTTGTTTTTGTGGCCTTTTTTAAGTTGCTATCAAAAAGCGTTCATTGCTGCAACTGAAGGAAAACCGGCCAACAGCCGCCAGATGGCTGTAGTGACGTAATTCGTATCGTCGAAGAACGTCAACACCGGGAAAGAGATAAAAATCTTTTGAGTGAGTTTCCAAGTTATCTGATGGACATAGGGCAGTAATTTTTGGCCGAGGTACTTTGCGACCCTATAATCAAAGTACTGGGTGCGTTGGGTGACTATGTTCTGCAAGCATTTACGATTTCAAAAAAAGTTTAAGAAAGTGTTGCAGGGTACCTTTAAGGTTGGCTTCAGTTGGCAGAAATTCCCTCTGAGGCCTTGTAAAAATACCAATCGTATAAACTTCCCCACAAAGTGTAAAGTTCAGGCACTATGAATGCTTTGTAGCTCAGTCATGGTCGAGCTGTTCGCAGACTGGTGTCGCGCCTTAGACCCAGTAATAAGTGTATTCTCTCGGCGACCAGTGAATAAGTCTCGGAAGCTGACCGCTCAAATGGTTACTGCCACAGCGCTACTAGGAAACTGCTGCAATAACCTTTACATTCCGAGGAATTTCACTTGACACGTGCAAATCGGGAAATCATTACAATAACTGTTTTACCTCGTAAAAGTGACCCCATCTTTTTTTTTCTCAGAAATCCCAATAAGCCTGACACGGTGGAAACAAAACCATGGTTATTGGTTTGCCTAGAGCTTTAAGTTAAATAGTAGTAATCAGTCTGCTAGCAATTATCGCGTATGGCTGGGCGGTGCAAAATCACAATAAGTTTGAAATGGTGGAAACAACACCATAGAAGCAACACTTCACCTAGAGCTTTGATCAGTCTTCTAAAAATGATCACGTAAGAATGTGTTGATGTCTCACACATAGCGCACTGGTTACAGAATGAGCTGTTTAATGCTCATTTAGTGCTAGCGTATCCGCTGTTACTAAAATCAATTGGTTCTAATAAAACGGCCGCCTTTATACCCCCCCCCCCCTTTCCGTGATTGGAAAACGCTGGAAAAACACGTCACTTTATGGCCCAGTGCGTGGTTGTTGTCAATTTATACGGCGTAGGTTGGCAATATCCACAAACAAGACTGTAGGGGGAATAACCAGGGGCGTCGGGAAGTGGAGAAAATATCGAATTACCGCAACGTTCGTCGTACTACGCCAGACGAAACACGCGCACTCCCCTTGTCACTGCGACCGGTCGTTTTATGCGCGCAGGCATGGCGTAGGGAGACCCGTGACCGAAAGGGCACGCAGCAGTGCACAGACTAAAGGGGGCTGCAAACGCAGCGATGCAAGCTAACGCGCCAGCGCAGGGTGTGGAAATGGTCTAGCAGCCATGAAGAGAATGCCCGGGGTCTTCCTCCTCGCTAGAGTTCTCTTCACCTCGTCCGGCCAGACGGGACTCGCCCCGATGACGTGTTTTCAGGCGTGCCCAACCGAAGCGGACGTCGTTACTCCGCACGAAACGTAGGCACATGAACTGCATTTTACCGGTGCACGGGGACCGAGCGCACGCTCATTTTTTCCAATGCAAAAAAAGAGCAGGTGGGCCAGCCACGGGGCCAGAGTGCGGCGTCGCTGGCCCGGCACACTATGCCTCTGATGGCTCGGAATCCATTTTGAAGGGAAAAAAAAGGGCGAGGAAACGGGACGTAGGCCATGGCACCGCAGGAACAACCAGTCAGGCTTTCTCATTAGCATTCGCTTTCGCAGTTCCTCTGCCTGTGCCGGTGCTTGCAAGTTCTGTCAGCGACATCCGCGGACGGCAGAAAGTATATGCTTGGGCAGCAGCTAGACGTGACCCCCTTCCAGCGCTGCAGTTTTGCCTACCTTCCCGTCCCACCCGCTTCATTCCCGGCCGTTCACTCAGCGGCGAAGCCCCTGGTCTATGCTACCCCCGGGGCTTAACCGCGGCAGGCTCAAATGCGGCGGCAATGATTCCGGCGTCGGGTCTAATCCAGGCTTGAATTTGGCGCTCGCGGTTTGGCCCCTCAAAGCCTAATCCGCAGTGAACATGGGTGCGCATGTTAGCGTGAGTTGAAGACGAGTGCTGGGGACTCGTTCGGGAAATGGTCTTCATGGAAAGGCGAAATGGGTATATGTCCAGGAAAGCTTTCATTTACAGGGGGGAATGATCCC